>NC_090449.1:248514337-248817368 GCF_031143425.1 Pleurodeles waltl | reverse complement strand
AACACATCACTCCGTGCCATGTTTGATTTTGTGTTGGTGTGTCAGGTGTGACACAGTTGAATTCTGCAACAATGTTAGCATTGTAGTACCACTTGGTTAAGGTTGTTTCGACAGTGGTTTGTGCCTGTAGGGATCATCTACTATCTGGTGCAATGTTCCGGTGAATTGTTTAGAGTTTGTGTTTTCTTCAATTCTCTATTTCGTTTAGAGCGAGGCCCTTTTGTTTGAGGCAACCAGCTTAAAGTCTGTCATGGTCAGTGGAGTGAGGCTTTCCTCTATAGTGTACGATTCATTGAATAAAGGTTATTTTTTAGGTTAGAATATTTTTTGGTGATTTCAGATGTGTTTTCTTTAGTTTGTGGTATTCTTTCAGCGTTTGAGAGTAGTTATAAAGCCTGGCTTAGTTCAGAGGTGCATTGACTTTTGGTCTTCAGGTTAATTAAAGTCCCTTATTTTTTACTTTATTTTTATTAGGATTTTTATTTAGGATTTTAACATTGAAACAAACAAATATGGCAATCAGACGCTTCAGTGTTCCAATTCAGGTCAAACACAACCAAAGGAAAATTCATATAAATAAACCATAAATATTACAGTCCTCAAGTATGATCCATACTTTCCTGAATGATGGAACACCCAACCCAGTAGGCCTGGCACCTTTCAATTCAGTGGCATACCCTTATGCCAGGTGCGACTCATGTAGGGTGTTATAAATAAGGCTCCCTGTTTTCCATTTTTCCAGATTTGTTTTTATTTATTTTCCTGTCTGTAATTATTTTTAAATGTGGATAAAAACAGTAATTGAATTGTTTTTTTGAGTGATTCTAAATGCTGTCAATTATGACTGCCAAGCGAATAGCTGTGCGGATTGACTGGCAAGGGTGTTAAAAAAGAAAGGAATTTTAGTAAGGAGGCTTAAACAGCAGTAGATATGCAAAAGGTATGTTTTCAGATAACTGTATTGATTTATCATCTGTGGGTTTTTATATCATTGAAACTTTTCAGGTGTTTAAGCATGAGTGCCCAGTTATCGGTTAAATAAGTGTGAAAATATACTAGTTTCACCTTTATTGTTTCACAAAACCCAACATAAAGATGGATAAACACAGACGAAACTAGCAAAAAAGAAATATAGATAAATACAGACGGAAAAGTCAAAAAAATAAATACCATAAAGTCGGGAGCCCTATTTATAAACTACTAGATAGAGAAATGGGAGAAAAAGGAGAAAGGATTAAATAAAAGGGTAGAAATAGGAAGGCGATCCAGGCCATCTAGGCAAAAACCTTGTTTGGAGGCTGGAGTGAATCTAGGAAAACATAAGATGTCGTAGTATACAAGCAGACTGTTTAATCTCAACCAGCTTGGACAGTCTGAGCCCAGTAATTCCCTGATGCCTTCTTATGTAGTCCCAAATCAACTGTTTGCCACTAACATTCCCCATTGCATCCCATACGTTTTGATTCAATTTTTTACTCTTTTAAATGGGATAGTTTTAGGGCTCCAGGTTGTATGGTATTTATTTTTCTAACGTTTTTGTCTGTAATTATTCAAATTTATTTTTTTGCCATCTTATTGGTATATATCCATATTTCGTTTGAGTCGTAAAATTGTATATTTCCACATTTATTTAACTGATAGACATAAACTCATACTTTGCTGCCTGTCCTGTTTTAGCAAATTAAGCACCCAATTATAGTGAATCCCTACACCCACAGGTAAATATCAGCATTCTAATACAAATATATGTTAACATGTGCATGTATTTAGGGAAATCTCAACCTGTTTTTTAACTTCATTTGCAGTCTATCTGCTCTGCTATTGTGCAAGAATTCACAATAGACAGCATGGAGAGTCACCCAGAAGAAGCTCAATTTTCCATATTTTTCCACTTTTAAAAATAAATACAGACATGAAACATTGTTTTCTGTCTGTATTTATCTGTTAAAAACAATAAAAACAAGCATTTTCAATGCGACGGGTCTCGCGTTTGCTCATGTTAGAGCTGATCGCGTTGTTAACTCCTAACCCGACTTTTCACCTATCGGGCAAAAGTGCATTTATGTACATAACCCGAAAAAGTGAATTTAACTATGTAAAGCTCTGCACTTCTGCCAAGCGAGATCGCGCTCGTAAATTAGAGAAAAAGAAGTCCACAAGCCCGATGGAAAACAGCGAGCCTCGCATGTTTTCTGTACTTGGTCGCTGCACTCGAGGAGGGCTAGCTACTGGAAAAGGCATGACGTATGCGTGCCTTCGACTAATGAAAGCAAGCAGATTTTATTAGGCAAGCCCACGAACCAATAAAAAACACTGACGTGAAGTTGACAGGGCTCCGAGCCCTTTTCTAAATACTAAAGCGTCTCGTTGCGATACGCATGCGCGAGTGCATGCAACGCAGGCTTGACCCTAAAAAGGGAAAACTGGGAGCCTTAGATCTATTTGTAAGGTAAAAGGTTCCCCAGTTCTCACCACCCTAAGTCAAGTCAATCTGGTGTGAGCAGGGTCAACCAGCTCTATACGTCGTCTGACAGTTTTTTATGACATCCCAGATGCATAAAGGACTAAAAAAACTTTTAGAAAAGGGTCTTCATCGGGACCAACCCATTGATGATTTATAGTGGGAGCCCGCTTAATTGTAACCATAAAAAAAATCTGTTTCAACCTGCTTCAAAAATCACTAATCCCAAACTCCAGATCGAAGCTTTAGCAACCAAAAAAACGCTTTGTACATCTGGCCCGATAGTGCTTTCCACATACATGATTTTGAACTCCATACATGATTTTGTTCAGGATTTTTTTTTTTCAAGGCGCCAAGAGTTTTATGAAACTGTCTAAACTTTTTCCTGTCATCTTTTGGTTGTGTTTCCTAGGATTCGAAGCATAATCCCACAACTGGCACCTAAATCTAGGATTCTGAGTAAAAAAGGCTTTGTGCCTAAAATTTCCCCAGTCATTAATATTCCTAAAATGTATCAAACTAGTGGGGCAACTAAAATAACAAATTCCCAAAAGAACCTCTCACTCTCAGGGTGGTGTCACATTCCCTGTTTCTTGGTGATCCTTTTGGTTGGTCAGTAATGCAGGTTAGAAAACATACGGAAATGTACAACATTTTTATTCTCATCTAGTGTGATAACTTAGTTTGATAGCAAGTTTATACAAAGGTGTTAGTTACAAAAAAATCTCTTGCTAGCGCTGAACGCAATTGCCACTAATTGATCATAACATGTACATATCACCAGCCGAAATAAAAACTTGTAGAATGGTCACATTTTATTTGGATGCAACCCAAATCATACCAAAACGGTGATAGGAAAACAGTGGGGGGTCCTGGGTTCGAATTTAAAGTGCCTCAGGATGACTTCAGATTTAGTTATCCAGGAAAGTGGAGAATTAAATCTCCAGCCCCCAAAGGATACCAAGTGTAAAATTAAAAAGATCAAATAAAAACAGGAAAAACAATGAGACAAACAAATCCTCAGAACACCTCTTTCTGCTGTTTGTAGCAAAACGATGCTGAATAATACCAACCTCAAACTGGGCCTTTCGTCATGGCTCAATTGAGAGCACAAGTTAGCCGAGACATCTGGTGGAAAACTCCACAATTTCTGAGTGACACAGGGCATTTGCCGCAACCCTATTAAGAGGTTTGCTGTTCTGGTGGAAGGAGGAGAAAGTGTTTATAAAGTTGTTTCAGAAAACCTGCTAATTCTAAGGAAAACCAGAACCTAAAAGCCACAGTGTAAACCTTGTACACATCTAGGACAAGAAAAGTTTTATCTTAACCATCTTAGGTAGTACTTTGTGTACCACAACATCCTATAACAGCATCAAAAGAAAAACAATGTCTCAGAGGCGTAGCGATAACAAGGTAGTTCTCCTTGATGAAATACTTTATAGTTCAGCAGAGTGCACCATGGACGTTGTAGTTTGATTCTCTGGTCCTTGATGCAGAAGAGTTGAAGTAAAACAAATGATGGCCTGTATCTGCATTTCAATTGTGTAAGCAATTCTACTTGTGTTTCTTACTACATATTCAACAAGCATACGCAAAGAAAGTAGGTCTAGCGTTGGGTACCAGTCTTTTGGATTTGTCAATTCTTATTTGTTTTTCATAGTTTTTGCATAACTTTATTGTTGGGGAAGCTGCTGGGTCCTCAACAGTCTTAAAAAAAGAAATTGTATAAAAGGAAAACAGTTTTTAGTCTCACAAAGCACACATTCCTCTAGCAGTCCTCGCAATTAAAGCACTTACTTTGTGTGATGATTTGCACCTTCTTAAAGGGCCCTCAGTCATAGTGAAGTTAGTCAGTGCCTCAAGTGGGCCTCCCCATTGCCCCATGCTGTGTGCTGTGATGGGCCGAAGAAACGTGAATTACACAAAAACAAACCAATAGATAAAGAGGGCTGGCTGAAATCCTCTTTATTATGTGTGTTATAAATATAATTTGAGTAAAATCAAAAGGCCTTGGCTCACAGCAGACTTTAAAAGCCACTTAAGGTACGACCTAATCCTTCATGAAACACAAAATATTCTAGAATATCATACTAGAAAATATATTTTTTGCCTCTTTCACCTAAACAAGATTGTTCAGTTATCTCATGTTAGGGACGGATCATGACAATTTTGATCTTGGAATCCTTTGAAAAGGATACAAAGATGTTCCATATAATTGTATGCGTTTTAGACACCACAGTGTGACATTTTTTCGCAGTTCATTCAAACGCCAAAGGCTGTATTAATGTCAGGAATACCAACCACAGCCTGTGGCTGCCAAACCAGCAGATCTGTAAATCTTTTAAGTGTATAATTCCACTTCTGTTTGTCTTTTTATGTTTTGTAGGATTAACGTTGCTGAGAACGATCTTCCCTGGGAGTTTATGGTGGATTATCTTCCAACCATATTATTATTTCCTCACCGCAGGTAAATCATTCTAAACTTCCAGTGAGTGTGCAGAGGATGGCTGATGGTAACCGCGACTAAAACAATGCAGAGCTTCTCTAGTGATTATAATTCCATTTAGGGATCATCTTGTGGTTTAGTCACCATAGCTGTCATTCCACAGTACTCAATTGAGCGGGATCAGAGTGGGGTGGGATTGATGCCGATGCGCATTTGTCACAGATGCTGATTTGCATGCAAGCTATTTGGTCATTAAGGCTACTTTAGGTACTTAGTGTCACCACCTATAAGGCTCTAGGACATTAAGGGCATTGTTTGCAGTCAATTTTCACCTGTACATCATTGATTTCAGGTGTGTTAGTCTACTTCCGTGGAAGACTACGACACCTAGAATGCATTAAGCCATCATACAAAGTCCAGGACTGGAAACAGTGCCGGTACATAACAGGAGGGAGGTGATCACCCTATCAGATGGTAAAAACTGACCAAAAAAAGGTGGAGCACCCTAATGGGAATCTTGCATATTGCCTGGTGCCAAGTAAATCAACTGCAGGCCTGTGTACATATTTAACCAGTCATTGCTTTTGCTGTTTGGTGTCAAGCTACAGTATCCACCTGCAAACAGTGCCCAGCCAATCCAAGAACTCTTTTGTGAACCTGAAATCATGTAAATCATGACAACATTGAATCAATAGAGTACTTACAGACAAAAGCTCAGCTGTCATGGTTTAAATCTTAATGAAACGGTTTGGCCGTATTTTATTAATTTTAAATTGTGGGTCTGTATAGTAATAAGTCCCCACGTGGTTGCTTCAAAGCACTGATGGGATGGTTTTAAAAGCAAAGCTGTTTGAGTCAGTCTGTGTCAGGCCGGGTGATGTGTGAGCAGCAGAATGTCCTCCGCTTGTCATAGATATGTTACATTAGAAAGTCAAACTGTCGTTATTGCTCTTACAACAAGCTGTCAACTTTCTTGTGCTGGGAAGGGAATGTTCCCTTGTTCTCTTCGGAGAAAAATAAGCATTGGCAAAGCCAACGGTTCTGGCTTTGAGGCAAAGACCACACTCTAAGCAGCTAGGTGTGCACCTCAGCAAAACATGCAGTCACACAAATTAGGTAATACAAGCTAGCCCACGGACTGCATGCATACTTGCACCTCAAATAGGTGTTCAAGCACACATGTATGTGCCGCCGGTCGTGCTGTGCAAATTTGTGTGTTGCATTTAAAAGTAGAAACTACTAAACGGGCTCCAAAGGGCCTCACGAGTCACCCTCGGCAAACGTGTTTTTAATATTTTGAAAAGGTAAATATAGGGGAGTCAATAGTTGTAAGTGGTCCTATTAGCGTCTAAACGAATGAACTGCTTTGGAAGAAATTCCAAGTGATTTTATTTCCATCTTCTAAATTTTTATTGGAGACTAGTGGTAAGTTAGTATTTTTATCAACCTACTCAAATCCCTTGTATTTTTCTTGTTGGATGAATGCAATAACTATAGAGAAACCCAGGCTGCAACTGGATCATGAGAGTGTGTGTGTGTGTCTAAAGGTCAACCAGAACGTCCGGTAGGAAGTTTTTTCCCCAATTATGCCATATATCTATTCCTGGTTCATACACTTTAGGGTAAGGCCTTCTCAAACCAAGGCATGAGTCTGTTTATTTGTATTGGCTTTATTCGAATGAAAAATGATATATATTCACTGTGAGTTACAGGTTGAAGAGTATGGACGTGTCACTTATGACGTTCTCAGGCACAAAGAAAGAAACTTAACATTTTTTGCGTTCTCCGTGGGGCTACTACCCTCCCCACAGTGAGGCTTATTTACTGGGAATTCTTGCGCCCTTACTGGGAATTTTTGTGCTATAAGGAAGAGGCTTCAAAAGTCTCAGATATCACCTCTGCCTACAAAATTCTC
This sequence comes from Pleurodeles waltl, assembly GCF_031143425.1. Classification (NCBI taxonomy): domain Eukaryota; kingdom Metazoa; phylum Chordata; class Amphibia; order Caudata; family Salamandridae; genus Pleurodeles; species Pleurodeles waltl. The sequence goes on along the minus strand of NC_090449.1, from coordinate 248,810,546 downwards.
CAACACCTTCTAAAGCGTGTGTCGACGTCCCAAGACCACCTGAGATCAGTGGTGTCTCTCTGAGGACTCTTTCTTATTGAGCCCCCCTCACAGAATCCTGCACATTGCTGCCACTGGGTTATAGCAGTAACTTCCAGGCAGTGGATGAATTATAAAGTCTAAAGACGCTGATGCGTACGCTCTTATGTGATTTATTTATTTTTGGTCTGGCAAAAGACAGATTTATTTGTTCATAAGCCTCTTGTGTTCTAAAATAGTTACACGGAAAATAGTTCTATGTATGTGATTAGTCTGGTCAAGAGGCCTTTGCATTTTGCTTGTGCCCATTGCAGCATACAGCTTGGGACCATGGGTCAACCCACTTTAGCCAATGGCTCTCTCGCACCGCAACACGTGAAAATGTGCCAGAAATGTAAGCAAGCTTTCAAGCTGAACTGTGTAATTAACAGTGAAACCCCCTGTCAGAACGGGCCACTGTTCATTGCTTTTTTTCTTTGCCTTAGCACAGCGCTTGGACAGTCTTGTCCATGCAGGTCATTTTAACAGTCTGTGCTGGAAATGGAAATGAATCTACTGTGGGTTCCATATATTGGTGGTTAATGAAAGGGGTGGTGGAGTCTGTCCATCCTCTTATACATTTATTCTTTATGCAATCTACCTTAGAATAAATTGGCAATAAGGACGAAAGTGATAGTAAAGCTGTTCTAGTTTACTTCGGTGGTGTCAAGGACTGGACCCTGAGAAGGCCTGTTGAGCCACCTTCTTGATTACCAGTATAAGGTTGATGCCTCCCAGCACAGATTAGTATTTGTGAAATAGGTTAAATGTCTCCTGAACATGGTCTCAGTTCGGGGGAAGAAAGCCAGAAAGGGTAATAAAAAAACTCTTTCAAAATCCTGTAAGTCTTGATTGAAGATGAAGATTAATACTAAAGACAGAAGCAAGGTACCAAGCCGCACTTGACGTCAGGAAGGTAAACAGCCAGGCACGGTATCCAGAATGAAGCTCCAACTGCAAAAAGCAAAAACCTGAGACAAAAATAATGTATAATTGTTCATATAGACAGGTACAGTCCTCTTTCTTACAGAGCAGACATATCTTTTACATACACACACAGTGGCAAAACTGGAACAAAAGGTATTCCGATGACTCTTTGAGTGAGACGTTTACGTTGGGCCCAGTTGGAACTGGAATAAGTGGCCTTCTTCCCCATCTGCAGGTTGCTGCTCTGAACACGAGGCATGCAAAGCTGAATGTGTTCCAATGTCAAGGAGCTACACTCGAACAGATTCAGACGATTTCTTTTGGGCTGGACCTCATTTGGCTCAAATATAGCTGCCCGATTTAGAATTGTGCTGGATCTCCCTGTTTTCCGGCACTGTTGTCACTATCTTATAGTTTCTTAATGATATCTGTGCACCCTGTCAAGATGCGCCATTTTCATATATCCGAGCCCAAGCTACACACCTTCCTGTTGGTGCACTTTAGTGTTCTTCCTGATAGATACGACTGCAGAATGCCAAGTGTTAAATCAGTTTAAGTAAAGTTCTGTGTTGTGACACAGACACTGGGAGGTTGCGCTACATGTGAAATGGGATGCAATTAATTGAGGCCTTTCATCCATTAGCTTTTTTGTATACTTTAGTTGTCCTATGTGGGATGGGTATGCCCATCTGTGGGTCTTGTGCACGTTGTGTCACTGGAACCAAGCTTTACCCAGGTGATGAGCCCATAACAAAGGCAAAACCGGTGTGGGTTGCTTGTTTTCTGGTTCAGGGAGGAACCGGCTTAGCAGTTCGGGCTGGACTTTTCCCCTTGGAGGAGGCTCAAAATTGATTTGCATATAGCGGAGTCCAAACTGAATTGGCATGGTCTGCAAAATAATACTGGCCTGGGAAGTGGCCTGAATAATTACCAGTGGCTGAGATTAATTGAAGCAATCCATCTAACACTTTTTTGTGTTCATTAATGGGAAACAGAGGCACATTAACATAAGAGGACAGTAATATGGAAAATTATAGGTGGTGAAATGAGACATGCTCATTGGTGACAGGCTGTTAAACAGCACAAGTAGTGGTTCCAAAGGCCTTCTTCACCTCTCTGTGCTGTTGTAGGGGAACATCTCTCCTCCCTGTCTGCGCAGCAAGCTCTAGTTCAATTTCAGTGTGCCTGAACCTGTTGAATTATGAGGGGAATCTCTCTTCTAAGAAGATATCTAGGTTCAAAAAGTGGCAATCCTAGTAGAGACCATTTCCCTTACAGAACTTCTTAATATCATTGGCTAGCCAACTTGGGTTGGCATCACCACAGGTAAGGGCAGCCCTTTGTTAAGCCCCCTCTTCCCTCTCTGACTCAGTTGGCACCTCTCTCCTCTCCCCGGCTTCTTAGCAATCCTTAACTCACTCTTGTCAAGCCTGAATCCCACTACATTGTGAAGAGAATCACCTCTGTTAAGATGGCTGCTGATTCATCACGTTGATTGCGCTACAGCTATTTTACATGAGAGGAGTCCTGTCTGAGGTGCTGGCCTGCTTTTACAATAATCAACGCATTGTAGTTTATGCATAATACTGATCTGTGAGCCCTTCCTTGATGCTCCCCCACCAATAATCACCCCACTCTGCGTATGCTGTCCTGTCAGCTGAACTGAAATGTGAATGACACTGCATCAAAGCAAGTCTCTGAAATGCCCTGACCGGAAGGTTCCCAAAACAAAAGCTGACACAAAAAAGTTTACCTTTAACCTTATATAGAGTTACCCAAATTGTGACCAATCAAGTGTTGGACTGCTGTAAAGAGGCAGATCAACAAAGCGACTAGGCCAAAGGTCCTCTCAGTGTATTGTCTTTTTTTAATTTATTTTTTTAACTGTTATCACTTAAGCTCTAGTAGAATTTAAACTCTTTCTAGCCAGACATAAAAAGTGAAGTTGGTGCTTCCAGCTTTTCCTAATTAGTGAAAAATACACAAAATAATTGTGTGAGCAAAAAAAGTGAAAGCTCTCAATTTGTAGACTAGGCTGCCTGAAAGTTGGATGTTTCTGCTAGCTGTAGGCATCTTGATACTCTTCATGTATGTAGTCTTCATTGAACACAGACCCTCTTTCAAGCACCCGGGATACACCACAATACCAACTAATTTATTTCTTTAAAGAATTTCCTATGCCTGTTAAGTTTAGCACCCGAGGAGCTGTAGTGTGAAGTGCAACTCAGTAGTGTTTGTAATTTTAAAAATACACTTAAAATTCATTATGCTTTGTACCCATTCAGACCAGCCTTTTGGCGTCCCAGTTTTCAGTTTAGCAAGACTGTGTCACTACAAAATTATCAAAAAGCCCTGATAAAGTTTTCAGGTCCAGATTTACAAACGCTTACATTGTGTTACTTTTCTAATGCAAATCCGATGCCAAGTTTATTGGTGGGATTTAAAATCCAACAAAGTAACCAAAGCTGCATAATGCACTGCCTCGCATTACCTTGCGTCAAGGGAGTGCTCCATAAGTGGTGCGTGGGCATTCCAGTGCAAGCACCCACGGGTTTTGACGCAAATCCCTATCTACAAAGATTTGTTGACTGGGATTTTCGCCAAAATCCCGCAGTTCTTTGAGGTGACGGTGATGAAGGGAAATGTTTTCATCTCTTTCTTCAGCACACACTCAATGTGGGAAGAGCCTTAATGCATCGTTTTTATACTGGATGGAGCAACTTCATGTACATAAACTGTACTCGCCACAGTGCCGGCACCCTCACACTGTGTGACACGGGTGTGTGCGTTGACAGAGGTTAACCAAAAGCAAAACAGCACCACATCTTACTAGATAATGTCACTGTTATGCTCTGTCCCTATCACGCAAAGCAGTATGTTTTTGTTTTGTTTTTTTGTAAATCTGTCCCTCTCTTTCCAGTGCAAAAAAGTTTTGAACTGGAAAAGTGCCCTTTTGTACCTTTGCTCCTCACTGCGTCAAGGGGGGTGGGGGTGATACTGCAAAGAGCGACAGACCTGGCTTTGTTTATAAAAAAACATATAAATAATGCCTCTGAAACAGACACAAAGCCAGCGAAATGTTGTAATTTTTGTTCGACTTTCAAACTATTGTATGTGGTGCATAGTACAGCACACACTCCATCCGGGAAATGTTCATAGCAAATTATCCAAGCATAGGCTTTTGTACTGAAGGGGTATCCTTTCAGAACAAAACCTATGCCAGACAGCATGCACACACCTCTGCACAATCGTGAAAAGGGCTGTGTGGCGATTTTCTGCCTTAAAGAGCTGCTGCAGAGAAGGAAGGAGTGGCAGACCATATTTAATAAATATAGCTTTGCATTGCCCTCTCTCTCTAGTGCGTTGTGCTATTCCTTTATAAATGTGCTCCTTTGTTAATAACTGGTTAGGGTTTTCCATGTGCAAGAAGTGTCATATTTATGACAGATTCCTAATAGTTGTTTACTTCCAGGATTTCCTATGTGTTTACTATTTGTCCCAATGGAAGTGGCTCATTTAAAAAATATATATATATTAAAAGAAATATGGAAGAGTAGCTCTTCAAAAATATTGTAAGTGACAAATACTGTACTGACGGTTATATTCATTTAAGGTCTTTTAGTCCTCTGGTCTTTTGTACTTCAGAAACATAGGAAAAATAATTTGATACAGAAAAATATAAACTTTAAAAATCACCAGATAAATACAATAAGGTAGCAGATCAGTGGAAGTTTCAATGGTAGATGTGAATGTAACATCCTAACTCATCAGAGTGAGAGAGATAGGGAAGAGGTGGAAGCAGATGAAAGCTAGGGCACAAGAAGGGTTGGGGGCAAGTAACCACCAACAGACTTACCATGAAGGAACAATTTCAGAAACCTTTCTGCTTAATGTCAAATTCAAGGTTTCCAGAGTTCACCAGCTAGCGAGGAACGGACAGGAAGGGTCTCATCTCTGATGGCTGCTTAAACACAAGGAGTAATCCAGTATGATCTTCGTATTTGGACTTTTCCTTTTTAGTTTCTTACTGCGCTAGAAGCTTTGCGGGAAGTTGCCCTCTCTTTATCCAGTGATGTCAGTGATTTGTAGGCTTCCATTTTGGAATGCAGCCTCTTCACAGCCTTTTCAGACCAGACAGTTTCTGGAATGAACCTTTCTTTCAACCAAAGATTTTGCTGCGGACAACACCTCAAGCTGAACTAACATGTTTATTCATTCAATTTAAATGCACATGTCATATCACTAAAGCCACTTCATGACACAAGAAATGTAGGGTAGAAAGCAAAAGTTTGTACATAGCATAGATCAGGATTAATCATTAAAGGTCAAGATGAGTTATTGGAAGCATATTGATTGTTTTTTCTGTCTGTAATTGGATCCAGCTCTTGCTCACCCCTTACTATCAGGATTAGAGTTTCCTAAATGCAATCTATAGGGTCTTTATAGGGTTAAAAATCCTAGCGTGACAAGGAAAACTGCACTGTCCTGCCCCTGTTCCACTTTTTTATGTTTTTAATACATGCACTCTTGTTTTTCTTCATTGAACTTGCTAGTCTACAAGCCACAGCTTTGTTCCATTGTAATGCATGTCACATGGTTGTGTAGACATATCCTCGGTTGTTGTAGCCCTGTACAGGGACAGGTTAATCGAAGTGCAAGATGTATAATACACTCTGATGCTTTTGCGGATGCAACGCTCTTCATGTACTCTGAATACTCTTTTAGAGATTTAGAGAATTCACACCGACGTACTGGTAGGCCTGTGCTGTGCTACGCAACAAAGTATAACCAAAACTGGTTTTAATGTTTTGGCAACGTAGCCACAATATCTTCCCACTGATAGCTATATACTTGCTTAGATGTAGTATGGTACTCTACAGAACACCTCCTTGAGTGAAACCATTTGTGGCATTTCTTTTAGGTACGTTTTTGAGGTTTGAAAACTGCAAAGATAATAATGGGAAGTCTAGTAGGTCTCCCATGTAATATGTATACCTTTGAGCATGATGTGTCTGTCCCCACGCCCATCGTTTTTTTAAATGCCCAGGTCAGTGTTCCCGGGCTGTTGATCTGAGCTATGGATTTAAGCATGACTTCCTTCAACAACTGTGTCATTCTGCTATGGTCCCAGTCACCTGCACTCATCTGGACTTCACAACATCACTGCAGCAACAACCAGAAAGCTGTCTCAACCAGCATTAAGACAACTCTTATTGCTGTTTCTCCACAAAGGCTGGCACAATTCCTGAGACACTGGACCAGTCCTACTGGGATCGTTCACTGCTCCAGAGAGCAGCTGCCCGACCATGATGTAATAGCAAGAATCATCTTTGTGTATCTGTGTGATTAAAGACTTGAGCCTGCCCAGGATGCTTGAGAGTGTGCATCCAGTTGGCCAGAGTCGAAGCACGGGCCTCTGAGTAATCTAAAGGGTCGAAGACCTTCAGGTGACTTTTACCGAGTCGAAGCACGGGCCTCTGAGTAATCTAAAGGGTCGAAGACCTTCAGGTGACTTTACCCGAGTCTTAAGTGTGCCGAGTGTGCATTGCCCTGTTCAACCCATACCTCTAAAACTTTGTGGGAGCCTGGGGATGACATAGTGATGATACAGGGGGATGGGGATACTTTTTCGTTCACCAGATATTTAGGGTATCCTGGTCCGAATCACTTTGCCCTCTGGCAACTGTTTGAATTATGTCACTTCACTGTGTGTTTTGAAGATAACCCTACTAAGTATGTGGTAGATCCCTGACCTGAAATTCCAGTTCTTCAGTTCCTGTTTGATGTCAGTTAGGTTGGGTGGGCATCTTGGCACCTTTTAGAAGCACTAGCTCTAAGTGGACCATGACTAATGCATCGAATAATCTGAATTACAGACCTTGCATCAGCCCAAGGAATAAAGCCTTGATTGCTCGAGCTGCAAGCCTTTGGGAGTCAGTTGTATATTCTGGTTGGAGTGTAATAGTATCAGAGTCCTTGGGACTGAAATGACAACAAAGCTACCTAACCTGTTTCTGACTAGCGGACTCGGACAGGAGATAGATAAATATTCTAGGAGCTATTTTTACCCAGAGTATAAAAAGCAAAGTTATGTTGTTTATGTAACATGAATTTACAGTTAGCACAGCAAAGCTGCATTGGACCAAATGCTGCTGGCCCTTAACCCCTTCAGTGCACCGACGCTCATGTGCAGAGGATGGAACCATTCCATCCTCATCACAAGAGCGTCAAATCCCTCTGCTGTTTACCACAGAGGGAGTTGGATTTTGTAAAAACAGACTCGGGAGCTGGGTTAGAGCTTTCCCAACTCCCAAGGCTGGTTTTGGTTTTCAGTGAAATAACGAGCGACACACTGACGTCATTTCACAGAAAACAAAAGTGAAATGAGCAGATCACTTTCACTTTCTCGGTGGTCAGGGGGCTAACTCAGCCCCCTGAGCATCGAGACAGACTGGAGGGGTATTATTGGAAAGAGGATAATCACCTCTTTCCAGTGGTACCTTCCCCTAGTGGATTGCTGTACGAGGACGATCTCCTAGCAGGGATCCACCCACTAGGCACCAGGGAGGGAGAAACAGCCCCTTGGGCAAGGGCTTTTGCCCCTCCCCTCTCACTTTTCCTGACCCATTCAGTATTTCTGGCCCGCCCCCTGGGGGGTGGGGGGAGTGGCAGATAGGGGCAAGCAGAAAGCCTTCTAGGTACAAGATATTATTTTGTTTTTTTATTACATAGGGTGGCGACTGCCCAAAATGGCCATGCAAATGCTTCTACCCCCTAAACCCTATTAAGTCTTTCTGATCCCATTCCCCAAGAGGCAGAGGGAGTTATTACTCCCGATCTGCTCCACCCCCTCCTCTCTGGGATGGCCAGAAAGCCCAATAGACACCTGCAATTTTTTTTATTTTTTTTTTAGTAAAAGAAAGGTGGGGTCAACCCACAATGGGCATGCCACTGCCCTCCAGACACAAACTGGGGAACAGTCTTTCTGCCCCCCCCCCCTCTGGGTGGGAGATAGGGGCAGTTGCCCTCATCTGCTTCCCCCCGCTGGAGCTAGAAAGTGCACTGGATACCAGGGACTCCTTTTTTAGGTCGAGTGCGCAAGTGCTTTGACAGGTTGTAAGTATTGTGGGTTTCTAACCACGCCCACTTCATGGCCACCACTTTCACTTGTACCTGGGCTTGCCTTTCAAACATCCCTAGTTATCATTGGTAAATGCTTTACGTTTGTCCCGCCTTGGGGCGGTTTTGTTACCATTTTGCAGACAGCCCCTTTTACATAGATAATTGCACAATTGCCAATACGTTTGACTGCAAGCAAACTTTTTTTCTTTTTGTGTCTCTCCTTCATGCTCATGATGACCATGGCACTTTGAATCAGCTCGCTTACGTCACCTGTTTTACTTTTCATTTTAAGTGGCAATAATAGTCCAGTTAGGAATTTACAAAGCTAATAGCTCTAACTCAGGGGTCTTCAAACTGGGGGGCTTCAAGTGTTACGGGGGGTGCCAGGCTCTGGCCAAAAGAGGCATTGTGCAGATAACACTGCATTTTTTAAGTAGAAAAACATTTTTTGCATTTTTAAAAAGGTAACAGAACTTAATGTTTAAATAAGTCTAGAGATATTTAAATATTGCCAGCTTAATAGAATAAATGTGAAAACTTCTGAGGGGGTACACAATGATTTTATTTTCACCAGTGACGGGGAGCGGCATCAAAAAGTTTGAGAACCACTGCTCTAACTCGAGCAAACGTAATACCCATTGCATTGCAAATGCTTGTTTTTTATTTGTATTGTTGGGGGCTGCCCAGCATGGCCATGGTACTCCTCTCCAAAATAGAGGAAAAAGAAGCAGTCTCTGTGCCCTGGGGGACAAATGGGGCAGTCACCATACCTTCCTCCCCCCCTGGCAATTACCTCATCTGGCCCCACAGTGGGGCAGAAAGCCCAAAATACACCAGGGATTTACTTTTTTTGGGTAAGGTTGGGAACCACCTGGCATGGCCATGCCCCAGTCCCCTCCAAAATGGGGAAAGTCTTTCTGATCCCCTGTGGATTAAAGCATTTCACCCCAATGGCAAGCAAGAGGATATTTGATTTTGTTGGGTGTTGTTTTTACCAATTAGGCCAGGGGTGTTTGGCTAACTCCCAGGATCATCCTACTTGCAATGGTGAACAGCTACACTTTCTTGGCTTGGGTAGGCTGCCACCTGGAAAAATCATACTAGACCCAGACAATTCTGAAAGTTAAACAACTGGGGGAGTCCCGGGTGGTGTGCTTCACATCCATCCCACACCATGTTCCTACCCACAAAGTCCTGCAAATCTCAAATGTTGTGTAAAACATGCATTTTTCCTCACATTTATGTGAAGGAAACTTGCGTAATTTGCAGGAATCCACAACATTCCTACCACTGAGCACTGTGCCACATCTGCTGATAACAATGCTGTGCCACTTGTGTGGTTGGGCATAGTGCCAGCGACAGGAACGGATCCAACTGATGTCAATCGGAGTCCCCACTCAAGGGCTCTCATTGTCCTTGGTTTGATACGTTCCTTCACTCCGCTCAGCCATACAAGTGTTGTAGCATTTTTACCGGCACAAGTGGGTCAGTGCTGGGTGGTAGGAATTTTGGGGATTCTGGAATTTTCCATCACAGAAATGTAGGGAAAATGCATTATTTCAGGCAAAGTTTGAGGTTTGCGGGGCATTGTGCGTTTAAAAACAAAAACTTATGGGATCCATGCAAGTCACACTTCCCTGGAGTTCCCTGTGTGTTTGGTTTTCAAAAATGTACTGGTTTACAATGTTTCCCTCAGTGTTGGCTGAGCCAGGGCCGAAAAACTACTGCTAGCCACTCTCCAAAAAACGGGTCAGTTTTGAGTGGAAATAATTGATGTATCAATGTTGCGTTTTGGGCTGCTTCCTGTGGTGGGCACTAGGCCTACCCACACACGTGAAGTACCATTTTAATCTAAAAATGTAGGAGAATGCTGGGTTGAAGGGAGTTTGTGGTTCTGTGCAGATTCCAGAACTTTACACTATAGAAATGTGAGGAAAATGTGTTTTAAGTCAAATTTTGCTGTTTGTAAGGGATTTTGGCTTACAAGCCTGGTGAGAGCCACACAAGTAACCCATTCCTGGATTCCCCTAGTTTTCATAAATGTACAGGTTTGCTAAGTTTCCCTAGGTGACAGCTGACTAAGGGCCCAAAAACCGCAGCTACACATTTTTAAAAAAAAGGGGTCACTTTGCATAGAAAAAGTTGATGTATCTATGTTGCATTTTGGGCCATTTTCTGTCATGGGCAGTAGGCCTACTCACCCAAGTGAGGTACCATTTTCATCAGAAGACGTAGGGGAATGCTGGGTGGAAGGAAGTTTGTGGTTGTGTGCAGATTCCAGAACTTTCCATCACAGAAATGTGAGGGAAATGTGTTTTTTAGCCCAGGTTTGAGGTTTGCATTGGATTTTGGATAAACCAACCTGGTGAGAACCACGCAGGTCGCACACCCGGGATTTCCCATGATGTCTAGTTTTTAGAAATATATAAGTTTCCTTAGGTGCCAGCTGAGGTTGGTCCCAAAAACCACAGCAACCCACTTTGCAAAAAATGGCTCAGTTTTGCATGGAATTTTTTTTGTATCCATGTAGTGTTCTGGGCCGTTTCCTGTTGCGGGCACTAGGCCTACCCACACAAATGAGGTACCATTTATATTGGGAGACTTAGGGAAACAGTAGAACAAGTGTTATTACCAATTGTGTTTCTCGGCATTTGCACCTTTGAAATGTAGGACAATGTGTAAGAAAAAAGTAATTTTGAGAAATACCCTCTAATTCACATGCTAGTATGAGTACCCACAAATTCAGGGATGTGCAAATAATCCCTGCTTTTTAACTCCATATCTTGTGCCCATTTTGTAAATACATTGGTTTCCTTGATGCCTACTTTTCACTATTTATATTTTACAATAATATGAATTGCTGTATACCTGATACACAGTGAAAAACCATTGCAAGGTGCAGCTCAGTTATTGGCTCTGGGTACCTCGGGTTCTTGGTGAATCTACAAGCCCTATATATCCTTGCAACCAGAAGGGTCCAGTAGACGTAACGGTATGGCCTTTGAAAATCTGCCATACTTAGAAAAAGTTACAGATAAAAATGTAGACACAAATGGCTGTTATTTCCAACTCAATTTCAATTTTTTTTTAAATTTCAACTGTAAATTTCTATAGGAAAACCTTGATGGATCTACACAAATCAGCCTTTGCTGAATTCAGAATTGTCTACTCTTCAGAAATGTAAAACTCTCTGGGATCCACCATGGGTTTCACACCTATTTCTCCCACTACCTAAAAGGAGGTTGAAAGCACAAAACACAGGAAAAGTGGACTATTCCCCAGAAATAAACTCCAAACCTGTGTTGCAAAATGTGTTTTTCTGATTCAATTCTACCTGTTCCTGAAAGCTGGAAAGATTGTAATTTTAGCACTGCAAGCCCTTTCTTGATGCCATTTGCAGGGGAAAAAAACTGGTGCTTTCTTCTGCAGCACCTTTTCCCCATTTGTCCTCCAAAACTCAAACTTTAGCTATATTTTGCCCATTTTCTCACTCCCCTCCAGGGGGTACCTTTAGAATCCCAAGGATGTTGCTAATAAAGGGCACAAATTTGGTATGGATAGCTTACGTGGACAAAATGTTATGGGGGCCTGAGGGTGAACTACCCCCAAATAGCCAAAAAAAAGGCTTAGCATGGGGGGTGGAAGGCCTAGCAGCGAAGGGGTTAATGTCAAACCTCTGATTTGTGGTGAATAGCAGAGACAGTCGAAATGAGATTTTGTTTGTACGACTACCTGATGGATCCTGTTATCGCTAATTATAGGACTACTTTCTGTTGCTACTGCTATGAATGGGGTCAATACAAAGGTTCCAAGGGTATGCTATGCTACTCCTTATGTTCGCTGTTGATATGGTTGTAATAGCTAAAACCAAAACCAGGCTTATCTTCATTGACGTTTTACAGCACTGTCGAGCTAAAGCTTAATTCCTTTAAAGATTTGTGCTACTATACACCAATTTTACCATACAGAAGTATTTTTTTCTGTTCTGTGAAGCAAGAAAAGGTAGATGTTTGTTTACTCTAATAATATTTGCAGTTGTTATTCTCAACTTGTAGCCTCAAGAAAGCTGCGATGATTCTCAGGCGCTGCTCCCTTTCAATGAGCGATACAGGGTAGACCTGTAGGGACTGCCTTTGAAGAGCACAGTGCAAAAAGTTTGGTGCTTGGAAAACTCTTTTGTAGCACAGGTGGCTAAGAACAAGTTTCTCCAAAAGCTACTTAATGTTCCCCCACAGGCATGCACAAGGCATGTGTCATGCCAAATCTAATAAATTGACAGCAGGATGTAGGTGTGACACACTGGCCATTTACCCAGAAGCATTATCATTTTAAATCACATTGTATATATTGATAATGCTGACTTTGTTATAGATTGCTCATACCTAATATTTAGATTTAAAATAAAGACCATGTTGAACACATTTTGAAAAACTAACAGACGAGTAAGGGTTGTTTTAACTATGGTTTTGGTACACCTAGATATGTTTAATGCCTAGATTCAATTTCTTTAAAAAATAAATCATATTTCAGACCAGTGACATGACCATATCAGTTATTCATTAATCTCATACTGGACCTCACAGCAAGATTATCCTGTTGATAAGCCTATTTTATCCATGATCCATTTGGCAATCACTTAATTTTCTACATGGCTCTAAAATCACTCTTTGTTTATTTGACGGTGATGTTGACGGTTCTAACAAAAAGGCTTGTTTGATGGCTTTAACCATGCTATACGTTTGCACATTCAATAGTCAGTAATCACATTTTGGCACAATGTCCAAACATATCTTGTTCTCCGTGATTAGAAAAAAAAGTGTTGGGAATATTCATGTTACTTGAAAACTGTTCAAAAAGGAGGAACTTTGTCATAGATTTTAAATAAGTTTCCTGTTAAGTGTGAGGGCTTTTATATTTTAAGCTCTTGATTGTTTTATATGACACATCTGTAAATAATCAATCATTTCTTTGCTACTCTGTTCGCTTAACAGAAAGAAGTATATGATCTTTTTAGTTTGAAATTATGTTCACATAAGGCTTTAAAAAACATTTAAAAGGTGATTAAAATTACCTGTTTGAAAAAAAATGCTTTGCAAGAGAGAATGTTGAAAATTCTCATTTCATCCTACCTTTATTGGTCTTACTTTATACCTCTTGTTCAACAAATTGATTCATGTTTCTTTTTTACCTACTTATTGTTCTTACATTTTATGTGTCTAGTTACTGCAACTTGTAGCAGGAATAATCCTTTTGTGCTCTTCTGCTGGGACTCAATATGTTTTCTGTTGATTCTGCCTGTGGAATTTGTGTTTCTTAGCAGCGCCATATTTCACATGTCCCTGCCCGGTTTTGTCTTTAGTAGTGCCACTTTGCACACCTACTTTGAGCATAACCGTGATATAGCCATTATTTTCATCAAGAATATTATCCCAATTTAAACTCACCTTGTTAGCTTAGATATCCTTAATATAATATGCTGGATCTTGACTTCTTTATGTTGGTGACATGTTTTGGTAAGAATTAGAGTGCACTGTTTACAGAAACACGTTTTATTTGGGATTCCATGAAATGACATTCTCTTAGCTTATTTAGGTAAAAAAATGTAGGTGTCTCCCTACAGGGGATACTCATCAATAGTCATAAGCACTGAATATTTCAGCCTACATGTTGGAGGGGGGGGGGCGGCGGCCCAGGAGCACCTATATTATATGTATAGCATAAAAATTCTACCTAGAAATTTTAAAAACACACACATATGGAAAATGTCACTTACCCAGTGTACATCTGTTCGTGGCATTAGTCGCTGCAGATTCACATGCTGTGCACATCCCGCCATCTGGTGTTGGGCTCGGAGTGTTACAAGTTGTTTTTCTTCGAAGAAGTCTTTTCGAGTCACGAGATCGAGGGACTCCACCCATTTCGGCTCCATTGCGCATGGGCGTAGACTCCATCTTAGATTGTTTTCCCCCGCAGAGGGTGAGGTAGGAGTTGTATATGCTAGTAATAGTGCCCATGCAATGGAGTGAATACGTATGTACATAATGTAGTTTAAAGTAATATATTTACAAATATACAGATGTTCAAGATCAACTTCTAAACGGCTACAGGCTCCCAGGGAGGCGGGTGGGCGCATGTGAAGCTGCAGCGACTAATGCCACGAACAGATGTACACTGGGTAAGTGACATTTTCCGTTCGATGGCATGTGTAGCTGCAGATACACATGCTGTGCATAGACTAGTAAGCAGTTATCTCCCCAAACGCGGTGGTTCAGCCTGTAGGAGTTGAAGTTGTTTAAAACAATGTTCGTAGTACTGCTTGGCCTACTGTGGCTTGTTGTGTCGTTAACACATCTACACAGTAGTGTTTGGTAAATGTATGAGGCGTAGATCATGTAGCTGCTTTACATATTTCGGTCATTGGAATATTTCCTAGAAAGGCCATGGTAGCACCTTTCTTTCTAGTTGAGTGTGCCTTTGGTGTAATAGGCAGTTCTCTTTTTGCTTTAAGATAACAGGTTTGAATGCACTTAACTATCCATCTAGCAATGCCTTGTTTAGAAATTGGATTTCCTGTATGAGGTCTTTGGAAAGCAATAAATAATTGTTTTGTTTTTCGAATTAGTTTTGTTCTGTCAATGTAGTACATTAACGCTCTTTTGATGTCTAATGTATGTAGTGCTCTTTCAGCTACAGAGTCTGGCTGTGGGAGGAACACTGGTAATTCTACTGTTTGATTTAAGTGGAACGGTGATATGACTTTTGGTAAAAATTTAAGATTTGTCCGTAGAACTACTTTATGCTTGTGTATTTGAATAAATGGTTCTTGTATGGTAAATGCTTGAATCTCACTTACTCTTCTTAAAGATGTGATGGCAATTAAAAATGCAACTTTCCATGTTAAGTATTGCATTTCACAAGAGTGCATGGGCTCAAAAGGTGGACCCATGAGTCGTGTTAAGACAATGTTGAGGTTCCATGAAGGAACTGGTGGTGTTCTTGGTGGTATAATTCTCTTTAGACCTTCCATAAATGCTTTTATGACTGGTATCCTAAATAGCGAAGTTGAGTGCGTAATTTGCAGGTAAGCTGAAATTGCTGTAAGATGTATCTTAATGGAAGAAAAAGCTAGCTTTGACTTTTGCAGATGTAGTAAGTATCCTAGGATGTCTTTGGCAGATTCGTGTAAGGGTTGAATTTGATTATTATGGCAGTAATAAACTAATCTTTTCCACTTATTTGCATAGCAATGTCTAGTGGTAGGTTTCCTAGCTTGTTTTATGACCTCCATACATTCATGTGTAAGGTCTAAGTGTCCGAACTCTAGGACTTCAGGAGCCAGATTGCTAGATTCAGCGATGCTGGATTTGGGTGTCTGATCTGTTGTTTGTGTTGCGTTAACAGATCTGGTATGTTTGGTAGTTTGACATGAGGCACTACTGAGAGGTCTAGTAGTGTTGTGTACCAAGGTTGTCTTGCCCATGTTGGCGCTATTAGTATGAGTTTGAGTTTGTTTTGACTCAACTTGTTTACTAGATATGGAAGGAGTGGGAGAGGGGGAAAAGCGTAAGCAAATATCCCTGACCAACTCATCCATAACGCATTGCCCTGAGACTGATCTTGTGGATACCTGGATGCGAAGTGTTGGCATTTTGCGTTTTCCTTTGTTGCAAATAGATCTATTTGTGGTGTTCCCCAACTCTGGAAGTAAATATTCAGTATTTGGGGGTAAATCTCCCATTCGTGGATCTGTTGGTGATCCCGAGAGAGATTGTCTGCTAACTGATTCTGAATTCCTGGAATAAATTGTGCTATTAGGCGAATGTGGTTGTGAATCGCCCAATGCCATATTTTCTGTGCCAGGAGACACAACTGTGTTGAGTGTGTCCCTCCCTGTTTGTTTAGGTAATACATCGTTGTCATGTTGTCTGTTTTGACAAGAATGTGTTTGTGGCTTATTATGGGTTGAAATGCCTTCAGCGCTAGAAATACTGCTAATAGTTCTAAGTGATTTATGTGAAACTGTTTTTGGTGAGTGTCCCATTGTCCTTGGATGCTGTATTGATTGAGGTGTGCTCCCCACCCTATCATGGAGACATCTGTCGTTATTACATATTGTGGCACTGGGTCTTGGAAAGGCCGCCCTTGGTTTAAATTTATACTGTTCCACCATTGAAGCGAGGTGTATGTTTGGCGGTCTACCAACACCAGATCTAGAAGTTGACCCTGTCCCTGTGACCACTGTGATGCTAGGCACTGTTGTAAGGGCCGCATGTGCAACCTTGCGTTTGGGACAATGGCTATGCATGAGGACATCATGCCTAGGAGCTTCATCACCATTTTGACTTGTATTTTTTGTTTTGGATACATGGTCTGTATTACATTGTGAAATGCCTGAACTCTTTGTGGACTTGGAGTGGCAATCCCTTTTGCTGTGTTGATTGTCGCCCCTAAGTATTGCTGTGTTCGACACGGCTGAAGGTGTGACTTTGTGTAGTTGATTGAGAAACCTAGTTTGTGGAGGGTTTCTATGACATACTTTGTGTGTTGTGAACACCTTTCTAGCGTGTTGGTTTTGATTAACCAATCGTCTAGGTACGGGAACACATGTATTTGCTGCCTTCTGATATGTGCAGCTACGACTGCTAGGCACTTTGTAAAAACTCTTGGCGCAGTTGTTATTCCGAATGGCAACACTTTGAATTGGTAATGTATCCCTTGGAATACAAACCTTAAGTACTTTCTGTGTGAAGGATGTATCGGTATATGGAAATATGCATCCTTTAGGTCTAGTGTTGTCATGTAGTCTTGTTGTTTGACTAGTGGGATTACGTCTTGTAATGTCACCATGTGAAAGTGATCTGATTTGATGTAGGTATTTAATGTTCGGAGATCTAATATAGGTCTCAGATTCTTGTCTTTTTGGGGTATGAGAAAGTACAGAGAGTAAACTCCTGTTCCTTTCTGGTGTTTTGGTACTAATTCTATTGGTTCTTTTAGTAGCAATGTCTGAACTTCTAGTCCTAGAAGATCATATGTTGTTTTGACATATTGTGTGTTTTCGGTGGGACGGTGGAGGGAATTTGAGAAATTCTATGCAATAACCATTCTGGATAATTGCCAGTACCCAAGTGTCTGTTGTTATCTCCTCCCAATGTTTGTAAAATTGGCTTAGTCTCCCCCCCACAGGTGTTATGTGTTGGGGATGTGTGACTTGTAAGTCACTGCTTGTTTTGAGGGGTTTTGGGGCTTTGGAACTTCCCTCTATTTTTTGGGAATTGCGCCCCTCTATATTGCCCCCGAAAACTTCCCCGCTGATATTGGCTTTGATAAGTGGGCCTTGCTTGTGAGGTTGTGGCCTCTGTAGGTTGACCTCGAAACCCTCCCCTAAATTGTGTTTTGCAAAATGTGCCTCTGCTTTGTGGGGAGTAGAGTTCGCCCATGGCTTTTGCGGTATCAGTATCTTTTTTGAGTTTTTCAATAGCAGTGTCGACTTCCGGCCCAAACAACTACTGTTCATTAAAGGGCATATTCAGCACTGCTTGTTGTATTTCCGGCTTGAATCCTGACGTACGCAACCATGCGTGTCTCCTTATCGTTATTGCAGTATTTACTGTCCTTGCAGCCGTATCTGCTGCGTCCATTGATGACCGTATCTGATTATTGGAGATACTTTGTCCTTCTTCTACCACTTGTTGTGCCCTTTTCTGGAACTCTTTGGGTAAGTGTTCTATGAAATGCTGCATTTCGTCCCAATGAGCTCTATCGTATCTTGCCAAAAGTGCTTGTGAATTGGCAATACGCCATTGGTTTGCTACTTGTGCTGCAACTCTTTTACCCGCAGCATCGAATTTGCAAATCTCCTTGTCTGGAGGTGGTGCATCTCCAGAGGTATGAGAGTTTGCTCTCTTGCGAGCTGCCCCAACAACCACAGAATCTGGTGTTAATTGCTGCGTAATATAAACAGGGTCTGTTGGTGGTGGCTTGTACTTCTTCTCCACCCTTGGAGTTATGGCTCTGCCTTTTACAGGATCCTGAAATATTTGTTTGGAATGTTTTAGCATTCCCGGGAGCATAGGTAAGCTTTGGTATTGGCTATGAGTGGAGGAGAGTGTATTAAACAAAAAGTCATCCTCAATTGGTTCTGAATGCAAGGTGATGTTATGAAACGCAGCTGCCCTGGAGACCACCTGCGTGTAGGATGTACTGTCTTTAGGTGGCGACGGCCTCTCAGGGTAACAGTCTGGGCTGTTATCTGATACAGGAGCATCATTAAGGTCCCATGCATCAGGATCATCTTGACTCATTGCAGTATGAGTCGCGGATTGCATCAGTGGTGGAGTGGCTACCGGTGATGTGTGCATTGATGGTGGTGGAGATGGTGGTGGAGTTGTTTGTCTTGCCACCTTTGCCTGTGGCTGCTTGTCCTTTTCTTGAAAGGCAAGTCTTCTTTTCATTTTAATTAGGGGAAGAGTGCTTATCTTCCCTGTGTCTTTTTGAATGTGGAGCCTTCTTTGAGTGTAGTCTGGCTCAACAGATTCAAGTTCCTCTCCGAACTTATGTCCTTGCATCTGGGAGGACAATCCCTGTTCCTCTGTGTAGGAACCTGCTTTCGGTTCCGAGGCTGGCTGTTTCGGAATCGAAATCTTTTCGGTCGCCTTTTTGGGCTCCGAGGAAACCTTCTTTATTTTCGGCGTCGTGGTGTCTTGGTGCTGAACCGTTTCAGTGCCACTGTCTCGGTGCCGAGTCTGCTCAGAGCCGCTGTCTCGGGCCCGAGATTGTTGTGTGGCGGTATCTCGACCGGAGTCGGATGACTTCGCCACATGCATGCCCTTTTTCGGTGCCGATGATGGGTCACCTATTTTTCGGGTTGAGCCATGGCCTGTTGGCGGTGGCGTCCCCTGGGCTTTTGTTGTCTTCTCGTGAGTTTTATGTTTCGACGTCTTACTCACGGTTTTCGGCGTTTCTTCGGGATCGAGCTCGTCCGAGTCCGATTCGTGGATGGAGAAGGCTTCTTCTTCCTCCTCAAAACGCCCTTGTCCTGTCGGCGCCGACGCCATCTGCAGTCTTCTCGCTCTTCGGTCTCTTAATGTCTTCCTCGACCGAAACGTTCGACAGGCTTCACAGGTATCCTCCTTGTGCTCTGGAGACAGACACAAGTTACAGACCAGATGCTGATCTGTTTATGGATACTTGTTATGACATTTTGGGCAGAAGCGGAATGGGGTCCGTTCCATCAGCCTTGAAGAGACACGTGACCGGGCCGACCAGGCCCCGACGGGGGGATCGAAAAAACCCCAAAGGGCCACCGGAGCTCTTCAAAAGTCGGTGTCGATCTGTTGTAACTAACCCGATACCGAACGCAAACAATACAGACGATTTTTCCGAGATTCTAACTAACTTTCCGACGCAAAACACGGAGCGAAAAGGAACACGTCTGAACCCGATGGCGGAAAAAAAACAATCTAAGATGGAGTCGACGCCCATGCGCAATGGAGCCGAAATGGGAGGAGTCCCTCGATCTCGTGACTCGAAAAGACTTCTTCGAAGAAAAACAACTTGTAACACTCCGAGCCCAACACCACATGGCGGAATGTGCACAGCATGTGTATCTGCAGCTACACATGCCATCGAACATATATATATATACAAACTCCAGTATTCTGTAAATCGGACAAGAAGGAGCAAAGAGTGCAAACACAGCCTTTATTGAAGAGAAAACTGCAAGGAAAAGCACAGGCATTGTTAACCAATAGACTGCATTAAAGCATAACAAAAGAATACTGGTACTGTGCCTTTAAGACCTGTAGGTCTCCTATGTTCCATCATGCGCCAAAGGTGACAGTTTGGTCAGTTCTTTTTTTCCCTGGCTCCTTTAGTGAGGACCCTGGAGTATTTTTTACTTTTAGTCAAGAAATTACTTCATAAAACCACGTTTTCTCTGCTTCACTCAACATCTTTTCACTTAGAGTGAATGAAATTGTTTTCTGACAGGAATTTTCATCTTTTCCTGTCAAAAATGCCTTCCCTCTTTGTGAAGTGTCCTGTCTGTGGTAAGAAGAAAGCACCGACTGATCCTCACTCAGTCTGCATTTTTTATACCTGTCACTCCACAACCCGAGTCGTGCTACCACTGCCAAAAATGCTCAAAAAGAACCTTAGAAGATTAAAATATACATCTGCATAGCCTTCAGGAGATACAGAAAGCTGGAACTGGAAAAAAGGGCCCTCTCAACCACCTTAATGGGACCAGATTCTCTCCACAAAGCTCCTATAGGCAGATCTTCAGAAAGGCAACAGAAGTGGGGAATAAGATGGACTTCTTGAGGGAGGAAAATACGTATTTGTTCTCAGTCGGCATCGCCATCAACGATGAAACACAACGACACATTGTTGAAGTCCATATCCCTATTGACAAAACACCGCAAGACGTCAAAGCCCTCGTCCTTTCACCGGTCGGCGTTGAGTCAAGTACTTATCACTCTGTCGACTATGGATCATCGCCATTTATCAACGCATATGACTGCGAACATATTGATAGGGCAATCTCTGTCGATGGCATCCAGGCGCCGTGTGACGTCGAGGCAACAGTCTGTTGATGGCAACCAGGCACCATTCAATGTTGATGCAAGCATCTCAGTTATCATCAAGGAGGCGCCATTCAACGTCAAGGCATCGGTCTGTCAACAGTAACCAAGCATTGTTCGACATAGAGATTCTCTTCTTCGTCAGCGGTAACCAAGTGCTGCTCAGTGTCGAGACAAGTCTCTCGCTCACTGGCCATTAAACTTCCATCAATGTCGAAAGGGCAATCTTCTCGACATTCCCCATCTACTTCAGCAAGACACTGATAAACATTGACTGCTCTTTCATTACCCAGGGTAGGGAATCTCATCATGCCACAAAGCGACATCCTGGCCAGATGCTGGTCACTTTTCCCAAAGGGCTGCTTCAGCATGCCCGTCAGCAACTTCCTCCGACTCCTCTACATGAGGACAGAGATTGAGCAGTGTACGCACCTGTATTGGTCCAGGGAGCCCGGACTCACAGTACTCACTACAAGGTTTCCCCTAAGGACACAGTGTCCGAAAATGACTCCATGTCCCAGGACTCCTGTGGCTCATTTGCTAGAAGCCAGCTCTCTGGCAACACCAACCAGGAGGCCTAGACAGACCACTCCCAGATGCATATCCAGAATACATTCAAGAAGTAGATCACCTTTGTGGTCAACATCCACGGGATGAGCTAATAAGTTGAACATTGACATTCCAGCTACCACAACAACCTCATCAATCATTTTTGAGACCATTACTTCCTCTGGTCTCAGGTCTCCTGCAACCAGCAATCAACAGTTTTCTAACACCAACCTCCATTTGAGTGATCCCAACCAGAATCTTAAAGAAATATAAGGCTCCTGAACAAGACACTTTATTTTTTAAGAGTCGATCCTCCACCAGATTCTGTCATTACCACAGCAGCAAAAACAGTGCATGCTGTTGCTGCTTCAGCATTGCTCCCACCAGACAAAAAAAGCAAACAAATGGATTTCTTGGGCAGGAAGATGTGTGGCACATCGGCCTCTTTCGTGAAAGTCCCTAGTGCTACAATGTTACTAGGTCAGATGCGTTTCTCTGGGACTTACCAGATTTGTGGGTATACTCCCAAGGGAGATAAACACGACTTTGAAGAAATCCTGCAAGGAGGCCTGGTCATAAACCAGATAATTAGTGCAGTTGCAGATGGTTGTGACTTGGTGACACATGAATAGGCGCTCATTATTTGCACCAGACGTACATCATGGCTTAGACTTACAGGCCATAAACCAGAGGCACAACAGCGCATCTTGAATCTTCCTTGTACCAGCAACTTGTTATTTGGATCCCACACAGATGACGAAATATCAAAAATAAAGACTGAGTTAGATACAGTAAAAGCATTGGGGCTAGAAAAGAGGAAGGAATTCTGTCACTAGTACAGGCAGTACCCCTCACTGGGTCCCTCGTCGCCAGCACCATCAATCCACCAAGGCTCAATACCAGACCTGCAGATCAGCACGTGGACGAGGAACCACTCTACAGCCCCCAGCCTCCTCAAAGACACCAAGCAAGCAATGAGGTCTCATTTCCTCCATCGCCGTTACCCTGTCCAGTGGGTGGAAGTACCACCAACCATCCCAAAGAGTGGCTCAACAGCGATAACTGGGTCTCAAATATTGTAGAGAATGGGGACTCACTTCGATTCAAGTCCCCTCCTCCAAATGTTCCACCTCCAAAAGAATGTTGTCACCAGCTTAAGATCCTGCAATCCGAAATCTCAGCTTTGCAAGGAGGCAAAAGAGGAGGTTCCATTCCCTCAAAGGGGAGTAGAAGTATACTTGCGGTATTTCCTCGTAAAGAAAAAAAAGGCCCAAATGTAGATTTCAGACCCATCCTCGACTTACGTCTACTCAACAAACACATGAGAAAGGAAAAGTTTAGAAAGCTGGCTCTTCATCAGATATACCCGCAGCTCCACCAGGGGGACTGGATGTGTTCCATCAATCTAAAGGATACCTACATGAACATCCCAAACACCAAGAAGCATCGGAAGTTCCTAAGGTTCAAAGTGGCATCCAAACATTACCAATACTGGGTACTTCCGTTCAGCCTAAAGTTGGCACCCCAAACATTTTTAAAGTGCATGGCGGTTGTAGCGGCAGCCTTAAGAAAGGCAGGCATCTATGTCTACCCATACTTAGACAACTGGCTGGTTAAAAGCTCCTCCCCAGAACTGATTAGAAAACACTATCATATCTCCATCAACATCCTTCAATTGTTAGGTCTGCAGATCAGTCCTTGAAAATCCATCCGAGTCCAAGACTCTCTAAGCTAAAACTTGGGAGACTCTCACATCTGGATCCTGCACAATCACATCATAAGAGATATTTTTCAGGAATGGGGGGAGCCTCAAATAGACTTGTGTGCAGGCGAAACAAACAGAAATTTCCCAGACTTCGCATCCAGGTTCTACTGACTAGGAACAAAGGGGAATGCCCTTTAGATAAACTGGTCAGGGACATTTCTGTACGCCTTTTCTCCTATTCCTCCAATACTAACAGTTATCAACAAACTATGCAAAGCCAAGACCAGAATGATCCTGATAACTCTAAAATGATCCTGCCAGTGGTGATCTTCTCCACCCATCGGAAAGACCACACAGGAGACTAATGTGCAGATCGGATCTCCTCTACAAGTTCGGAGGGAAGATATTCCACCCCAACCTTCCCTCGCTGAGCTTGACAGCATGGCTCCTGAATTACTGCAGCATGGACACTTAGTCCTTCCTCAGGAATTCATGAACATTCTCAGGGAGTCGAAAAGACCATCAACCAGATGTTCTTACTCTTTCAAATGGAAGCTGTTCTACATGTGATGTAGTCAGAATCATTTCAACCCAATTCTAGGCCAGGAGGGGGTAATATTATCCCATCTCCTCCAACTAGCTAAATCTGGTTTACAATTTTCCTCTATTAAGGTGCATCTTGTAACGATAACTGCTTATAGAAAATTGCTTTCTCAAATGTAATTGTTCCAAATATCTGTAGTTAAAGATTACCTAGAATGTCTGAAAAAGGTGTTCCCACCTGTATGTTCCCCCTCTTCTCCTTGGGAGGTGAATGTGGTATTTTCAAAACTCATAGGTCCACCTTTCGAAACTATACTGAAAGGCTTCCTTGCAGCACCTTACCTAGAATGCCGCTTTTCTTCTCTCCATTACTTCGGAACGCATACAGCAAAATACAGTCTCTATGTGCCAAAAAGCCTTAGACAGTTTTCCTTGCCAACAGGGTAGTAATGAACTCATCCTAGTTTTCTTCCCAAGGTGGTGTCTGATTTCCACATTAACCAGACAATTTCACTCCCTACTTTCTCTCCCAGTCTGTCCACACCAACAGAAAGAGCACTACACTCTTTAGATCTGAAGACAGCACTGAAGTTTTCTTTGGACAAGACTAAAGACATCAAACAGTCTGACCCCCTGTTTGTGAACTATGGCCCTATCAGGACGGGCATTGCCTCCCTAAGCAAACCATTTCCAGATGGATAGTTTCTTGCATTGTTCACTTATCGGTTGGTCAACAAGCAATTGCCTGCCAGGCCAAAGCCAGCTCTACAAGGGGTAAGGCGGCAACAGCAGCCCTACTAAAGAATGCCCTCATCTCTGAAATCTGCAAAGCTGCTACATGAAGATCGGTGCGTACTTTCACATGGCATTACTCTCTAATAACCCAAGTAGGGCAGGCTTTCTTAAGAAGGCCATTTAAATAACCATGTCAACTGCTTTTGCTTGCACTGGCTTTGTCCACTGGGATGTAGGATGGGCGTCCTTATGACTATTGATAAGGATCCCATGGAAGAGAAGGATACATTACCTGTAATCTTAGTTCTCTTCCAGGGGAATCTTCATCAAAGTCATAAGCCGCACGCCCACTCACCTCCCCAGACGAATCTTGCATACAACAGGTAATACATGGCTGTCCTGTTCTGCATACCACTGTAAAAATAAAAAAGTACGGACCTAACTGCTGTTCAGCATACCCCTGTAAAAAATAAAATAAAAAAAAAGTACTGACCTGACTGTCACCTTTGGGGCCATGATGGGATACTGGAGATCTTAACGGCATGGTGCGCATATTATTTTGTTAATCTTTAATGCAGGCTAATAATGCCTGTACATTTCCTTTCAGTTTTTCTCTTCAATAAAGGGTGTGTTTGCACTCTTTGCTCTTTCTTTTCCGATTTACAGAAACGCTGGAGTCCAGTGAGATATTTAGCAAACAAAAAGTCAATGTAAATTAGGCATTTTTAGCCTTTAATATAGGCTGCATAGATGTATGTAAATACGTTTGTATGTGTGTGTATATATATATATATATATATATATATATATATTTTTTTTTTATTTTTTTTTTTTGCACACCAGCTTGACACTCCTATCAATGACGCGGCACTCCCAGGATTTTCACTAAATCTTCATTTAATACGAACAAATGGTACCAGACAAACAAACACCAACGCGTTTCGACCTACACGGTCCTGATCAAGACCGTGTAGGTCGAAACGCGTTGGTGTTTGTTTGTCTGGTCTCATTTGTTCGTATTAAATGAAGATTTCGTGAAAATCGTGGGAGTGCTGCGTCATTGACAGGAGTGTCAAGCTGGTGTGCAAAGAAATTGAGGGAAAGGTCCTTCCCTGGCGCGGGCACCGACACTAAAAGCGCGCCCTAATTGGACCCCTTTGGGGGATGAATATATATATATATATATATAAATATATATATATGTGTGTTTCTAAAATGTCTAGGTTAAATGTATATGCGCTATATATATATATATATATATATATTAAATATATTTAATATGTGCTCTGGGGTACCCGCAAATATGTGGCAATATTCAGGGGCATATTTATACTCCGTTTGCGCCGAATTTGCGTCGTTTTTTTCGACGCAAAACTAACTCCATATTTATACTTTGGCGTTAGACGCGTCTAGCGCCAAAGTTCATGGAGTTAGCGTCATTTTTTGGCGTGAACACCTTCCTTGCGTTAATGAGATGCAAGATAGGCGTTCCCGTCTTAAAAAATGACTCCCAGGCATGTGCGCGGTATTTATACTCCCGGGCAAAAATGACGCCCGGGAGTGGGCGGGGCAAAAAAAACCGCATTTGCGCCTCTTTTTAACACCTGGGTCAGGGCAGGCGTTAAGGGACCTGTGGGCTCAGAATGAGCCCAGAGGTGCCCTCCCCTGCCCCCAGGGACACCCCCTGCCACCCTTGCCCACCCCAGGAGGACACCCAAGGATGGAGGGACCCATCCCAGGGAAGAAAAGGTAAGTTGTGGTAAGTATTTTTTTTTTTTTTTTTTTTTTGTGGCATAGGGGGGCCTGATTTGTGTCCCCCCTACATGCCACTATGCCCAATGACCAGAAGTCCCCTGGTCATGGCCATTGGGCAAGGGGGCATGACTCCTGTCTCTGCTAAGACAGGAGTCATGTTAATGGCGTCTGGGCGCCAAAAAAAAATGGCGCAATTCGGGTTAAGACGATTTTTTTGCCTCAGCCTGACTTGCCCCATTTTTGGACGCCCAAACGCCATTTTTCCCTACGCCGGCGCTGCCTGGTGTACGTGGTTTTTTTTCACACACACCAGGCAGCGCCGGTCGGCTAACGCCGGCTAACGCCATTCAATAAATACTGCGCCCGCATGGCGCTTCAGAATGGCGTTAGCCGGCGCAAATTTTTTTGGCGCAAAACTGCGTTAGCGCAGTTTTGCGTCAAAAAGTATAAATATGGCCCTCAGTGCTTATGACGGAGCCCCTGGAAGAGAACTAGGATTACAGGTAAGTAACTTATCCTTACTTGCTTCTTATGCAGTCACTTTCTTTCCTCTTGCTGTCTACCCCTCTCCTTCAGGAACCTACTGATAAGATGACTTCTATCCTTCCACTGCTTATAATCAAGGAACTCTTTTTTTTGTTTCGTTTAAGCACTTCATGGCAATGCATGTTTTCTTGCTCTCTTCTCCTCTGTGCTGGCTTTTCCCTCACATCTCTGCTGCCCACACTATGTTGCTCGTACTCCCTAATGTATCTGTTGCTTTCCCTTTGCCACTCAGCTTCTTGTTCAGGCTTTTATTTTCCAAGTTTGCTTCCATCAGTACTTCTATTGATTCTCATACCTAACTGCTTTTCAGTGGTGTTAAAGTAATCATTCTTGTTTTGTATACATTTTTCCTCATTCAGAGAGCCTGGCAGCCACAGTTTGCTACTAGGTCGCTCCTTTCCTAATAATGCACGTTCGTGCACTTTTTATTTTTTTCTCTTACTGTTCCAAGATGGGTGTCTGATAGGTCGTGACACAACCTTGTGCAAATGCAAAAACAATAGATGATGGACGGAATGCAGAACAAATCAAACATTCACCCCCAGTCATAGATCTGGGTTTAATCCATCAATTTTTTTGCTGCCCATGCCATTCTAGTTTGGACCAAGCCATATGCAAATCAGTCTTGACCCTGTTCCCTGTGGGAACAGTTTAGCCCGAACTGCCAAGCCAGGTCCTCCCTGAACCAGAAACAAGCATCCTGGAACCAGTTTAAGGGCATCACCCTTTATCAGCCAGGCTAGCTTGAATCTGGTGGCATAGCAAACAAGGGACATACCCTTCCACCTTGGGGCGACAAATGCAAAAACAACAGATGATGTACAGAATGTCAATCCTGTTTAGTAACACATTTTAAAGGCAAAATCCACTGGCTTTGCCCATGCTGGTTATAGAATTTGCATGCCAACATGCTATATAAACTAACCCAAAGAAGTAGAGAGCCCACAGTGAGCAGTTCATTTAAAAATTTGTTATCACCAGTGGCAGACCCCAAAAGTGAACTTCAATCGGAATTGCCAAGAAACGTTGAAATGATTCGCATCCACTAGCAGAACCAGTGAAGTTTTTAACCTAGCGACAAAAGATTTTAGTGGTACTGCAAATATAAAAATGATATGTCACATTTTACTGTGTTATCAAAAAGATGAGTGCCAAAATCCCAGGTGCAGAGGTCAGCCGTTTACTCTAATTCTGTGGTTATATGATCCATTGGACTGTTGACTGGTCCTTCAGTCTTTTATACTTTTTGTATGCATTTGTGTAAGCCCAAAAAACAGGAAGGTGTTTTAACAAATTTTGAATGCACACCCTTTATTAAGTCATTTCGTTAACCTTTTCTGTGTTTTCCATCCCCCAGGAAAGACATAAGTGTGAAATTCCCAGAAGACTTGAAAATCACGGTTCCAAACTTACTCAGATTTGTTCTAGACTACACTCTGGGTTCTAAGGTATGGCACAGTGGAAAATACAGCTTTAAAAATGGAGGAGGGCACAGCGAAAATCCCAGCCCTAAATATCTAGGAGGGCACCGCGAAAATCCCAGCCCTGAATATCAAGGAGGGTACAGCGAAAATCCCAGCCCTAAATATCTAGGAGGGCACAGCGAAAATCCCAGCCCTAAATATCAAGGAGGGCACAGCGAAAATCCCAGCCCTAAATATCAAGGAGGGCACAGTGAAAAACCCAGCCTTAAAAATGAAGGAGGGCACAGCGAAAAACCCAGCCTTAAAAATGGAGGAGGGCACAAGGAAAAACCCAGCCTTAAAAATGAAGACAGTCAGAGCAAAAAACCCAGGCTTAAAAATGGAGGAGGGAACAGTGGAAAACACAGGTTTAAAAATGGAAGCCCTCTAGACCTCGGCCAGGTTATGAACTTGGAGAACGAGATTCAGAGACTGAGGGCAGAAATTGGTACTCTGCGGCAGGCACAAGAGCATCTTGCGGTCCAGATTTCTGATGCACAGAATTATGAGCACAAGCTCAAAACTCGAAAGCATACACTGGAAGAAAACCGAGCACTATATCTTCATAAAAAACACCTCCAGGCTCTGAATGAACAACAAACTAAACAGCTTGAAAAGATTGAAGAAAAATTCAAAGAACTGGCAGATGCCTCAGAAGCACTTCTTACGGTGAGCACTTTGCTTAAAAGTCTTGTAGCCTCAATGGAGGAAACACCAAGGAACAAAGAGCCAGAAAAAAAATGAATAGGGCTTTTATGGATGACTTACACAGACTAAGCTCAAACCCGGAAAAAACGAACAGTAGGGCTTTAATGGACGATTTATTTAAAAAAAAAAAAAAAAAGTTCTTGGATAGACTATAGATCTGGACAACCTTGATTGCCTCAGAAAACTCTGAACATACTAACGAAAATATTATGTATTATTTTGCAAACAAACCATTCAAACACCTGAGTTCTGAGAAAGCATTTATGCAAATTTTATTGAATTTCATTGTAAATAAAGAAAATATTTTCAGTGGTATAGAAAATCAAGTTTAAAGTATTTTATTGATTGCAATTGGTGATGACGAAATCACATTGGGGTACAGAAAAATAAGGGATATGCTGCAATGTATTATTTGACCATTAAAATATGCTACATGCCCACAGCCCTGTATTTTGTCTTTGCTCTACCATGGCCTATGGAATTCTACCCAAATTGTGAAAAAATTGGACCCTTGTGTAAATAGCAATTATTTTAAATCAATTTGCCTAGACGAAACATCGAGTTTCTATTTTTTGTAATTATGACAGACTAGATTTGCAAATAAAGTTTAAGTAAATAACATGTATAGTAAGTGTAATTTCATGAAGTAAGATTTACATTAATTCCCACAATAATTCAGTACATCCGGATTTCATTCAGTTGGCATCCAATGTTTATTTTCACTAAAGGTTGTGGAACCAAGGCAGACACTTTTACAGATGTTCCTTTCTAAATTTCCCAAAACAAGTTCACTCACATTGAATCTTAGAACTGCACTGTGAATGCCTTCAGACCTAGTCTTCACAAACCCAAGCATGTTTATTCTTTTAGTAATAGGACAGTACTTTTTTAAAAATGTGAAGTGTGTTTTCTATTAGTTTGCTAACATTTTAATGTATAACCCAATTTGTAATTCCTCCTCTCCCAGGTCAATAGTGCTTTACCATCAAACTCCCATAAATCAGATTGAAGCCATGGATAGGATAATCTTAAACCGGCGGAAAATTTCTGTATTTGCTGCAATGTTTCTATCAAGCAAGATACTGGACATTGCAGTGATACCACTCGCCCCTATCCTCAAGCATTTGCACACTGGAATGTCTGTCCTGGAGCTAGAGAACACAGCAGTCAGCTGACACTGGCCTCTGTCAATCTGAGAACCTTCTGCACCGGGATCTCATTTAATTTACATCAAAGTGGAAATTAGCTATTTTTTATTTTCTCAGGCATTACCCTTAAATCAAAAGAGCCGTATTGCATGTTAGGAGTGATTTGGTCGTACGAAAATAGAAAAATAAGCTTTTCAGCTATGCCCTAAGGTTAGGACAGTGGGAGTTTTGGAGGTCATGATTATTTAAATAAAAAAATATTTCAGTTGAACACAAAAGACGGCAGTAACTGGGCAGTTTAACCTGTAAAGGCCATGTTCTGTCTCCTTTGACATTTTACAGGCAAATAGTAGAAGCTATGCTGTGATCTCAGACTTCACATTTTGAAAATCACTAACCCCTTTCTCATTTTTTTTATTAAAAAAAAAAAAAAAAAAACACTTCCTGTTAACATATGATGATTCTTGCTCAATGACATTATGCATTCTCTGAATTCTAGAAGCAGAGCTACAGTTTGGAAAGCAGGGAATGTTTCCAAAGAAGCTGTTCACACTACATGAAATCATTGGCTAATTAGTTTTCAATACACCATAAAGGATTTCAGTTTACTCAATGACATTATGAAAGCTTAGGAGAGTGGGTGTTCCCAAAGGACGGGACTAGGCTGAGTTTTTGAATGGGTGTTTTCCTAGTTGACAGAAAACCCCCAAAGGAGGCTTTTATTTTGATGGGCAAACTGAGAACATATTCCATCCCACCATAATTGGCTAAATCTCTATGTAAATGTGGTAGTCACCATTTCACCTGCAAAAGATAGACCATCCTGACTAATTAACACCTATAATGGAGAGTGTAGATGATCACAATGGCTCTGGGTTGCTTAACTGCCATCTATACAGTAATTTAGTGTACAGAAAAGCTAACTGATAACTTGAACATGTCAAACTGCAAAACAACAAGGAAACAGCTCATGTATTATAAAGAGAATAGGAACACATCATTCTGCAATTACCCCTGATTAAACTTAAATTTGTTAATGTCACAGACATTGAAAATATAGAATCCTTCATGCGTTCACCCCTCCTTGAGCATGTCGCAATCTCAGATTTTTCTTTTTTCACTCTACATTCAACCGTGGTGCTTGAGGCAGTCGCCACAAAGTACTGTCGCACGACACTGAATGTTTCTTCTCAGATCAGCAGGTCATCAGATACCTGTGTGTGCAGATATCTGAAGTCATTCCAACATCTCAGGATCAATCATCAAAAGTAAGCACATTAGATTACAATACAGTATTTACAATTATGTAACCCGCCCACCAAACACAAAAAAAACCAGAACAAAGTCCATAGACATTTGGTCTATTATGGCAAATTGTAGAATAACAAATAAAAGGTAGTTGTCTCCAGACAACTAGAAATTAATGTGAGAGTAGGTTCCATAATTAACTAGTGTTTAAAATATCTGTCTATGCCTCCATTTTTGCAAGGCTGACATGCTTGCAAATAAAATGAAACAACTGCTCAACTGCCATTTTAAAGACTCCCTGGAATCCTCCTGCACTATCCCTTTTTAGCAAAGGGTACAAAGTCAGCATCATTGGCTTCCTTGAGAGTAGCGGTTAAAATAAAAAACAATGTCCTTGCAGCCATTCTCCTAGTAAAAAAATGTTCACATGAACAGTAAAAATCTGTCTTAAGAAAAATATATTGTTCTGCGCTTGACATCGTTCCCCCCCCAAACAAATGCCTAAGAGCAGTCACAGCCGAGTACATATACAAAATTCTTAAATAAGCAAACACATAATTCAACACATGATAATTCTTTCCTCCAAATCACTGACATGGAGCCAGAAAGGATACAATTTGTCAGTTGGTTTTGATGTTTAACCACCACACCTCCATCCAACAATTTTCTCAGCTAAATAAGCTATCCCAATCTCAAATTATAAAAGGCCAAGCTTCTGATAAACTATTTACAGATTCACAGTTTTGGTAGTTCACATTACAGTAGTAACTCAATCAATATCGGCTCCCCTAAACATTCAAGTAATAAAATGCTATTAAAATACCGAGTTGCCAGAAAATATACCTTCTCAGTGCATGCCATGACAAACCAAACAATGCTAATCTTAAATCAGAAAAGAGTCATCGCTCCCAAAATGTCCATATTCTTCACAGTATGATTCCTGCTCATTAGAGACATTTTAGCAAGTCTATTTGTTCATCCTTCTGTCGGTTAGCTGTGGACTTCAGTGCCATTGGCTGTTAGCTTAGCCTTCCGCTCCACACGTGGCCCTTTAGCAGAGTACTGAACCAAGAGGAAGGGCTCTTTGGTTTCACCTTCTCCCACGATACTCTCCTCATCCTCAGATTGGCTGATTCGCTGGAGACGCAAGTAACACCAGCAGCCCAATATCAATGCTCCGAGAGCTGCTATGGCAATTAGAATGACAATTACAGTGACCACTCCAGTGGTGGGGCTGTGGTCCATGATAGACATGATTGATAGATAACTCTACACAATTCTTCGTGGGTACGATCTGAAATGAAAAAATACCGTCATTAATAAAATTTCAGTTTGATGAAAAAAATGATTTTCATTAGTAATAAAAAATAAAAAATAAACTTCACAATAAGCCCAATTAAATGTACACTAGTCAAAATCCACATTTAAAAACAGTACAGCATGAGATACAATTAAATTCTTTAGAATTCCTAAAGTTAATTCATGCAGATCATTCAACAGCCTTGTGGATATACAAGTAAACACTCATTTCACAGCACCTCAAACATTATGTACACAAAGTATTTCAACTATGTACTTCTTACTTGAAAGCTAGGGTTGTTTAAACAATTTAGAAAACATAATTTAGTGTACAGGTCTAATGGTAATAACTAGCATCTACTACATTCATGATAAGTGCATTTTACCTTCCAATCCTGCCATACAGAAAAATCATATACACTTAATACCAAAAAAAAAAAAAATCAGCATTTGATAAGGCTAAAAGGTAAGATGGAGGCAAAAACAGATAAAAGTTAAATATCAGGAAAATTGGTAAGTCAGAATGAGCCTTTGTTGGTTACAGTTTTGTTACACTAGAATATTTGCTTTTTCACTGCTGAGATTGATAAAACAATAGACACAGATCAAACAGACTTTACGTTCCAGGAAAACCATGTTTAAATTATTACTCATGCTTCTGGGTGAAAATTTGCGATATGATGGTAAATTTGGTAAAGGCTAAGACCCATGTCAGAAAGTTTTTTCCATAGGAGGGGAAAATAAGTATTTAATAAGTGGGCTGGGAGGTGGGCGACACTACCCACGATGTAGAATTAGTATTGCCTACAACCACAGACATATTGTTTGGGATTCAGGACAAGTTGTTATGTTATTTTCTTGCCCAATGGACAAGTTGACACAATACCCTTACGTTTGAAACTGTATACATATTTAATTAACAGAACCCCTTTACTATTAGGGCGAGTTAAAGTACAGTGAGATGCAAGCGAATATGGCTCAGTATGACTCGATGACACTGGATCAAACAGACAAACAAGCAGACATTTTGACTGTATGTTCAATACAAAAACAAGTAAATGTTTGTAAAATATAACATTTTGTGGCTATTTTTAATGTTCCAATAATGTTCACTGATTATATGCAAAAACATGCTGAAGAATGGAGGCAAAAATTGTTCTTTTCAGATTAAGATGTAACTCATAATGTTTTTAATTTGAAAAAAAAGATAATGTTACAAGCACCTGGCTAAACTACTTCCCACCTTTTAAAGGACATCTTTACCACGTCTAAGACAACGTCTTAAGTGCTTCACGCACTTCAGTATTTTTAAATAATAATAATACTGGGTAAGCAATGTTAAAACACTTGAGGCAAAATTATAGGCAAGATACTTATACAAATATGGGCCACGTCCTCAGTGGAAGTCCCAGGGGTGCACCTCCAGTTCTAGAAACTCGCACTGGGGCAGGTTTACAACTTCAGAATTTCACTCGAGTTAACAGAAGTAGTCCTGGGGACATTCTGCTAGCAAAGCTTAGTGGACTCCAACCACATACATGCTAATTTTAAAATCTGTAGGTGAAGTCCATATTTACTTGTTAAAAATGATTTTTTTCTTGTTTTCCTCAAGGGGAAAAAATATTTTCCACCATGGGGAAACGCCTTGTTGTGTTGAAGACGAAAATGTCCCGTATACCACCAATGAAGTCCCAATGTAAACTTCTAATTTAAGAATATTTTTGTATTATCAGTCAGTTGCATCTGACTGGAAAGTGAGAAAGCCCTACGCAGAGTTGAGGAAGAATCCTAGCTGCTTAACTCCCAACTCGAGTGTGAATTTACTATAATCGACACAACACTTATTTCCCTAAACCCCGACATTTTTATTTAAGGAGGTCCCACCCTGGAAAGCTTTACTCCTGCCCTTGTCAGGAGCGAATTTTCGGACTTTTTTCCTGGGTAGCAATAGGTTAGAGAGGAGTTGGTGACATTTGCCTTTGTGTATATATGCATTACAGACATGCAATTATAGCCTGTAAGTGCATTTGTTCCCACGAATAATCTGCATGTGAATAAATCCTGTTATTAGTGCAAAACCAACTTTTCCAAACGCAACCCAACCTTACATGTGCCAATCGCTTTGAGAAACTTGCCCATAACATATTGACTGTACGAGAACTTCCATATTTCAGCTAGCTGTGAAATGTTAATCAGTCCCTGAACTAACACTTGTACGTGCGCATACGTAGTGATATGAAGCGATTTGCCCAAGAAATACATCGTGGTAAAGTGGAAAAGGTCAGACCGATTGGTATCCACTGATCCTTAGCTGGCAAGGTCAGCACTAGAGCATAAGTACAATCTGGTTTGACTTACTGTAACATTTTGTGAAACTGAGTGAATGCAAAAAAGTAAATTTCCTGAAGCAATTACCAAGCAGCTTGTTTGGAAACTGAAGTACTTAAGCGACCAATGGCACAATGAGAAAATTCATATAGACTGAACCCGGTTTAACCAGAATTGTGGCAGAACAACAGGACTGGCATACTCACAGCCCTACGATGACCAAAAAGCAGGCCTAAACAGAGCTCCATTCATTAATACCGTTGATAGCTATTTCAAGATTTGACATAAATAGAAACCTGACATCCTCATAGTGTGGTATAATTCTACACCCCTGAATAGAAAATTCAGGAATGTTAATCGTTAGGCATGCATCCACCAAAGTGTTTCATGGCACTAGCATTAAACAGGGACATCTGGGCTAGACGACATGGGTACAAAACAGAGGTCCTCGTTCGGACCACAACTGAGTGCTCGACTTCTGGCGCACACACCTATTACATTCCTCTGACTCCCTGCTACCTCCCACCATGAACCTGGGCGTTTACCTAGGCATTCGTATTCTTTTTTCTTTTTTAAATCAAAAGAAACGTTCCTTACATCTAAACGTCCATATAGTGTATCTTCATTCATATCATAGCCAAACTATTAAATTGGCACCTATCCATCAAAAGAATCAACTCAACTGCATCTAAAAAGCTGCCACATACGGGGCTTTATGCCCCTGCTCCCTCCGTTTTCTGCCTCACTGGTTCACATTCTGATACAAAATGAATTTCATATCATCTGCCTGACTTACCAGATGCCTGGATCGACCGGCCTTTCCATACCTACACACTGAATACATCCTATATGTGCCACACTATTCCTTATCAAGATTCTCCAGCAAGTGCCCTTAGCTCGACTTATGGGATTTAGTGACAGGCACTTTGGTGTTCACGCTCCAAAACTCTCAAACCAGCTCTCAGAAAATAAGGAATTTACTCAATCTGATATAATCAATGATTGTTCTGAAAACCTTCCTTTTGTAGCAAATCTTGATTCCGGTCTAAGCAAGTACAGCATTGGTACCAAGTTCTCAAACCAGGAATGGTTGTTGAAGATGAGCTTTCATACAGACCCCATTAAATTAAAAAAACAGCCACCAGCTCGTGTATATTTTCGTTTATGTTCCTACTACGTAGGTCAACATGTATAGTGCTACTAGGATGTTTATACTTCAACTTACAGCCTCTCATTCACATCGGTACACAAAATCACAAAAGGTAAACTGTCTTAGAATCCATTACCAGGGTGTTCACTACCAAGAGCATGCAGTAACAAAGCCAATATGTCTCACCTATACAAGGGCTATAGGGTTTGCAAATGTGTTTTTGCCCTGTTGTACATCAGTGTTCCGCATGGTTAAAAGTTAGTTGTGTAGAGGAGTGAGGGAACAGAGTGTCAGAGAGTGGTTTTGTTGGGGTAGTGTCAGAATTCAGTGGTAGAGAGTGTAGACTGCTGTGGAGTGGAATAGAGCTGAGTGAGTTGGAGTGGACTGAGGTAGTTGGATGGATTAAGTTTGAGTAAAGTGGAGTGGATTGAGCGGGGTGCACTGGATTGGAGAGCGGCAGATTAAAATGGGATGAGGTGGATTCGATTGGGATGGAGTAGGGTGGACTGTATTTGAGTGATAGGGGTGGGGTGGACTGGATTGGAGTGGTTTGGATATGGGTGGGGTGGTGTGGATTGGGGTGGACTGGACAGGAGTGGGTTGGGATGTATTGGACTGGAGCGGGGTGGATTGTATGGGAGTAAATTGAATTGTAGGGAAATAGGTTAGATTGGAGTGGGGTCGGGTGGGTTGGACTGGAGTGGTGAGGACTGCATGGAATGGATTGGAGTGGTTTGGACTGGGGTAGTTGTGTATTGGAGTAGATTCATTAGAGGGGAATAGGGTGGACTGAAGGGGTGAATTGAAATTGTATCAGGGGAGTGGACTGGATTAAGGTAGACTGGTGTGGTGTGGATTTTAGTGGGGTAGATTGTAGTGAGGTGGACTTGAGGTAGGTGAATTGGATTGAGTGGGGTGGATTGGATTAGGGTGAGACAGATTGGGGTGACTGGTTTTATTGGGGTGATGGGATTGATGTGGACTGGACTGACGTGAATTAGATTGGGACGGGGTTGAGTGGGGTGGTTTTCTTCCAATGTGGTGGATTTTTTTGGACTGGTATGGATTGGAATGCAGTGATTTGGAGTAGACTGAATTTGAGTGGACTGGATTGGAGTGGAGTGGATGAATTGGACTCTAGTGAAGTGGCTGGACTGGAGTGTGTGGGGTGGATTGCATTGCAGTGGGGTGGGGTGGATTAAGGTGGCTTGGAGTGTGGTGGATTGGAATGGACTGGCATGGATTAAGGTGTACTGGAGATGGGTGAATTAAGGTGGATTGGGTGGCGTGGGGTGGGAGTAGAGGATTTGAAGGGGCTGGAGTTGGTTGGATTAGACTGGAGTGGGTTGGATTGTGATGGATTTGAGTGGACTGGGGTGAGGTGGATTGGAGCAGTGTAGATTGGGGTGGACAGATGTGAGGTGAACTGGAGTGGGGTTGAATGGGGTTTAGTGGATTGGAGTGGGGCAGACTGTTTTTGATTGTAGTGAGGTAGATTGTTTTGGATTTGAGTGAGGCAGATTAGTTTGGATTGCAGTGGCGCAGATTGGAGGGGTAGATTGTTTTGGGTTGGAGTGTGGGCGGATTGTTTTTGAATAGAGTGTGGCAGAATGGAGTGCACCAGATTGTTTTGCAGTGGGGCAGATTCTTTTGGATTAGATTGGGGCAGATTCGATTGGATTGGGGCAGATTGGAATGGGCATATTGGAGCGAGGGCTAAATTGGGGTGGAAAGGTGTGGATTGGACTGACTTAAATTGTTGTGGGGTGAATTGGACTGCAGTGGGGTGGGTGGATTGCATTGGAGTGTGGTATATTGGTGCATTGGAGTGGTTAGGGTGGACTAGAGTGCAGTAGATTGGATTGCAGAGGAGTGGAGTGAGGCAGACTGGATTGAAGTTGGGTAGCTTGTGGTGGATCGGAGGGGGCAGATTGATTTGGATTGGAGTGGCGTAGATTCTTTTGGTTTTGAGTGGGGCAGATTGTTTTGCAGTGGGGCAGATTGTTTTGGATGGAAGTGGGGCAAATGGGAGCAGGGAAGATTGTTTTGGAGTGGAGTGATGCAGAATGGAGACAGGCATTTTGAGTGGGGCAGATTGTTTTGGATTTGAGAGGGGTAGATTCTTTTGGATTTGAGTGTGGCAGATTGTTTTCGATTGACGTGGGCCAGACTGGAATGGGGAAGATTGTTTTGGTTTGGAGTGGAGCAGGACAGATTGTTTGGATTGGAGTGGGGCAGATGAGAGTAGGGAAGTTTTTTTTCTGGAGTGGAGTGAGGCAGAATGAGTCAGGCATATTGTATTGAAGTCGAGCATTCTGGTTTGGATTGGAGTGGGGCATCCTATTTTGGACTGTTGCACGCCAGGTTGTTTTGGATTGGAGCGGGCATATTGTTTTGGATGAAGTGGGGCAGATGGGAGTAGGGAAGATTGTTTTGGAGTGGAGAGAGGCAGAATGGAGACAGGCATATTGGAGTGGGGCATTCTGTTTTAGATTGGAGTGGGGCATTCTGTTTTGGACTGGAGCGGGGAAGATTGTTTTGGACTGGAGTGGGGCAGACTGGAGTGGGACAGATTGTTTTGGATTAGATTGGGGCATTCGGTTTTGGATTAGAGTAGACTGGTTTGGATTGCAGTGGGGCAAATTGGACTGGGGTGGACTATTGTAGATTGGCTTCAGCCAGATTAAGGGTGGGTTGGAATGACTGGGGTGTGGTGGATTGGATAGGCGCAAGTGGTTTGGATTGGAGTGGGGTGGATCGGATTGGTCTGGGGTGGACTCAACTGAGTAGGGATTGAGTGGTGTGCAATGGTAGGGGGTGGTTTGAATTGGAGTTGGGCAGATTGGGGTGTACTGCACGATTGTGTGTTAAAGTATGCATTTTATTGCTTTGCAATATTTAGACCAAGGCAACATTGTATACTGGGGTGGATTGGATAGGGTGGATTAAAGTGGGCAGATTGTTTTAGACTGGAGAGGGGAAGACAGTTTTGGACTGGAGCGGGGCAGATTGGAGTGGGACAGATTGTTTTTGATTAGACTGGGGGATTCTGTTTTGGATTGGAGTAGAATGGTTTGGATTGGAGTGTGGCAGACTGGACTGGATTGGACTAGGGCAACTTCTTGTGGATTGGAGTAGGGCAGATTAGGGTGGGTTGGGATGCTTGGGGCATGGTGGATTGTATTGGCGTGAGTGGTTGGATTGCAGTGGTTTGGACCAGATTGGTCTGGGGTGAATTGGAATGAGTAGGGTGGATAGGTTTGAGTGGTGTGGATTGGTTTGGATTGCTGTGGATTGGAGTGGGGCAGATTGGGGTGTACCTCACAATTATGTGGTATAGTATAATTTTAGCGCTCTGCAATATTTAGAACAAGAAAACATGATATATCGGGGGTGGATTGGATAGGGGCAGATTGTTTTGGACTGGAGTGAGAAAGATTGTTTTGGATTGGTTTGGGCACAATGGAGTGGGGCAAATTCTTTTGGATTTGGGTGGATTGGTTTGTCGTGAGGCGGATTTGACAAGAACGGGATAGATTGCGTTTGGTTTGGCTTGAAACAGAGTGGTGTTGATTGTATTGGATTGAATTGGAGTGGGGTTGACTGTGGTAGATTAAAGTGGGATGAATTGGGATGGATTGGGGTGAGGTGGACCGGAGCAAATTGGATCAGACTGGGGCAGATTAGTTTGAAACATTCTTTTGGACTGAAGTGGGGTAGGTTGAAGTGGTGCAGACATTTGGTCTGGCGTGGGGAAGATTCTTTTGGATTGGATCGAGGCAGATTGGAGTGGGGTGGATTGTTTTTTCAATTGAGTAGGGCAGATTTGTTTGGATTGGAGTGAGGAAGACTCGAGTGGGGCATATTTTCTGGGATTGGAGTGGGGCAGATTGTTTTGAATGGGAGTGGGGCAGATGGTTTTGGATTGGACTGGGACAGATTGTTTTGGACTGAGTGGGCCATATGGGAGTGGAACAGATGGGTGTAGGGCAGACTGTAGTGGAGCAAATTGGAATGGGGTGGATTTTGGTGGATTCAATTGGAGTGTGGTGGATTGGTGTGGGGTAGACTGGAGTAGGGTGAATTGGATTGGGCTGGAGTGGGGTGAATTGGGATGGACTGCAGTGGATTTGTTTGGTGTGGCGTGGATTGGATTGGAGTGGTGAAGACTGTTGTGGGTTGGAGTTAAGCAGACTGAAGTGAGACGGACTGGAGTAGGGCGGATTGTTTTTGGAGTGGAGAGTGGCAGATTACAGTGAGACAGAAACAAGTGTAGCAGATTGTTTTGTAATGGTGTGGGGCAGATTGTTTTGGATTGGGGCAGGTTGGAGTGAGCAGACTTGAGCTGGGCAGACTGGTTTGGATTGGAGTGGGGCAAACTGGAGTGGAGTAGATTGCTTTTTATTGGGGTGGGGCACATCTGGGTGGGGCTGACTGGTTTGGATTGGAGTGGGGCAGATAATTCTGAATTGGAGTGGAGTAGATTGTTTTTTTATTGGAGTGGGACAGATTGGTTTGGATTGGAGTGGGGCAGACTGGTTTGGATTAGAGTTGGGCATATTGTTTTGAATTGGAGTGGGGAGACTGGTTTGGATTGGAGTTGGGCAATATTGGATTGGAGTTGGGCATATTGTTTTGAATTGGAGACGACAGATTCTTTTGGATTGAAGTGGGGCAGATTCTTTTGGACTGAAGTGGGGCAGATTGAAGA
Source organism: Pleurodeles waltl (assembly GCF_031143425.1). NCBI lineage: Eukaryota > Metazoa > Chordata > Amphibia > Caudata > Salamandridae > Pleurodeles > Pleurodeles waltl. The sequence continues at coordinate 248,769,968 of NC_090449.1, read as the reverse complement.
GCTCATATTCGAGCAAGGACTAAGTTGGGATGGAAAGGGGTGGACTGGACTGAGTTAGATTGGTGTGGGGTGAACTGGACTGCAGTGGGTTGCATTGGACTGGTGTGGAGTGGGGAAGACTGTGGTGGATTGGAGTGGATTGGAGTGAGGTGGATTGGACTGGAGAGCAGTAGGTTGGATTGCGGTGGATTGGTGTGGGGTAAACTGGAATGGAGTGGGGCAGAACAGGGTGGGGCAGAACAGGGTGGGGCAGATTGTTTTGCATTTTGGCTGATTGTTTTCGATTGAAGTGGGTCACATATTTGTTATTGAAGTGGAGCACATTAGAGTGGGCAGATTCGAATGGGGGAGATTCTTTTGGATTTGAGTTGGGCCAATTGTTTTGGATTGAAGTGGGGCAGATTAGAGTGGGGAAGATTGTTTTGGAGTGGAGTGAGGCAGAATGGAATCAGGCATATTGGAGGTAGATTGTTTTGGACTGGAGCAGCGCAGATTGGAGTGGGGCAGTATGTTTTGGACTAAATTGGGACAGACTTGAGTGTGGAAGATTGTTTTGGAGTAAAGGGAGGCAGAATGGAGACAGGCATATTGGAGTGGGGCATCCTGTTTTGGATTGGAGTGGGGCAGATGGGAGTAGGGTATTCTGTTTTGGATTAGAGTGGGGCAGATTGTTTTGGATGGGAGCGGGGCATTCTCTTTTGGATTGGAGGGGGGGAGATTATTTTGGATTGGGGCAGGGCAGATTGTTTTGAATTGGATTGGGGCAGACTGATTTGGATTGGAGTGGGCATTCTGTTTTGGAGTGGGGCAGATTGTTTTGGATTGGAATGGGGCAGACTATTGTGGATTGGAGTTACACAGATTATAGTAAATTGGGAGGATTGGGGTGTGGTGGATTGGATTGGGGTTTGGATTGAACTCGGTGGACTGGACTGAGTAGGGTGCATAGAATTGAGTGGTGTGGGTTGGTGCAGGTGAGATGGGGTGGATTGGATTGCTGTGGATTGGAGTGGGGCTGATTGGGGTGCACCACACGATTATGTATTAAAGTATAATATTATCGCTCTGCAATATTTAGAACAAGAAAACATGATCTACTGTGGTGGATTGAAGTGGGACAGATTGTTTTGGATTGGAGTGGGGCAGATTGTGTTGGGGTGGGGCAGACTGCTTTAGATTGGAGTGTGCAGACTGTTCAGACTGAGTGGGCAGACTGGAGAGGGGTGGAATGGGAAGATGCCCAGCTTAATTGGCAGTTTTTATTGGTTCTTGGAGGACTTTTACTCATTGCTGGCAAGAGGATAAATTGCAGAGGAAGACCATTGGCAAGTATAAGTGGGATGAAGTTTTGTCTGCACACTGGCTGGTACTAACCATCGTTCAGAAAGCAGGCTCCAAAATGGAGCAACAAGTAAATCAAGTATTCAATGCCACCAACATCTAAGCAATAACTGAGGTTGTTTGGGACAGATCTCGGTGGACGGGAATGGTGGATTTGCTCCTTTGTTTGTAATTTCTGGCACAGAGAGATCTTATACATATAGTCAGACGTGGTGGTAAGATTGTCCCTTTTGGGAGGAGGTGCTCACCCTCCTTGGGTGGGGTGATGGACTGGCAGAGTCACGTGGACCCCAAAATGGCCCTCTTGTGATTCAATGCCAATTTGGACAGTAACTGGTATAAGATGGCTCTGTTTTGTATGGGTCACCTAGTGGCCCTAAGAGAGACTGCTAAATGTTGGAATACCCTGGACCCCTCTATTGGAGGGTTGGGGAAAAGGATTAGACCATTGCATGAGCATCGAGAGACCCATCTACATGACCATGGGGTGTCTGTGGAAGCATAAAAAAAATGGTAATAGTGGTGTCAATACAGGGGTATCTTTCTGGAGTGTTGTCATTGTTCCAACCTTGGTCTTTTAAAACTGATACATTTCTTATACAAAGGAGGGGTGTTCCTGTTTACATGGATTGAGACCCTGGAGCTTGGCTCCAAGCTCAAGGGGGCATGTATAGTGCACTGCCCTTTTACAGAGAGGGGTTAATGCCCTCTCTACCCAGGCTGTGGTAAACTGACAGTGGTGGCAGTATTAATCTATACTCGGGGGTACCTGTATCTTCTAGGAGGGGCTCCCTGCCAACTCCCTCCAGGTAAAGTCTGTGCAGTCCCCCTTTTTTTGTCACGATTTGTGGGATGTGTGTATTGAGAGACAGTGAGTATGGTGAGAAATTGTGTTGAATGTAAGCAGAGCTGGTATCTGTTCTGCTGGACATTCCAGCTACCCCGTGCCACTCCCTATACTTAGTGCCTATGCTAATCCACCAAGCTTCTACTATCTCTTATCTGTATTTAACTAAGACTTCCTCTGCTGGAAAAAACCCTCCTTTTCTAAAGTGGGATGGGCAGGGCCTCCCGGTCTGGAGTTAATTAAAATCTTCTCTGAGGGATAGGACAGATAGGTACCAGGAGACCCCTTCTCACATCACATGGACTGATCACATAGTGAGCATACAGGAAATGTGCCCAGGACTAGAGGGCCACTCTGGATGCAAAAGTAGCACACCCTCTAATTAGATTAGCATGCCACTCAGGAAAAGTCTGGCCTCACTGGCAAGTTGGTTGTTCTCTTTTCTGAAAAGGCACCATAAGGGGGTCACCAAGGAAACTGAGTTCCAGGAGTGGAGTCCAAAGGTTGGATTTCTGTTCTCCTTTCAGACTCGGGGATAGGGTTTGAACTTCAAAAGGTGTCTCAATTTGCCAGTTTGATGGAGGGAGCAGGGCAGTGCTAGTCAAACTGGCATCCGAATAGAGACAGAGCTGTCAGAGACTTGTGGAGGCTATTCTGCCCTTTGGAACACAAGGAGATTTCAGACAGCTGCTGAAGATAAGGATCCGTGTTGCGCATCTACATCGAGAGAAACAGAGGAAGGTCCATGTTGTCACTGAAGGTGAGTCTGCTTTGCTCCAGACCCCTCCCCTATGCTGTGGGCTCTTTGAGTTGCCATCTATAGCTGGAAAAAGAGTGTTTTGTTGACTAACTTACCATATGAACCCTTGGTCCCTGCCAAAGGACTTGCATAGTCTCCAGCTTTGTTCTTGCTTGTCTTGCACTGCTAGCAAGTAGCACAGTCCCCGTAGATGCCCTGCTATTGGTACATCTACACTGTGAACATTGAGTTCTAGGGAATCAGAGTGACTGGTACCCTGGCTAGCCATTACCCTCCTACAGCTAGCCCAGTGGCTAATAGAGTAGTGGTACTTCAGTAACTGTGCCAAGACACCAGGCGTCCCCATCTGGACCCCTGACACCAACAGTGTGGTGTCCTCACCGAGGAAGGGTAGGCACTTCTGTTGCTCTGTGTGGTGCGAAAGTGGGTAGACCAGCAACATTTGACTTCATATCAACTGCTGAATCCCTAACACTGTATTACAAGCATTGGACCCATTGACCCAGCTTTGAAGAGAAAGCCTGTGCAATGTAGTCTGTTTAGTGCAACGTTAACTGTATTTTTACAGTGTTTATTGTCTAGGCGCTGTATGACTGAGTGGGGTCAGAACTCTGGCCCTTTGGGTTGTACAGACTTCTGGTTTGCACTGTGTATTTTAGTTTTATGTGCAGTAGATATTATTTTTCTTGTGTGTATTAAGGTACTTGTTTTTTTATTAAGTAAAGCACTGACTGGACAGTGATCTTAATGTCTGGTATTAGGGTCTAAACTATATTCTGAATGTCTATTTCTTCTGAACTCCGTAAGACTTGGACTGCTCCGTTTCGCTACCCTGACAGACTCAAGTGCTGTAGAGGAGTACTTGGTTATCCAGTTTGGGGTCCAGTAGTACTGTGGCCCTAGGACACCAGCGATGAACAACTCCAATTGATATAACTGAAGCCCAGTAACCCTTTACTGACTTGGTGCCCCATTAACCCAGGCTTCACACCTAATAAATGTATGTCTACCAGAAGACTTTCTTGGAGGAACATCAAATGATTGTGATTGGTTAATTAAACCTATGGATCCATGAAAGACATCAATGCTTATGATTACTCAGTTACTCTTTTCCATGAGTTATGTGTGGATACCTTGGCACCAACATCGGGACTAGGATAATCCTTCAAAAAGGGTTAATTTAATGTGGTGTGCACCAGTATCATGCAGGCATCATATGCAACACACCCTTTTACCCTTCACTCAAGCCAGTCAGTATGATTTCCACCCAATGGGGCAGGGTTGCCAGGAGGGTGTTGATAACGTATTAGCAACGTCTACCCACAGATACTTTATATAGTCCTTGTTGGAAATGGCCTTTCTGCAGGGTCACCCCCAAACGTTTTGCCTTCCTCCTCTTTTTTTCCTGACCTCATTTTTGCTGGCTTTAGGACTCTGTGCACTTTACCAGTGCTAAAGTGCATATGCTCTCACCCTTCACACATGATAACATTGGCTCATACCCAATTGGCATATTTAATTTACTTGGAAGTCCCTAATAAAATGCACTACATGCGCCCAGGGCCTGTAAATTAAATGCTACAAGTGGGCCTGCAGCACTGAGTGTGCCACCCACATAAGTACCCCCTTAACCATGTCTCAGGCCTGAGTGTGCAGTTTCACTGCCACTTCGACTTGGCATTTGAAAGTACTTGCCAAGCCTTAAACTCCCCTTTTTCTACATATAAGTCACCCCTAAGGTAGGCCCTAGGTAACCCATACGGCAGGGTGCTATGTAGGTAAAAGGCAGGACATGAACTGGGTGTTCTATGTGTCCTGGTAGTGTAAAACTACTAAATTTGTTTTCCACTACAGTGAGGCCTGCTCCTTTCATAGGATAACATTAGGGCTACCCTAATGTACAGTTTGAGTGGTAGATTCTGATCAGAAAGGAGTAGACAGGTCATATTTAGTATGGCCAGAATGGTAATACAAAATCCTGCTGACTGGTGAGGTTGAATTTTATATTACTATTTTAGAAATGCCACTTTTAGAAAAGCCACTTTTAGAAAGTGGGCACTTCTCTTCACTTAAAATCCTTCTGTGCCTTACAGCCTGTCTCCAATCCACGTCTGGGCTGGGCTGATTGACAGCTCCCTTGTGCGTTTCACCCAGACAACCAAAAACACAGGGTGCTCAGTCACACCTGCACACATCTGCATACTGAATGGGCCTTCCTGGGCTGGAAGGGTTGATGGCCTGAGACTTACATTTCAAAGGACAGTGGCCTGCCCTCACACAATGGACTGCCAAACCCCCTACTTGGACCCTGGCAGACAGGGTTGTACTGAAAGGGACCTTGTGCACTTCAAAACCACTCTTTGAAGTCTCCCCCACGTCAAAGACAATTTTGGGTATATAAACTGAGTCCCTAAGCCTACTAACTTAGACACTTCTTGGGACAGACACACTGTACCAGAACCTGCAACCAGCCAAGAGAAGCTGCCTGGCTGCCCAAAGGACTCACCTGGATTGCTTTGCTGTAAAGGACTGCTGCCTTGCTGTTGCCCTGCTGAGTAGTGCTCTTCAAGGGCTTGGATTGAGCTTTCCTCCTGTTTCCTGAAGTCTCGGGGCCAAAAAAACTTCATCTCTGCAAAGAAACTCCTTGTGCTGTGAAAATTGATGCACAGCCTGCTGGAATCGATCCACAGCCTGCCCAGCGGTGAGAAAATCACTGCATCGCCGAACCAGAACAATGCAGCCCGGCTCCCCGAGTGGAGATCGACGTGGCGCCCGGAAATTCGATGCATAGCCCACTGAATGATGCAGCCTGACTTTCTGCGTGAGGAATCGATGCAGTGCCTGCTGTGCGGCAGAAACTCTGACGCAGCACCTGTGCCTTCGTCCTGCAAGCCCAGGATTTCCACGCATCGTCCCTGGGCGTCGAAAGACCCCGCATCGCAAAGGGGATTCAAGCCTGTGCACCGGAATTCGATGCAAAGTCCTTGCCGAGTTGAAAATAAAGGACGCAACATCTATGTTCACCTGGAAATCCAACGCACACCCTTCATTTTCCTCGCATACCCTCCTCTGCAGTCTCCGTGCGTGTAATTTTGATGCATACCCGGTACTTTGTTCTTGCAAGAGACAATTGTTGCTTTTTAAAGACTTAAGACTCTTATCATTACAGAAGTGATATTTCAATTTGTGATCATCAAATCTTGATCGTTTTGACCTTAATTTATTCAGATAAATATCTCATATTTTTCTAAAGCTGTGTGGTGTTCTCACTGTGTTTTTGCATGATTTACTGCACAAAATGTACACATTGCCTTCTAAGTTAAAGCCTGACTGCTCAGTGCGAAGCTACCAGAGGGTGGGCACAGGATAATTTGGATTGTGTGTGACTTACCCTGACTAGGATTGCGATCCCTATTTGGCCAAAGGTGTATACCTCTGCCAACTAGCGACCCCATTTCTAACAGTCCTCAATCTATTTCCCATTCTCAACTTGTGAGTCACTTCCACAGCACTGAGGAACGGAGAGGGAAAAGAAGGCACCAATAAACAGTTTAGCTTTTGGCAAACAACTTTCTACCAAGTCTTGTTTTATTTAGGAGTACGCTTGTTGAAAGCCTGGACAGTAGTTGTCAGGATACACGCGGGATAGCCCAAGAGTTTGCGTGCCCCTGACAAGCAAAGGTCTAGAGAATGCTACAAAACCCACCTTCGCTCTGGTAGAGCGGGCTGGGACAAATGCACAATGTGGCAAAGGGTGACAAAGGAAGCAATCTATATGTAAATGGATTGCTTGTTTTTGATTATGGATTCTGACCCACAAGAGTGAGAAAGTCAGAAAAGAGAGAAAGACTGGAAAACAGTGACAAAGGCAGAACGCAGGGATGAAAAGAACCTGTAAGGTAAAGACGCATGAGGTATAAGGTGTGCAAGAAAGAGGCACGAGAAAGGATGGATGAACACTAGTCTGTCATGGTATTTGGCAACACCAACATTCGGCAGTGCAGGCAGCATATGCTTATAAAAGGGAAAAAAACAAGCATTGGCTAACCCGATAGGTTTTGCCTGCGAGATGAGTTATTTACTTTGTCAGTGTTTAGCGATATTATACAGCAGCGCCACTGCTGTGCAACATGGCTGAAACCAAAGTAAATAAATAAGTCGCTGAATCACTGCACTTTGTTTATGGCTGAAGGTGGGATATAACACAGTGGGGTGGTTGAGAGGCAACACACAAACAGGGTGTAGGTCAAAAGTGCTTTGACAAGGCCCAGTCATAGCCCTTTGTTATGGCAAGCGGGGGTGGGTGGGTGGGTGTGTGTGTGTGTGTGTGTGTGTGGTGGGAGGGGGGGAGCGGCAATTGAAGGCAAGAAACAACACAGGAGAGGGAGCCTCAGAAGGGGCATTCAACAACTTAGGTGAGGTCGGGTAGGGGCACACAACAAGATGGAGGGAAAGTACAAGAGGGAACCAGCTGAAAAAGACCCACTCCAGCAGAATCCTTAAACAAAAAAGAAAAAGTAGCACCTAAGGGCAAAAAAGGATGTTGATGGGCACAAGTAATGCATTCATGCTCCAGGGAGGGCAAACAGATGCAGAGGAAGGAAACCTAGGATAGCAAACCAATACGAAGCAAGCAAATGAAGCCAACTAAATGTAAGCAATGGTTAGTCTGTAAGGCCACTGACAAACTATAAAAGGTATCGAAGACAGACTACGCTCGGTCTAGGCGAGACCTAATGAGCACGTGTATTTTATTTTTTGTTTTGCCTTTTTTAACAAATTAAACACTAGGCTGATCTGTTTATACTGCTGTCAACACACGGTATTTTGACTAGCGAGAAACCGCTACTACTTCTCCCTAAAGATCCAATTAAACGGGAGTTTTAGATGGGATTGTTTAGAGTTTCATGAAGCGAGAAGGGCCCATCCTGGAACCCGCTGCATAGCTGTGCAACGTTTGAATGAAAAATGCACGGAACAGTCCTGATGACTCAACAGGCCCCAGCAATTTCCAACACAATACTGACATATTCTACTGCTGCACATTCCACAACGTTCAATCGGACTGTGGGTCAGCTCCAAAAAACTGCTAACGCGTGTAAAATGAATTCTTAATGCACAAATAAAATTGACAGGACACGAAGCATGTTCACTGATAACCCTAAAATCTGTTCGCGATGCTGGTGTTTGCAATGAGCCAATCGCTAGCGTTTAATTTGCACCTTGCACTTTATCAAATGAACTAATAGAGCTTACACCTGAGAACAATGCTAGAGGCGTGGCAGCAAGATAAAACTGTCCGTTTATGCAGCGCAGCGATAGTCAGCCCCTCGCCTCCACGGTGAAGTCTTTCCAACTTGCATTCTTTCCAATGTGAGCAACCTTCAAAGAGCCTTCTGGGTAGAAGTGATATTCGAAAGCGCAACTATAGGCTGGACTGGCTACACATCACAAAAATATGTCACCGTCAGCCACCGCGATTAAGGGAGCAGGTGCTTCTACTCACAAACATGCTGTAGTCTGAAGAGCAAAAAGGTGTGAGGGTGAACCCTCTTCCGGGACACCCTCCTACCTTGGAATGTTTGCAGATCCAACTCCACCCGCTCTCCCTCCACGTTTTGTCAATATCATCTCACAGCATCCACACCTCTCGTCTTCCCGGGTACCGAGAAGGAAAGAGGGTCTCCGTGCCGCCAATTGGTCTGAACTCTCGCCTCTTACACTAAAAGCTCGTCTTCTGTGCGCTTCCAGCATCCGCTCTGAAGTATCTCCTGTGGTGATATTTTCTTAGTACACACTCCACAAAACTCAAATTATAAAAGCACAAATCGGGCGAGCAATCATAATAGTAGCACCCCTCCCCCGCTAATCCGGCGCACCGACTCGCCATTTAATAATACTACTTCACCGATTCATTTCCAATGACCTTTTGTTTCCTAAACAATTCCAGTCGTCACTTTCTTTACATTATGTATTTTAGAATGTTTCAGTTTTGCACTAGTGACCCACGGGCACCATTTCTTCTGCTTCAGTCATCATACAATAATGAATGGGTATGGTCTGATGTATTCCCTAGTTACAATGGAAAAATAAATCCCTACAACACCCCCACCCCTCCCCCCACCGAAAATGTTTAGGCTGGACCTAGAAATAGCTTTCACTGTCTCCCAAAATAAAATAATTATATATATATATCATTCCAATTCGATCCTCATGCTTAACACCTTCTTACACCTTTTTTTTTTGGGGGGGGGGGGGGTTAACAAATAGCTGGGTGTGAGGTGCTTGGTGCATAGTCCATAGTTCGAAAGCTTTCCTTGAAAAGCGGATTCATACACTAAACAGTTACTACCACGAGGTGAGAGAGTTTTAATCCTCTGAGCAGAGCGAATGCTCTTTATATTTTAAAGAATTAATAATAAAATGCCAAAAAACAGTCGTGCTGTCAAGATAGGCCTAAAAATGGTTCGCTGTCTGACTTTTCCATTCATCTGATTTTGGCTCAATTTCCGCTACTGCACTAAATGAAAGGTTATTTTTATACTGCAAACGAGTAAGTCAAGCATCATTAACATGGCAACATGTTCTAATTTCCCTATTCCAACCTTCCATTACAAGAACAGTCCAACCGAAAAAAGATAAGGGCTTGAACGAGCAAAAGGAGTGGTGGTGGTGGTGGTGGTGGTGGTGGTGGTGGCGGCGGCGGCGGTGGTGGTTCCGTGTCCACTAAGGATATCTATCCCCACATTTCATTTCATAAAATGCAACCAGTACATATGCAGAAACACAAGCAATGAAGGTGCTACAGATTTAACAGAAAACACATACGCCTAGGTGGACATTCTGCAAGGTCCATGTGTGCCTATGGTCCAGACCCTGGTGGGTCTATAGTCCAGGCAAAGGTCTAGGCGTGAAGGCCTTATTTGTTTTTGATCTTTCAGCAACTTGTAATACTGGCCAGGAGATATATTTCTTAGTGGACGAACATAAGGTATTGTTGGGTATCCCAATGCTCCATATTCCAAATTCCCACAATGTCAGTAGCTGGAATCCTTCCAGTCAATCACACTGTGGTATTTTCATAAACAGTGGCAATGTTTGCTAACATTAATATATATATATAATCCATGCACGCTAAAGCTTCCATTTTGGCTCAGAAATTAGTATCAGCAGAAACAAAATATGGACACTAAAAGACAAAAAAAATGTAGCACTATTCTGTGCAGGTGGGTTTCTATTTTTTCCCCAACAAAATATAATTTGCAAATTCATAAATCAAATCTAAAAACACATTGATTGAGACCTCTACTTGGAACATTTCCCCCTCCTACATTTGCCAAATCATCTGGCAGATTTCTGAAATTTGTAAGGTGTAGGGCGCTTTTCCAAAGTTTTGCTTTAGATCAGTTATGCAGGGACACAGCTCTTGATGGTACAGAAATGTGTTTTCCTGTGCAGGGGAATGCCACCCTGAAGTATAGAGGTGCAAAAGTTGCCTTTGTAGCAGCAGTTACTAAAAACAAATTTGTATTGTGATGGGCAAACTTGGAGACCTGCTTTCTAACTGTTAAATACGACATGATGGCTGAAGCTCCTTCATTCATACAAAAATTACCCACCAATCAAAATATCTAACAACCATACGTTGGGGATTAGACCTCAATCCACTCCTTTAATCTACATTCCAGGATCTCAGCATTAATACCTCCTCGTCGTCATTCAACGCAGTCATTTTCAGTGTCTTGCAAGCTGCTCATAAATAAATAGCTTCACCAGTCAAGCGATTAATCTGGAATAACAAGACGTCCCAAATCTGCCAGGACAGTCTGGGTTTTCAAGCCTGTCTTGACAGCACAACTGTCTTCAAAAACATACTGTTACCACTGTTTTACAAAAATAAAAAAGAGGGTTCTTTAATTTAGCATACAAGATTACACACTGTCTCACCTCCTGCTATTGGCTGTTTAGACTATCATTCCGCCCTTTAGGAATTGGATACATTGCAGTACACGAGGGACAACTTTAGATATGAAAAGTGTAAGCAATCATCAATCACACTGTCAGCAGCGTTTACATTGTCAACTCCTGTGTGCATTCTATACAGCATCAGTCCATTACCTGCTACATTTTCCCAGGCACTGGCAAAGCTACTCGTCTGGTTTTAACATGCTAAGCGGTATTTGTCCATGCAACGCCTGTGCATGCTTGTATTTGCATACATTGGCACATTAAAGATAGACTCATTGGCTTGGCCAAAGCTTATTATACTTCTGCCCAAGTCTTGACAGTTTTTTTTTCAGGAAGGAAATTCATGTTTCTGTTTTAAGCGAAGTCAGGCGAAGATTGCGCAATGCCCTGGGGGCTCTCGGGGGCAGCACCTGCGGCCTGTGCTGCACTTGTTCACTGCATGACCCGCTTCAGTGCTCCACCTAACTCGCACCAAGTTCGGGGCCAAGGAAGGGCCCAGGAAGAAGGACACATCTACATTGTTTTTCTCTTTTAAGTGCCTCCGCAGGTTTTTCGCTTCTGCTCCTCCCACTGTTCAGGTAAATATCCTTAGCATGCCTTTTCTTTATCGAAGGAGAACTAGTGTTAGTCAAGGAGTGCTCATGTTGGCCGATTAACAGTCAGATCCTCACATCTGCATTAGAAATGCTGTTTCTGCCTTCTCACTCCTAGGGCTGTTTAACCCTTGATTGAAAAAAGGAGTAAAAAAGTAAGAAAAGTCAGTAATTGAATTTTATAGCCCTTAATAACCCCAGGCAGAAAGTCAGGAACTAAATTTTATTTTGCATTTTAGAGGTCTGCCAATTGGCAATGCAACATTAAACAGGGACACTGGAATTATGCTTTTCTTCGGTGGCAGCAGCAGCATCCAAGGTGATCATGCATTTTCGTCATTTACAACATAATGTACCTTCCGCTGCATAATTTGAGGATTTCTCCCAAAAATAAAATGTATTTCAAGCTCAAAGATTATTAAACAAAAAGTCCTGCATGGTATTCAGAGCAGTGGCAGATCCTTTACAAGGTTTAACCGTCACCATTCAGTTGCTGTTCTAATGTGGGGCAACTTTACCCATGGACTCTTAATAGTCGCTAAAATGGCAAAATAAAGGAATTATATTGCTATAAAATGAGACAAATAATGCTCCATATATTCCCTTACCTAGATGCACAATTTTGTTAACCACTGAGGCATGATTGCAGTGGCCATTCCTATAATACCATAAATAATTCCTGGCTTCTCATTCAACAGCATGTTGCTTTGTGTGGCTATCAGAACCCCTTTTAGGGAGTTATTGGGCCAACAGAAGGTGCTGGGCCCAAGCGTGGAGGTTGAGGCCTTTTATTCTTGAAGTTCTGGGGCTTGCCCTGCTACAGATCCTGAATAACTGGACTAGCTACCACCCCTTGCAGCATGTGACTGTCAATAGTAGTGCAGGTTGAGCAGTCCAAGGCTCTTCAGGGAAAGACTGGTGTAAACCATACACAAAGGCTCAAAATACAAATAGTATCAGAAATAAGCTGATTTTCTAGTCAAATAGTTGTTTTTTTGTGGACGAGTATTTAATGTTCGCACACAAAGCAGGTAATTGACACACCAAACGCACACACTCATTCCCTCACCTCTGACTGAAATGACCCTCTCACAAACACACATTCTATTCCCTCTTTCAAATACTCCATTTGCTCGAACTCCATGTACTTGTTCTCACACAATTAACCTCCCTTCCACTGCCCTCTCTCGCCCCTAAGATTTTCTTTCTCACGCCTGTTTCGCACAAGAATCCAGTTAAACATTGCCATCTTTCTAAAATAATTGTGAAAAATTCTGGGGGGGGGCCCAATGATTTTTATTTTTCAACTGGGGGGGCGCGGCATTAAAAAGTTTGGAGACCACTGGTTTAGAGGCACCTCCAAACTAAAGTCCTACTTCTGTGTTAGTGTCGTGCCCTCAGTGAGGGCATTGGAAAGTTGGTGAAGTTAAGATGTACCCAAACTGCTGCTATCATTAGCAGAAAACGTGCACATGCAACCCTTCATTTCTACGGGGGTTGCACATAACCAAAATACAGAAATTCACACATTAAAGCACGTGTTACGAAAATGTTTACTTTTGCCCAGAAGAGCTGCCTGGCCTTGGTTCTCAGATAAGAACGGGTGCTGGCGTTCTTCGCTCACAAGCCAGACCTCTCTCGGAAAGAAAGTGCCTTTATCAGTTCCAGCATCTCAGAGGCTGTTTCACGACCAACCGCAGAGAGGCCTAACAGGGTAGCCCAACAGCCCACGGTGACTTGTTGTTTACTTTGGCAGCACATGGCGTAGAACAACTTCTACTTTTAGCCATGTATTGATATAGTACAGCAAAGGGGCAGAATATGACGACCATGTCAGTATTTAAAACTGTTCTGCCGGACAAGGTGAATCCACATTGACCGCCTTCAATCCTGTGAGATGGTGCGTCTAGAACGTAATCCACATCGATGCAAGGGTAAAAGGCCACTTTCATAGAACAGGTCTGACAAATAAATCATTAATACAAAAAAACCTTAGGCAAAATCCCTTACAAAACTAATTTAAAAAACTCACTAATATGTTGTAAACGTATTAAACTCACCCTTCCCTTTTGAAATCTCAATGCCAAACTCCTGCACTGACTGACATTACCAAAACAACCCGTTACCTTTGCCCAATCCGTCCCTTTGTCCAATCTATCCCTTTGCTCCACTGACCATATCCCTGACTGTGTTCACGTGCGTTGGGACCGCCCCTTCCATAAATCAACTGTCCTATTTTCACCCCCATACGGTACCAGAGCTGCCTGCCTACCAGCTGCAAAAAATCCACCACTTCAGATAACTAGACCGATCTGCCCTATTAAACAAAGAAAATGAAATACAAAAATCAGAATCCAACAAGCATAATAATCAAAGACAAACAAGCAACGTACTGGGGTGGGCAGGGAAGAAATCTCTATTCTATACGACCTGCCCTTGGGTGGGATGACCGACAAAGAGGCTGTTCCTCACACACCATCCCATATTAAACTCCCCCTGCGTTGCCCTTAGATCCTAAGGGGCAATTTAGAGCCTCCAAGCGCGTCCTCAGGGCACATCACCAGTCTGACTGGTCTGGATTGTGTTGGGGGGGGGGGGGGGGGGGGGGGGCGAGACCAAGCATTCCTAGCTACTGCCTAGCCTCCAACTCTAAAGAAGTGACTGTCTGTCATCCTTTCTGTAAATTTTCTTCATAATCTGTATACAGTTTTCATTGGCGGCTGCTAATTAGGCAGGGCAGGTGGGGCAGCACGCCGGGGAGGTTATAATTAGATTTTTTACCTGTCGCCTTGCCTCTGCCGCTCCCGCTGCCTCGCCTCTATCGCTCCCGTCTCAGTGCTTCCTTTCCTTTGCTTCCCTCCCCACCCAATCCAGCTGCTTCTCTCATGCTGTTATACAGCATGAGAGAAGCACTGGGAATGGCCTGAGCAGGATGAGATGCCGCTCATGGAAGGAGTGGGAGCATGCACTTGGTCTCCACCAGACTGCGCAACACAACCGGGTGAAGAGTCCTAAGTGCGCATGTCAGTTTGGCAAGCGTCAGACGGCCGGCCAAACTGACATGTGCACTTAGAGTGCACCACTACTCCCCCTCCCTCCTGACACAGAGGATGCTGGCCCCGCCCCACTCTAGACAGAGGGAAAATAAAATTATAATACTGTATTATCATTTTATTTTTCTGCTGGCTTATTTGCAATGGAGCGATGCTCTTCCGCTATAGCAGAGGGGCCACTCCTGATAGTTTGTAAAACACTGATTTCTGGAATGGATTCATTACTCCAGTGACCTACCGGACCCAGGCACCAAGTAGTGCCACCAGCTAATCAGACTGTAACTAACAGCGCTTCTTGTTGCTACTTTCGTCTCTTCTTATGGAATATCCCAATGATTCCCCGACTATCTCCACGGCCTCCAACTATGGGTACTGGCATTGGCAAACTGTGCACATTAAGAAATAAAAGAATGCTGCTTTTTTTTTTTTTTAACTAAAGCTTGTTTTCTATCCCTCCACCCCCATGTCTATGGGTGTATTTGTTCAAATACCATTCATGAATGATGAAATGTCTCCCCTCCATTACGTTAAGTCCTCAGCTTCAACCCAGGACTCATAATCTTTGTGGCGGGCAATTATCTAATGATAATGCCCTTTAGAAAATCCATTACCTCATCATCCCTTCCCTCACTTCCCTTCATTACAACATTAAGGCAATCCTGTCTCACCAGACACCCATACCAAGTGATTCTTCACAAAAATAAATAGACCCTCCCACCCCTCCTATTTTTTCTTTGTCTTACCAGGCATGCAGGCAAGTTGTTTCATAGCGTCCCCGCGCCAGCTATGAGTGATGCTGCAGCTGTTTCGTTCATCAGAGTATGGAGGTTATCCTTCATGCTTTGTGGTAGTGCTGACTGGGCACAGCGGGGCTGGCCTGATCTGCGTTTAAGCCTTGTTTTGCTGTGACAGGGGGAGACATTGAGTGGTCCTCACCGGGATCTCTTGAGTAAGCCGGAAGAAGGTGCTTTCCAGCTCGAGGTGCTGTGCTTCAGGGTGGCGTGGGGAACTGGTGGCTGCCGATGGGAAGATGGAATCTGGCAGCGCTTCCAAGCGATGCTCCTCTGCTGACTGTTTCACACTTACAGTAATGGCGTTGCATGAGCTAATTTTTCTCTGTTTTCCATGTGCTGTGTACTTTGGGGATTGGCTGTTTGACTTATAGCACGTATGATTGGTACCTATACCACTGTTGTTTTTAAGGTCTTCGAGATTAGCTCCTCTTGGTTTTCTCTCCCTATTTTAGGGTGGGGGGGGGCAATCGGTTCCTGCTTAAATTTCATGCTATGATGTGGGGAAGCGTGCATCTAAGAGAAGACATGTCTTGTCTTCCTCCGAGTAGGATGAGCCAATTCCTGCTTGGCACAGCACACCCGGGGATTCGGCTGAACCTTCAGCTTTGCTCTCGGCAACAGTGGTCCAGTCGAGGACTGAGGGGGCAGTGGACAGAGTATTGGACGGCTGACCTAACCCCAGGCCCAAAAATAGTCATTTTTCTGGGAGAGTTGCTGTTTCTCCATCTGGAGACACCTCCTCCACCTCTACAGGGAAATATGTGCATAGAGAGGAGGTTCCGGATATTCTGCAGCACATTCACCATAATTTTGATTTTTCTCACTTTTCATCGCAGGATGCTGCTGAAGGCCTCTCTCCACAATATATCAAGCCTCCGATCTTTGCAGTGCCTTTTCATGGCAGGATTAAAGGCTTGATCACTGGGGAGTGGCAGGACCTAGACCACTTCTCTGTTCACTGTTTTTTGCAGACACTGTATTCGCTGCAGGACAGCGAGGACTCTCTTTCACATAACTTTAAGGTGGATGCCAAGCCGGACACTCTAATTGGTCATATGGCCATGAATCCGGAGGATTGTTAACTTTCCGAAGCTACTGACAAAAAGGTTGTTGGGGGGCTATTAAGAAGGCTTCTGCCGACACTAATCTGACTCTGAAAGCGGGAATTTATTCAGTTTGAGCTTCTCTGGCTTTGAGAAATTAGTCTCTGCTAATCAAGAAGATTTACAGGTGCACATGGAGCAGGATGCAAAGCTTTTGGAGGATGTGTCTTCTGATGTCTTAAAGACTTCGGCCATGGCTACAGGTTACATGGTTTTGGCAAGAAGAGATTTTTGGATGAGGGATTGGAAGGCAACCTATTCTGAGAAGTCTTCTTTGCCGAAAATTCTGTTTGAGGGAAAACTGCTGTTTTGGAATCAGTTGGATTCCATTATTCCCAAGGCATTCAATGAAAGGAAGCATGCTATGCTGTACAAGGGGAAGTCATTTTCCTCTCAACGCTCTTGGAATCAAAATAATTCTTCTTCCTATTTTCGTTCCTCCAAGAAAGATGCAAAGCCATTTTCAGACCTTAGGAGAAAATTGCAGCCCAGGAAGGCTTCTGCTGTAAGTGAATAAGGGCAGCATGGTTCCTCGAACCGGATGTCCTGACAACTATGGTCCAAGGGATTGGATTCCAGTAGTGGGGTCAAACTTCTGTTTTTTCAGGAGGCCTGGAAGAAGGGTTTGAAGGACTGATGGGCTTCGGATATTGTCAGGAGCGACTATCTTATAGACTTTGACAGTCAGTCTCCCAAGTGGGGCACCATCCATACTTCTGTCCCCAAGGATCCGGAACAGAGACAAGCTCTATTTGGAGGGGTTCATGCGCTTCTGGTGAAAAGGGTTATAGTTCCGGTGCCCATGGATGAGCAGGGAAGTGGACTTACAGAATAAGTCTGGCGAGTTCAGGCTTGTTCTGGATCTAAAAAGGGTGAACAGGTAGATCAGGACGGTTCTTTCAAGATGGTCACCTTATAGTCCATAATTCCTTTTGTAAGCGCCTATGACTTCTATAGCTCTTTGGGGTGCTTACTTACATGTTCCAATGGCTCCAGAACATCAAAATTATTGGTGATTTTCGATAGGGAATGATCATTTTCAGGCAGTAGAATTGGGCTGAAATCTGCCCCAAGGGTGTTTACAAAGATTCTGGCCCCTTTGCTGGCACTTGCTCAACGTCAAAGCTTCTTCCTTCATCCCTGCCTGGACAATTGGCTGGTTCATGCTGCCACCAAGCTGTTGGCCCTCGAGCACATAGGGGTGGTTCTTGCCATTTTGAGGGGCCACAG
The DNA here is from genome assembly GCF_031143425.1 of Pleurodeles waltl. Taxonomy (NCBI): domain Eukaryota; kingdom Metazoa; phylum Chordata; class Amphibia; order Caudata; family Salamandridae; genus Pleurodeles; species Pleurodeles waltl. The sequence goes on along the minus strand of NC_090449.1, from coordinate 248,752,279 downwards.
TTTTTTTTATATATTTTGGAAGATGCCAGAACAAGATTGTCAGTTTAATGGGGCATGGTTTCGTACAAATTTGGGGTTGGTCACCTTGCCAGACGTGAGAGTAAGAAAACTCAAAGCCCACATTTTGTGTCTTTTGGCCCAGCCCTTTTGGAAGGCTGCTGTTTGGCTGCAGATTCAGGGGGATTTGGCTGCAACAGTGTTTCTGGCTCCCTGGGCTCGCTATTTTTTGCACAAGCTAATGGCTCATCGGCTTATTGGTCTCCCCTTTGTCAACACCTGTCCTTTCCGATTCCTATCTCTCCCCAGATCAGGAACGACCTGGGTTGGTAGCTGGAAAAGAAACATATCCTGAAGGGTGTCCCTCTCTCCCCTCCCAGAATTATAACGACTGTAAGTGCCAGTCTATCCGGTTCGGGGCATAGATGGGGGTATGTCAGGTCTGTGGTTCTTGGTCCCCATCTCAGGGCACGAGGTATTCGAACTGGGGAGAGATGAAAACTGCCCAGCTGTCTTGGATGGCTTTCTCTCGGTTTCTGAAAGGGACTGTTGTTCTGATATGGACAAACAATATTACAGCAATGGCTTAAGTGAACAGACACGGGGGAACCAGGTCTCTTTCTCTGGCAAAGATTTGGGGCAAGTTGTTTCATTGGGCAGAGTCCCATCTGTTGTCACTGTCTGCAATTTACATACGGGGGTATCCAATACACTGGCAGACAGTCTCAGCACGGCCATTACATCATCTGTGGATTTTTGTCTCAGACAGGAGATATTGTTGGAGATTACTGCTCAGTGGGGAGTCCCGGTGATAGATCATTTTGCCAGTTCTTTCAATGCCAAGGTTCCGATCTTTTTCTCAAGGACAAGGGATTGTCTGACTTGGGTGGTGGACGCTCTGACTTGCAAGTGGCCTCAGGGTCTTCTTTTACACCTTTCCTTCCTTTCCACTGCTTCTCCTATTCCTTCTCAGGGTGAGGAAGGAGAGGGTGTTGGTTCTTCTGGTTGGGCCGCTCCTCTTGGTATCCTCTTCTAGTGGAGATGAGGCGAGAGGAGGAGTGGTTGTTGTCCCTGAATCCTTTTCCCCTATGGTTTCCAGTGTTACAGGCAGAGGTTCGGTCCAGAATGAGGTTAGCGGCTTGAAGGTTGAAAGGCCAGGCTTGCTGCATAAGGGGATTTCGGCTAGTTTGACTCTGCAGGCTTCACGGCACTCGTATACTAATAAATCATACTTGCAGCACTGGCATTCCTTCAGTAAGTGGTGTCAGAGTAAAGGTTTGGACCCTACTTCCTATGACTTGTTTGATGTGATTGTGTTTCTGCAGGACGGGGCTTCTTTGGGTTTGAAGGTTGCCACACTTAGGCTTTAATTGACGACTATTAAAGCTTTTAGAAGTTCTTGGAACAATCTGTCCGATACAGAAGGTTTGGTGGGTCGTCTGTTCAAGGGAGCAAATAATGTCCTTCCTTCGGCTGGTAGGCATTTTTTTTCTTGTGATCTATCTTTGGTTTTGGAGGCACTGATAGGTCCTCCTTTTGAGCCTCTGAAATCTGTTGATCTCAGGATTTTTTCCCTTAAAAAGTTTTTTTTGTTGGCTGTTTCTTCAGCTAAGCATTTGGGTGAACTGGGGGCTTTATCTTTCAAGCATCCTTTTTATCGGATTTTTGATGATAGAGTAATTTTGAGGCCTCTTCTCTCCTTTGTCCCAAGGTTGATTACCAGTGTCATAAGGACCAGGAGTGGAGTTTGCCCTCCTTTTTCGAGTCTCCTTCTTCTGATGAGGAAATGCAGCTGCAATTTCTGGATGTCAGGAGAGCTCTTCCGGTGTATTTGGTTAGGATAGCTCCTATCAGGCTTTCTAATTCTCTGTTTGTGTTGGTGGGTTCAGACCTTGATTTCTCTGGCATAATAGGCTTCTGGTCAGGTTTCTTCAGTAGGGGTTCAGGGACATTCTACACGATCTATGTCTGCCTCTTGGGCTGGGATTCGGGGGGGGTTCTGTTGCTGAGGTCTGCAGAGTGGCCACCTGGTCTTCCCCATTGACATTTGCCTTTTATTATTGCATTGTTCAGGAGAATGAACTAGCTGAGGTATTTTAGTCTTAGGTGTTGGCCACTATGTCATCTAAATAGTGGTTAATTACTGTGTCTTTTGTGTTTAATAAATACAAGTTTGTGCATTACCTTTTTGGTTGTCCTGTTTGCCTCTGTACATCTCAATGTTGTAATGAAGGGAAGTGAGGGAAGGGATGATGCGGTAATCCTTCAATTACTTAGTGGTAATTGCATTACTCCGAGTTCTCTTCGCTCGCTTCCATTCATTGCATCCATCCCTCCCAGGCAGTCCAACCCAACCAAATGTGTGTTGTCGGGTTACATGGTATACACAGTAAGCTTTGGGGGGGAGGGGTGTCTTTTTATTTTTGATAAGGATCATGTGGAATGAGTGGCTGGTGAGGCAGGATTACCTCAATGTTGTAATGGACAGAAGCGAGCAAAGAGTACTCAGAGTAGTGCAATTACCAGTAACTGAAGCATTAATGCCACAGTACGAAAAAGCGGCATACTATGATGATGGCTTCCGTCTACAGAGCTCACTCTTGTATTTCACTTGAGCTGATGGCTTCTTCAGGGTTTCAGTAGCACAATGCATTTTACAACACACAGACATACTTATGTCCCTTTTTCAGACCCCCTTTGTTGGTTATAAAATACTCGCGCAAGGCTGTGAATCGCCTAGATTTCCTATGCTGGGCGCATTATCCTGCCTCCTAACACAATTAACATCTTTCACCTGATTCGTATGCGGTGCAGGATATGGGCCAGACCCGGTTTTTAGGCGCACAAAACAAAAACAAATAAAACCTAAAAAGGTCGGTATTACTTCGAACCAACAAACCCTTCCACCGATCGATTAAACAGACTAGTAGTGTACATGGCGCGGCAGGCTAACCTTCCATGTGTTTCAGTCTTGTGGGAGGAAGCTGACGTCAGCTCAGATGTGCGCGAGCCTATGGGTAATCGAGTAGGTCCCTGCACCACCAGTGCACTAATAGATCAACGCTGCCGTCGGGGAAGCAGCTAGATGACGGGATATTGATGGTTTTTGTGCTGTGCGTCAGTGCTGGCGGGACAGCAGATTGTGGGCCCAGCGCACTGCTAATCACTGCCCTCAAGAGGAGCTCACTGAGCACAGAGCCTGGAGCCTGCAACTAGGATAGGGCTTCTCGTTCACAAGCAACGACATATGGTCTGTGAATAGTAATACCCCCCGGCTCATGGGAGAGCCACATAAGCTGCGCCATTACCTCGTGTTGATGGCTGTCCAGCCTGCGACTGATTCTTGGCGCTACAATACAGGTCTGCCTCTGGCTATCCATTGCACTATAGTCTACAGTACATATCTGCATCTGGTTGCCCACTGCACCTTGGCACAGATCTGCATCTGGCCGGGCACAGCCCTATGCTACGTATCTGCAACTCGCTGGCTACTGCCGTGTAATATATATCTACACCTCACTGGCCACTGTCCTATGGTACAGGTCAGCATCGGACAGATCAGCATCTGACTGGTCACTGTCCCATGGTACAGGTCTGCATCTGGCTAGCTACTGCCCTATAGTTCATAGCTGCATCTGGCGGTCACTGCCCAATAGTACATATCTGCATCTGGTTGGCCACTGCCCTATAGTACATACTTGCATCTGACAGATCAGCATCTGGCTGGTCACTGTCCCACGGTGCAGATCAGCATCTGGCTGGTCACTGTCCCATGGTGCAGATCAGCATCTGGCTGGTCACTGTCCCACTGTGCAGATCAGCATCTGGCTGGTCACTGTCCCATGGTGCAGATCAGCATCTGGCTGGTCACTGTCCCACGGTGCAGATCAGCATCTGGCTGGTCACTGTCTCTGGCTGGTCACTGTCCCACGGTGCAGATCAGCATCTGGCTGGTCACTGTCCCACGGTGCAGATCAGCATCTGGCTGGTCACTGTCCCACGGTGCAGATCAGCATCTGGCTGGTCACTGTCCCATGGTGCAGATCAGCATCTGGCTGGTCACTGTCCCACGGTGCAGATCAGCATCTGACTGGTCACTGTCCCATGGTAGGTACAGGTCTGCATCTGGCAGATCAGCATCTGACTGGTCACTGTCCCATGGTACAGGTTTGCATCTGACAGATCAGCATCTGACTGGTCAATGTCCCATGGTACAGGTCTGCATCTGGCTAGCTACTGCCCTATAGTTCATAGCTGCATCTGGTTGGCCACTGCCCTATAGTACATACTTGCATCTGACAGATCAGCATCTGGCTGGTCACTGTCCCATGGTTCAGATCAGCATCTGGCTGGTCTATGCTGATCACTGTCCCACGGCGCAGATCAGCATCTGGCTGGTCACTGTCCCACGGTGCAGATCAGCATCTGGCTGGTCACTGTTCCTGAAGTAGGTCTGCATCTGGCTATCCATTTGCTCTGGGTGGCCGCCGCTGCAGTACAGTACACAGTCCTTACCGTTACTGGTTACAGCCACTCACTCCTATTAAAAACAGGGGCATAGGAATACACCAAAACAGTCATGAAAAAATGTTTGGGGAAAAAAAACACCACTACTTAAATTCTTCCTACAAACTACTTTCATGTTTCCGTCATGAGAGAACCTGTAGAAAAGATGCGCTCCTCATAGGAATCCCCAGACCACCCTACCCTTGCAGACACTTCTACAGATTCGAGGTGTGAGCAGGAGCTGTGTCCCTTCCACTGAGAAATGCACACGGTAGCTTCATCGATTTCAACAAAACCTCGGGTAATGCTCAGAATCCTCGGATCGTGTCACTTTGAATGTGTATCAGCCAAACAAGAGTTCCCCTAAAAAATGTTCACTAATCACCAGCGTATTTCACCCGGACTGGGTCTCGCCCATCCGATGCACTTAAAAAGGTCGCCTTGTAAAGAAGTTGGAAAGAGCAAAAACCAAACCACCCCAGTGACACAGCGACCTATACACCTCACGTTTTGCTTCTGCAGGGGTTATGTGAAGGTGGCGCACAGCTGGAGAAATACTGGCAGGGCGGAAATGAAAGAAAAGGCACCATACTGGTGAATGGGCGTGCTGTGTGTGAGATTAGGAAGGAGATGCCAGGAATCACGTGCAGAAGGATAAAGTAAACCGACGGTGCGGAGGAGGAAGGAGACGAGGTGTGAAATATGCAGCTAGTGGACTTCAGAAAGGTGTGAGGAGAAACCCGCCTAACAGATGCTGCAGAGAAAAGTGGTGTGAAGGGGAGAACAGGAGCGAATGTGGCACCTCAGAGACAGCTACCCATGCGAGTCACAGTAGAACAACTTCAGAACTGAAACAATTCAGGTCTCCCTTTTCACAACAGCATCATTAATGTTACTTATTTATCTGACACTGCTAAGACGCATTGGCAAACAACAGGTCTGGCATGTTTTTGTTATTGTGTGATGTGCTTGAAGGCAGTAACAGAAAGCTTACAGAGAGACACTCAAGTACTCATAAAAAGCACAGGATGTTGGTTTGCATGTTCGAATAAACATTTATTTATTTTAATAAAAAAACAACCACTTACCTTCCCTCGCTGCCGTTCCACTCCTTCGTCGCCGGATGCTGCAGGCACATGCTCCAGCCTGCCCTGCGGCCAATCCTGACGCTGCTCTGGATTGGCTAGAAGCACCCAGCTAGTGCGCTCCGAGGCAGACTGGGAGTCTGTGCAGGCCCTCTCCAGCCCAGCAATTGTGCCCAAGATGGCCAGCCAAACATACAAGTGCAGTGAGGGGGAGTGCTGTGCACTCCCCTTCACTGCTCGTTACCCCCGCGGCCCCACCCCTTTACCAGCAAATAATAATAAACAAAGTGGTAAAGGTTTTGCAGCTGCCGCTGCTGGCAGGGGGCAAATTACCTCCGCCCAAACAGAGGAGCTGCCCCTGGGTGTACCATATCCCCCTTCACTGCAGCCTCCTCTCAAACCGTCGGATTATACAGATTTATTTATAGGGGGGAGTGGATAATCATATTGTCTAAACGGGCTATCATTTGGGGATGTGTGATGGAGACTAACACGCAGCCTGTGGGGAATTAAGGGGCAAACTCCTAGGCGCCCCTCTCTATCATCCCAGCCCATTTACGACAATTAAGAAGGAAGATCTCCGCTCACTTCTTTGAGGCTCTTTTTTTATGAAAGGAAAGAGTTCGGATATATGAAAACAAACTATTAAGACAACATTGTTTCTGTAATCTTTGATTCATCCACACGATGTGGTCATTCATTTGCTATAAATAGCGGACTTCATTTTCAATAACTGTGATATGTACAGTTTATTTTCCATAAACCATATGATGAATGCTTTATTGAAATGCAGAACCCTCCACAGTATACAGATGCAGTTATTTCCATGCAACTGTGTCCTCTATGGTATCTTGTCCGAGTATCTTGTCCTGTCATGGCTATGCCCGCCCTTGCCAGATGACACACAAATTCAGAATTGCACTCATTATGGTCCCAGTAAGTGCATTCTTCCATCCATCCCCGAGAAGTACTTGGAGGAGATCAGAATATGCTCTAGTCTGGACTTTTCCAACGTGTAACTTGTGCGTTACTGGTTGCACTTAAACTACTTGTAGGGAGCTCTTCTCTGTGCAGCCTCACCTAATAAGTTAGAAGCTTTTGCTTAGTTGAATTAATATATGTATGTTAAAATTGAAAAGTTTGCATTTGAGATAAAAACATGTGTATTTTGAGAAGTCATATGTTGATATTTTTGGTTGAATTTCCAAAGTATATTTATGTAGTACCCAGGTAGAGACACTCCATATTGATACAGCATTTATACGTGACTGCAGACAATCACGCTTGATGCACTAAGGTGACCCCTGGTGGTAGTCCTGCCTGGTGCGTGCTCTACGTCTGATGTGGTAAAAAAAAAAAAAAACACAACACTTGTAATATTAGCAGATCTGGATAATTTTCAATGAACATAAGTAGCTCTTTTAAAGGAAAGGTTGGAGACCTCTGCTCTAGCTAAGAACAATTATTGTAGAATACCACCAAGGTCTGCAAGATAAGAATCTACTTTCAAACACCTAAGGACATATGAAATCCCACGGTGACACGGAGCACCACCATTAGCATGTCACTGCGGATTGGTTGTGTCTTAACCACGCCCCACGTACTGATAAACTGCTTGGCGGTAGACAGTTTTAAAAAGAGAATAAATACGCAACTGCGGCACCGTCATCGGCATTGCCTTTTGGAACTTTATAACATTGATGGTGGCCACCAATTTGAACAATACATTACGTAGCGTACTCCGACTGAAGCATAAACTAGTTAAAATTAATTTAAAGTTTGTATGTGTAACAAAAACTGTGACAAACAATCATAAAGCACTAAACTATATAAAAAAATTGTTAAACCACTGCACATACCCTAGTCAGAAGGTCCCAGGTATGAAAAATGTGAGCTGTATTAATCAGAGACTTAGTCAAGGTAACCTAAAATAGCAGATTGTACAATAACTTGCTCAAAGCTGAACACCTTCACCCATCTGGTAAGTGTTACAAACCCAAAGAGAAAACAATTTCCACAAATTCTAAAATGAAGTATGTAAATTAATTTCGCCCACATTTATTTACAAGATACTGTTGATTCTGGCTAGCGAAATGGCTGAGAAATATAACAAATATAAAGTTCTCTGGCACAGCATAAGACAAGTATACCCGGGGTCATGTGAATCCAACTTCTTCCATCAACCTCTTGTTCCCATTTCTAACCGTAGGACCATTCCCCATTCAAACACCCATTTCCCTCTTCTCTTTATGGCCATCCCTCATCTGGTCTCCTGGATGTCCCACCATCCACTATCCTACTGTGTATCCTATCCTGTCACTTCTGTGTTCTCCTACTCTTTGCCCTCCCCCCCCCCCCCCCCCCACCAAGCCTCTCAAACATCTCCCCATTTTATCTGGCTATCATTACCTGCTTTTGAACTTTTCCACTTAATTCCGAAGTGGACATGAATATGCATGTTGTTCTACTCATCTGGTCTACCTCTGTACTTCATTTAAGACAACTATATTTCAATTAAGTCCACCAAATAGCGCAGCTGTTTGTTTGCCAAAGGCATATTGTGGAGCTTACCAAGAACATACAAGGGTACTTGGAGCTCGCCAATTTCTTACCATTGGTTAGGTTTCCTCTCTTCCATTTACCTGCTACTTATTTGTGTACCACCTTGTCAATTTTGTGTGTCAGACCCATTAAGCAAAGACTCTTTACTGTCTCTTTTGACTGGCCGACTTCTATGCTCCAAAGCTGGCTTTTCACACACTATTTTGCCTTTTGGGGTAAGCATTACATGAGACTCATGCATGTGTTTTCCAGCTGTCTCCCTCCTGTACTTCTCCCCCTCTTCACTCTGTGTCGCTCTCTCTCATACATGTGCCTTTCCTTGTTGTGCTTGCCCTCATGTATGTCCCCAGTTGCTTTCTCACCTGTGTGCTTCTCGTCCCTTTCTTCTTCTCCTCCTCACCTTGTCTTCCTTCTGCCACCGACATTGCTTCCACCACCCACCATGTTGCCCCCCCGTCCTTCCAAATAAATAAACACTTCTAATTTACTGACCTAACTCAGTAAATACTTATTTTTTCTTTAAAAAAAAAAAAATAATAAATCATTTGTAGACACGCACATGTGGTGCGCACACATAATAATATGTGACTGGCACATCATAGAACATTTTTTAAAACTTTTTTTCTTTAGCCAAGTCGCACAGCATTAGAGATGCTGTACAGCGTGATTAAAAACTATTGGCAAAGCCAATAGGTCACGCAGGGGAGACCTACTGCCTTTGCCAATGACTGTTTTGATCGCATTTACCAACTTAGTGTTTCTCCGCTTTCTTTAAGATGAGGGTTCCAGCTCTCCAATGTTGTTTTACCCGTAAAGCCCACTGATGCCAATCTGGGTTGAGCTGCTCTATCAAAAAATATTTATGAAATATTGACTTAAGCCATCAACTGTGTTCCGTATTCACAGCTGGTTAGCACGGTTTTGTGTACCAAGAAGCACACACAAGGCGCTGTTCAATCACATCCTTATAGACACAAAGCAAAGTGCATTTACAACTGAAATGGACACCTACCCACCCCAAATTAAATTGAATAGTGACCTGCTCTAGGAGCTTAAACTTTATGAACTTGTGCCTCGTGAACAAAATAACGCTGGCACCAGACAGGTCCAAGTCAAGTCCTTGGCAAATACAGATTTCTCATAACTTTCATGCATCAAACTCTGACAGTCTTCATGACATGATTTTTCAAGGATGACCCCCTTCAAAAGGTGTTTAAACGCAGTGTCTTGCGACAAACCTCTCCTTGGCCAATACCATGTGACAAGAACGTTTCTACCTAGGGTTTTTCCATTTCCAGTGTCATCCTGCCCCTTTAATAAATTCGGGTCCCCCACCAACAGCCACATTTATATCAAATATGACTTATTAGCAAAGAAGGATATCCGAGTGAGTCTCAGCTGTCATTAGCAGCGTTAAGGCTTGGCTGTTTTTCTACTCAAACCAAAGGTACGAAGCACACACCTGCTTTAAGCCGGATTCAATTCTTTGCTTACATTTTGCATGTAATGGAATGCTCCTTAAAGAAATGAAGGTTAAAGTCGAATTGTTTTTCAGAAATGGAACAATAGTCAAAATTGGCAATGTTTTAGAGTGTGGGTTAAACTCTACTCCTTGAGCTGTGATGTTCTTCTATAAAATGTACTGGCTGCAGGTTACCACCGCTGGCAGATAGTTTATGACTATACTGGCTCAAGTCTAGCACCACTATGGCCAATCAATTTTTACCAATTGAGCCCGGAAGACAGGAATTGCAATCCAAAGGTTATTACCCATTTAAAAAAAAAAAAAAAAGTCAGTCTGTCCAGCAAACACAGAAGGTCACTGTATAAAGGTCAAATGCATGCATAATATTTATAGGACGTCCACTTGGGCGATCTCTAACCTCAGGGGGAAAGAACACCTTCTCAATAGTCTTAAAGTCTGAAGTGTACAGACTGAGAAGCAGGTCCCAATCCATGGATTCTGGTAACTTGTGGAGAGACTATGAAGGATTCATCCAACCAAACTCTTGTCCAGGCTGGGAACAGAGCTATTGCAGTATCTTCAATAGCCCTCAATCAATTCCCCAATGACCTACTTTACGCGACAGCCTAGTCCAGCACTACAGTCAGAGGCTGTGGTGTGATTAATAAAGAATACTTGTAAACCAGTGTACCCTACCCGCACTGAATAACAGCCATTTAACTCGGGAGCCATTCTGTTATCTGTTGTACACCCACTAGATCGAAATCCTGTTCAAACTAGAGCAGAAGATTGAGGAAATTAGCTAATCTCTTCAGTCAGTGGAGCAAGATCCACACGTCTTAGTCTACACGTTTAGGTGAGCTTTCAAGTGAAAATCTAAAGGTCTTGCACGGTCATCCGTTTTAAATAGGAGGCAACATACAGACCCTTTCCAATAGTACAGGACCTTTGAACACTGTATGGTACTATTAAAAAGTGGTTATGGACTCAAACCACCAGATAAGAGCAGTCTTAAAAGGATTAATTGGGCCACGCTTTTGGCCCAGTGCTGTTGAGAACATGGCTGCTAGGACATCCTAGTTATAGTTAAACTAACTTGATCACCATCATCTATCGGAGTGATTAAACAAAAAGGAAAAAAATAGCACCTGAAAAGAAAGTCTTGGCAGGACACAAGTACTTCAGCAATGGCCCGGGGGAGGGACAAACACAAGGAGCGGATGGAAGTTGATGCTGCATGTGCTAACAAATGAGACGCAAGTGAGAGTGGCAATGAAGCCATCCAATGTTAGGCAATCTGAGGCATCTAAGCTCAATGTATGTAAGCAAAATTAATTGCAAGTGACTGCCTTGGTGAGCCATAAGGGCCTGACTCAAATCACTACTTTAGGTGCTGAGCTCGGAATGAACTACCCTCGTGAAGGGCATTCTTAAGGGGTTCAAATCATGCCCGTCATGTCAGCAGAGGAATCATCTGTGCTGTCATGAAAGATTTGATGCCTCCTGAAATTCCTTCAAAACAGGAGTTTGGAACAGTGTAGTGTGCCGCGACTGCTGGAGTAAACATGCCAGAAGGACACCCATCTTTTGCTTCGAGTTGCTAAAACCATGCCCATCCTTCGCATGTATTTAGATTTTGCGGAGCAAAAGCAAGACTAGCGGTCTCCACTTCACAGCACTTTGAGTAGGTTTGTGTGAGTCCGCTCACTGACATTTATGTAGGGTAGATGCTGAAAATCAATCTTGAAGCCCACAGTCTACATTGTGTAACCTGGTGCCCAAAGCAAGATCTGTTATCATGGACCTCTTGCAGGTTGCAGGGAAACAGTACTTCCCAAATGACTTGTGGCCATAACAGGGGGTGGGCTCATGGCATTTCAGTTTCCCTGCTCCAGCAGAAGCCAGTCATGCTCCCTTAAGGTTAGGATGATGTGATCAGCCACAGTCCTGGATCAAACTCTACGACACTTCTGCAAAGAGTATGTTTCGAGATCCTAATCAAGAAAGAACTGGATCCATGATGAGTTCAATAACATCCCTAAGGCTTTTAGTGACAGCACTGTTCCTGATCGAACTGAACCCCCACGAATGTCACTATTTGAGTTTGGTTAAGAGACATGTCCCGTTGCAGAGGCCCTGGGAGTGTGAACCCGTGATTCACCCATCACCAGGAGTTTGTTTATAGCATCCTCGAGGTCAGATAAATATCCGTCAGTGGACACGGTTTCGGCAGTGCTTAATTTTATTCAAAATCTGGACCCTTATACAGTTTTTTTATTAACATTTCTTTTAAACTCGCCCTAAAATAAACCACTCCAAGTGGCGTGTTTTCTATTTTGTTTTTATTTGAGCAGAGCCCTGCACGGAAGACACTATCTCACATATACATGTATGTGCTGTATAGAGAGGAGGTTCAGGGAGGCAGCTGAACTACGCTGTATGTACTTACAGTTAGAGCACAAGGATGAAGTAATTGATCTAGAGGCCCTACGTATCTCCCGGAACTGTCTTTATTTTTACCATATGGTTATACCTGTGGTCCAGGGCCCTTCTGATTCCTGTTTTATTTTGCTCTCGCCTCAAAACAGTTTCCTCCAGTCACCTTCACATTATTCCCGAACCGCCTACTAACCTCACTCCTGACAAACCTGACAAATGTAAGTCAAAGCTATCCTCATTCAAAGGCCAAAGTGAACATTGCAATAACTTAATGTACATTAACGTACAGAGCGGGAGTATTAGACTATAGTGAAAGGGAGGCCACGTCATTCATGTGTGCTGTGGAGGAGCTTCCACAAAGCCCAAACAACCTGACCCACAAAAGTAAACTGGTTTTAGCGCCAGACCCCTGGAACCATCTTGAGAGACTGACACAAGGAGCAAGGCCTCCTCCAGAGAAAATGCAAGAAAAATACATACATATACCAAACGAAAATAAAGTGAATAAATTAACATATCCAAACCAAATAACAAGTATTTAATAAGAATAAATTAACTAAAATTAAGAACAAGCATTGGCAATGCCAGTAGGTTTGGCTTTGAAGGAATGTGTTATGAAATGCGAAGAATTACAAGTAAATAGTATTGGTATGAGTATGCATTTGTATGGAAGCAAAGCACTGTGGAATAATATTGGTATAGGTTTAAAGGTCGCATGACCATTGCACTGTCAAGCTAGACCTAAAAATTAATGTAGGTTAATAACTTTCTTCCTCCCATCTGTTTTGTTGCCAGAGAAAGACAAACAGCATAAAGTATCTAATTATCTATGACACGTTTACAGCATTACAAGGTCATGTGTGTACCCCTGAAAGCTCAATCTTTGCCAGCTGGATTAAAAAAAAATAATAATAATCACAGCAGGTGGTGGGCAAGCACTTTTTTGTGTGGAAGCACACAACTTCTGCCCAATCAAAACTTGTAGTCCTGACTCCCAACATGTAGGTGGAGCCAAAGCCCCGAAATAGCGTTGTTCAAATATTTGCCTGGCAACTGCCACGCTGTCAAGCCAGGACATAAAAATCGCTGATAGTGATCGGCAGTTGTAATAAAAAATAATAATAATAATAATCCACTGCAAAAGCATAAGACCTAGGCACTCAATATTATCCTATCGGAAATGTGAAAAAACAAGTTTGAAATTACATTAAGAATATTGATAAGATGAACATAAAATATATTGATTTCATGGTAAAATAGTCGAAGACAAGCCCCACCATTTTTCGAGACAGCAGATGCTAAAACTAAACGCTTGTGACATCCTCACACCGAATGCTGTGGAGCATGTTCAAACAGGATGCTGTGAATTTGATTTGCATGCTAGAGGCGATCAACATTACGTGATATATAGGAACAACTCAAGCCACACATACCACAGAAAAGGAAGTGGATGTTACTTATCAGTAACAAGACATCTTTCCGCTAGCAACTCAAACCACCTGCAAAAGTGAAAACACACCAATGCAATATAGGAACCCTTGACCACAGAGATATTTTTTTTTTGGGGGGGGGGGTGTGTGTGTGTGTGTGTATATATATATACCAAATATGTATAGTTGTGTAATATGTCTGTATGCAATAAAAGAAAACTCACAGAAGCACCAAATACCGGTGAGGTGTGTAAAGCACAGGATTTCAGTTTACATCACGCCTCTAGAAAATGACTCCTAATTATCTTCTTCAACCTCCCCTTTCGCAGTGTGCTCCCCCCACCTTCTTTATTCTACTTAAAACAATGACTAACATTTCTAGTTAGGCCAGAATACCTTACAGCTGTTTGCTGACTCTGCGATTTAAGTCTCACCCAATCATTTTTTGGGGAAGACTGTAGAAATTGTAGTATATTTCATGGATTTACCAAGTGAGAAATGCTTATCACAATATCAGATTTAGGAGAAATCAGACGCCACTTTAAAAACTAATCCTTCACTTTAAATATCCTGGTTACATGCTGCAGTGGTTCCCAACCTGTGGTCTGGGGACCATTGGGGGTCCGCAACTGCTTAGAAAATGTAATAATTATATCAGATTAGGCCCCCAGTTTTCAGTAATGACTCAGTGGGGGTTCCCCAGATTCCAATAATAATTTAGTGGGGGTCCCTGGGTTCCAGTATTGATAAGGAGGGGGCCACAGAAGCCAAAAGGTTGGGAAGCACTGGGCTAGGGTAAACATACTTTAAGAGCTATGTAAAAAGGAATTTTCCAACTTTCTCATGTTCGGTACAGCGTCTTGAACTTGGAGAAGCAGCTCCTCTAGGCACGTTTAGCCAGCACATGTTGACTGTGCTGCAGTTGACCATTAGCGTATTATCGTTTTGGAGAAGTGAACTGGTGTTTTCTCTCCCTTGTGCCCTATGAACATAAACCCTGCATCGTTACATAGTACCTTTCCCTTCCTTGCGGGCTATGAAGATAAACCCTGCATAGCTACACAGAACCCAGTTCTGGGTTTTGTGAAAACTGAAATCTAGCACTGAAGACGTTTTTTCACCATTTTCCGCATCTGCGAAAAACAAGAAAATTTTACCAGTTCGTGGTCTTTTGTTATGCCTTGAAGGTGCAGGCAAAAATACTGCAAACGTCAAGAAATTCAACTCAATGAAACAAATTTACAAAAAAGTGGGGAATTCATTCCGCAAGACATTTTTGCATTTTGTGTTTCAACAAGACGGTTCACCCTCTCTAATACAGGTGGTGTCAGAAAGATTGATGCGGAGGAATATTTTGGGTACAAAGATTGCAGAATGATGCAGTGACTTATAGAGGCCCCAGAGAAGAGAGGCAGGTTCCCCCGTGGCATTGCGCCGAGAAGATACTCATGAAAAATATGCACAACATTAAACCACCCAAAATATTTTATACGTGATATAGTGCTGTACATGATACGGCTGCTGTCACTTGTACTGTTTGTGTGCCTGTGAGAAGTAAAGTCACAGGTTGGGGGAAAGATACAGAATGAGGTTTCTCTAGGGGAGTGTGGCAGGCGTGGGCTGATATGCAGGCTCCAATAGCCACAAAAGTGTCAGATCTGCGTTTGAAACAACAGTAGCAACACACAGAGGAGCAATGTGAACAAAGCAAAGCAAAACTAAGTCAGCACATAGCAGTGCCCGGGGGAGCAACAGAAACAACAAACATATGACAGCACAAAAATGCATAGGCTGGCATCTTGCAAAATTGGAAAAAAACAAAGCAACCCTGGTCAAATAACAAAGAAATTTTTTGTTGCTGCTCGTGTCATAAAAAAAAACGAAGCATTTGCAATGCAACGGGTCTCTCGCATTTGCTCGAGTTAGAGCCAATAGCGTTGTAAACTCCTAACTGGACTTTTCTTGCCACATAAATTGAAAGAAAAACAAAAAGAGCGCAATTGCGCTATGTAAGACCCAGCGTGAATGCGCTGAAATTGAAAACCCAAAAAAAACTGAGCGCGATTGCGCTACATAAAACCCATCGCAATCGCGCTGCGTGGAAAATAAAAAGATAAAGTAAGGGAGAAAACATGGAGCCTCGCATGTTTTCAGTAGTTGGTCGGTGCGCTCGAAGAGGGCTAAATACCGGAAAAGGCATGACATATGCATGCCTTTCACTAATGAAATCAAGCAGATTTTAAAATCAAGCCCATGAACCAATGAAAGTGACAGGTGCAACATGGGTGTGGTTAAAAGCCCAAAGAGAGATTACAACAGGGACAGAACGTTTATGCGCTCGACCCTAAAAATCAAGCGCGTCTCAATGACTACTCTAAACATGTCCCAGCTTCTCAGAAGTACTAAAGTGATAGTGATCCCTGAAAAGCCAAGGTCAAGGGTTTGAAGTAGCAGAAAAGAAAGGCTAATACACAATTCCCTGATACCCTATTGGTGTGGCGTTGGACTATGCCAAAATGCCATGCGGACCTTCAAACCGAAAACCAGAAGGAATCAAGATACTTCAGTGGCTTAAAGAAAAGAGAAATTACATGGTGTTGTGCTGCAACAGGCTGGAGACTGGAGTACATCATCTCACACTGCCGTGGTAACAAAATCCAGTCTTTCCCAGATGCTCCAACAACAATCATAACCACATCACACCCAAACACCACATTGCAGGACAGCTTGTGTGTTCACAAAAGATATCATCTCATTGAGGAGAGACTTTAATACATCTTTAATCGGACAGTCAAAATAATGCTCTGCTCAAAGAAAGGAAGGAAAAAATGTAAGAAACCAGCTTGGATGCCTTAGAGTTCGAGAGGGGGAGAGAGAGCGTGCGTTTCGAAATGCATAAAAAGGTTCCTATTTGTCAAAAGCCTTGCCAATTTTAAGCGGGTTAATAGCCTTGCAGTGTTACATTTTGAGTTGTGAGTTAGTGATCCCAAAATTAGACTTGATTGTTACCTGATGCACATTTCCGCATTGCTAGGATAGCTCGATCTCACAGGATATCGGATGTACAACTGTGGACTGTAAACTAAATACACGCTCATACAAGTCTGTTTATCAACCAACCCCACCCCTCACCCCCACGCACCCTTCCCTTCCCAGAGGAGTCCCTGGTTTATAGAAACTTTAAAAAGTAGGGAAACGTAAGAGAAGGGAAGGGCACATGGAGTTTGGTGAGTTGGCACTTTGAAAGTAGGCCAGAGAACTGCGCACATTTGTGTGAATTCCCCCTTTTCTCTTTTAAATAAATGGGCACTCCAAATTATAAAGTCCCACCCAACACAAAGAGATCACTTCTGACAGAATACTCAAGGGGCTGTCAACACAAGATGATCCAAAATCACTTTTACTTTATCTACATTGTATGCGCCCATCACCTCACTGACGCCGAGACCTTCATATTTGCTTTGCTGACCACCCAACACTACACTTCATCTTTGAAAAGCTAAACTTGTGCAAAATGTAACAAAACAGAGGTGGGTGGAAACGTTCAATATATAGAGGCAGAAATAAGGTGCAAGTGTGCCTATTGGTAAGCAACCGGTGTAGTGCAGAGGTGAACAGGCCTCTAGGGATATTTAGAGATCTACCAATAGGCAGAGGCATTTGAAAGACATGGGGAAAACCATATATGTCAGGCAGGGATCCTACCCAAAAAAAGAGGATTAAGACACTGGCCACCCTCCTTACATTAAACTACCATTTATCTTACAAAACTGGTTATGTGCCAAATACTTCAGTGTACCCAATCCACTTATTGATTACCCCACCGAGAAGGTATGCATAATTAAGTACCACATACTCATGGGAATGGCTGAGTAGCTCTATGTACTATGATCTGATTAGTTAAGTAGCTTTCCTTGTGCTCTTCAGCATCCAACTAAAAGCCACCTCCTTGGCAGAAACCCTTCAAAGGAATAAGGTACCAGGAGAGCATAAACCTTGCTGACTTATTCAATCGCCCTTAATATCATACATCTCATCGCAAGGCACCCAGTGGAGATGCATGCTTCCTTACCATCATCCACTCTACGATATTACGCAATACTGGTTTGTATGGCCACATTTAACATCTGTGACATCTGGAGAGGGCAGCAGAGGCACACTGAGGGAAGCCCTACCACCAACTTGTGAAATGGGCTCCACTCTTCACTGCTTTTATCTGCAAGTTGCATAGAGAAGAGGCCCACTTGCCCTTTAATATTTCGAGGGCGAGTGTCACTGTCCCTCATTTACCTCAGAGTGTTGTTATTTTCCCTCATACGTGTTCTGTAAATCCTCCCACTGGTGGGGCCACTGGACTGGAATATCAACAAAATAGCAGCAAGGGAAAGAGAGAGAAGGATAACGTGCCACCAACATCCACACACTGCAAAAGGATCACACTGATGCAGTTGAGTAAGTTAGGTAGACCTATGAAATCCACAGACCTCGTTCCTTCACGGCCTTGAAGCTGTTTGCTCGGTCACCTATGGATGCCTAATGCTTGCCATGAGAGGGTATGCAAGTACACTCCACACCTCCAAATCAGATTAGAGTACCTGGTGATTTGGGCCTGATCATCAGCACAAGGCGCTCACATATATTCACTCCAGCACCGAGTAAAACTGATCCAAGTAACATTTTGCAATAGAACCATTCTAATAAGATATGTCCTGCAATGGTGAGACTGACTTTTCCCGTGACCTACCAGCAACATGATCGGGGTCCTCAGGATGTCCACGGGGGTCAGTCTGACTCTCTTACAGTGAAGCCCATATATATGAGCAGTAAGAATTCTTCATCTGGCAAAAAGGGCCGCAACACCACAGTGTTGACATAACGCTACACTGAGTATCTGTCGATGCAACTCATTTCCCCCCCGCAGCTTGTCTTGTTTCCTGTGCAAACTGAATAGGTGAGAAAATGTACTAGATGTACTGTGAGCACTTAACAAATGTCCAGAACAGAATAGCCCAAATATTTCAAAATAAACCATTGCCAAGAACTGGGGGAAGCAAAACATCACCAACAGAATGTTTGACCTTGAGCTGCTAAATAACAGAGAAGCACTTCTCTCTCTCACTCTCAAAAACAACCCTGTTGTAAATAAGGATCTATAAACTGCACTTGGGCAGGAGTTCAAATTTAGCAACAGGCTCGGAAATTCATGAGCCTCAGTGGTTGCACCTTGCATATCTTGCCAAGAGCAGGTGCTGCAGAAAAGATAAGCGGGCCTACTTCAGTCTAAAGGGGAACTGACAAACTGACAACAAGTTCATGCTCTGCTTAGAAACAGCTGACAGGAAGGGCTCATTACTTATGCCCAGCAAGTGCACCGCAGACTTCTGTACTAACATAGCAGTCACACATGTGGACATGCGGCCACAGCAGAAAGCAACCCGCTCGGCATGGGTACACTACAGTATGTTAAATACTTTTACCTGCACACCCTCAGCTGGCCACACCTCGGGATTTATATTAAAAAGACAGGACGTGGAAAAGCGTGACACTATTTAACGACTTTAAAAAAAATACAAAAAATACATATACAAAGCATTATCTGCCGACGGTGCACTCCTTTTGTCCTACTGTATCACGCACTCCTATATATAGTTTCTATGTGCTGGCAGGCAGAAAATGCACGTTTAATTAGGATGCGCGATGTGTGTCTAAATTCTTGGCTTATTGCTTTATTTACCTTTTAATGTCACCCTTATAGCTCAGTTTGAGGCGTTTTTGAAGCAGTCCCGAACTTTTAATTGTCAAATGTTAAAGCTACGCCACTTCTGTAGTTTAAAGAGGCATTCACATTAAACAAAACCAAATCGAATGCCTTCTGTTGCTGTAATTATATTTATTGACAAATACCCACACTCTTACTTCAAGCCTTTAAATGCCGTACTTGTTTTGCTACATTTTATGTGCATCCTCGTGGACCTCCCAACACCTGAGACCCAAAGAATAGCTGGACAAACGTCGCCGCTGTAATGACACACGTAGAGGCACACACGGTCAGTGCCGGCAGGCCTTTTATTGAACGGGCCTTTCCCCAGTGCCCTGTGACTCGCCCCCGATCCCGGAGGTTAATTATAGTAAGCATGGCGAGGCTTCAAGAGAGAGAGTGGGGGGAGGAGGGTAGAGAAAAAGTGGCCAGAGAGAGAGAGAAAGTGAGCAAGAACAGATAGATGAAATGAGATTGCGCAGAAGGGCGCAGGGTTGGTTTGAGCTTTTTTTGCCTGGGCTACATATTGTCCCTCAGACTGGCCTACGTAAGGTAACGGCACAGCCCCTCACCGCTGCACATATCACCATGGACTCACAAGCTGCAGGAATGACGGCGGCTGTGCTTGGTGCACTGTTCCAAGTCTCAGCAGAAACGCCTCTTCCTAGTAATGCGGTAAACGACTGCAGGGAGTCGAGCGCAGCCTTAAGGAAGGGACCCAAAAGAACACGGGCAGAACTGAAAATAGAAATGTTTCATGGATGCCAGACCGCTCACAGTTTAGACCACAATCACGCGCACCAACCGGCACGTACACAGCATTGTGTGCAAGCGCCATTACGACTCACAGCAAACACATGCCGTGGCATCGGTCTTGTTATCTCTCTGGAAAATATATTCACCATTCACAGGTCTCCCAGTGGGGTAACATTTGGCTAGGGTTGTTAATGGTCCAAAGTACACAATATCCCTTTGTGGGTAAAAAAAAATGGGCACAGACACTAAATTAGAGGAAACTTAACAGAGAAAGAGGATATCGTTTAGCTGGCGCACTAATCTGTGGGTTTGATACTTGTTTTTTTTTTAATGAGATATAATTGACACATTAATAGGTACACAGCCGGTGAATGAACAGTTAGGCACTTTGCTTAACCACCTACAGCACAGTTGAAATAACATTTGTAGTTCGTATTGGTGCCTATATCAACAACCCATGCCTTTGTACGAAGTCAACCTGGATTTTATGCCTTTTGTGGGACTGTATTTTTGCTAAATTTAGAACTTTGTGCACCTTACCCGGCTAACCAGTAGTAAATCGTCTCTCCCTCCATTTAACCATATTATGTTACACTAATTCCTGAATGGCACATTTAAGTTTCCTTTAAGTCCCTAGTATATGGTGTAATAAGGGCACCCAGGTCATGAAAGTTAAATGCTACTTGTGAACTGCAGCACCTATTGTGCCATCCACCACAGTAGCACCCTGTGTAGCCTGACTGCTGCAGAGTACAACCTGCAGAGCAACCACTTGAAGTAACCCTTTTCGACAGGAAAAAACCTTCATTCTAAATATTAGTAAGACTTCCCTGTGTAAGCCTTGTAGCCCACAGGGCAGGGTGGATAGCACTCAAAAGTGGGGAATATTAACAATGACTATTACCATGTCCCTGCTTTTGTTCTACCAGAGATCAGTTTCTGAGTTCGTTGTGGGTGCAATGCCTGCCTCAAAATGGATTTCAGTATTAGATGTGGGAGGGCAATTGGATTACCATAGTACACTTGCCACACAAACTATCAACCCTTTGAGCCCAAATTTAGTGTGACTGATGACTTTCACCATCTTGGAAACAATCCCATACATGGCATTCTGGACCTGTTTGAGTAAGGCAAATGGGACAGCTGTAAAAGTGAGTAGGTCAGGCTCTAGGAATTTTTACCCAATTAGTTAGTGAGGGGCCAGAGTCACGCCGACCCACTAGTTAATGACAGGCATAAGTGTGGCACCTCCAAGCACCCACTTCAGAACGCTTTCTGGATCTGCGGAAGATAAGAAGGAGACTGGACCTGTTGTTTGTGACCTGAGAGGAGTTCTGAAGGACTGGACCTCATGTATCCAGGACAAGGATGTGGACTCCAAGTGTCACTTGACTGCCCTGTGGGTCAGTTCAAGGACCAGTATCGCAAATTCAAAAAGATGAGGGTATACCAGCAACTTAGGCCTGAATCAATTATAAGATATTATATTAATAACGCCTATGACCCTGCCTCTATAGGTTACCTGGATCTGCTATACCCCAAACTGAAGCACTCTCTTTATATAACATATAGGTTGGGTATACTGCCACTAAGAGGTTATCTAGCCTGTACCCGTAGGCTAGTGGCTGGACAAGAGTATTGTGATTGTAGCCTTGGGGAGGTAGACAATCTTGCCAACTTCACCTTGTTCTGCAGAAAATCTGATGCGGCTCGGCAACAGTGGGTTTGGCCCCTTTTTATATCCAGTGGGGCAAACTATGCTGAAGCTGCACTAGCACTTTGTGTAAGGCCTTGCAACATTAGTACAATTAACTTGGTAGCCTCATATTTATATGGGCTGCCTGTCCCTGCTTGAAGGAGTAACCAGCCAAGCTGGGGTGGACTGAATCATAAGATCTTTATAAGTCCCTGGCTTAGCATTTCTATGTGATGGAGTTAGTTACTCCCTCCTGTATAAATGGGGCCGGCCTCAGTAGTTACATTTAATGTCTTGCCATAGCCAACTGTTGTATGCACATCACTTTCTCCTTGTATCTCCTTTTTAATATCTTCTGGACAACAAGGGTTGGCCCCAGTAGTTGTTTTTTAATGTTGTGTTGCTAATAATTGTTATATGTACAACCACTTTTTCCCTGGGTACCCTTTTCAAAGTTTCTTTTGCATAGATAGGCGTTGACCTTTGTAGTCGTAGATGGCAGTACTGCATTTGCATATACATGTGCAAGGTGTGGTTTTATTAATCAGTGAAACGCCTTGTGTGGAGCTGCTCTGTTGCTTTTTTATCTAATGATTACTTGTTTTTATATATGCTAATTATGTTTTTATTGTTTTATGTATACTGTTTTATATTGTAAGGCTTTTGGCTGAAGCAATAATAAACTGATATTCAAATGTAAAGCGGTCTAACTTCACTGACCTACTATTTGGATAACAAGAGACAACAAACTGCAAGATGCCTTTTACAAGAAGCAGCCAGCTAACCAGTGACAAGTGGACCTGGACTGGATCCTGTGAGTCTTTAAATGCCCTTGATAGGGCCTAGGATGGCTTTAGAAGTGTACCTTTGTGGTTGATTGGGACTTAAAAGACTAAGGTGGTCATTTTGATGTTGGTGGTAATGACCGTACCGCCGGTGGTGTCGGTAATTACAGCCGACGGCATGGCAGTGCTGACCGCCATATAAAGATAACAGTAGTGAACTCCATCGCCAGGCCTGAATCGACCGCTGGGCCGATGGTAGCCACTTATGACCAGGCGGTGGAGCCCGGACCGCCGATGGGATGATGATCTCATTTCCACCAGGGATTTCCTAGCAGAATACCCCGCCAGGTAATCCCTGGCGGAAAGCATACTGGTGACAGGAATACTCATTCCTGTCACCAGTATGTGACATGCTAGCCCCCCTCCCGCCCACTGCCACATCCCCCATATACCTCCCAAGCCCCTGGACACCCCCCACCCCGAACCCTGAAATCCTCCACCCCACCCCTCCTCCCCTGATCACCCTGTAGGCCCTCCCCAACACCTCCACAACCCCCCACCTCCGTTTAGGCCCTCCAACCCCCAAATACACATGCACGCATACACATACATACACGCAGACACATATCCCCCTTCACATACACACACGCACACCCTCATACATGCACTCACTCACTCAACACACACCACCCTTCCCCACTTCCCTCTCGAGCAGCACTTACCTTTTCTGTAGCGCTGCTCGGGGAGGGA
Organism: Pleurodeles waltl; assembly: GCF_031143425.1. Lineage (NCBI taxonomy): Eukaryota > Metazoa > Chordata > Amphibia > Caudata > Salamandridae > Pleurodeles > Pleurodeles waltl. The sequence goes on along the minus strand of NC_090449.1, from coordinate 248,729,050 downwards.
ACGGGCTCCTAGGGTGCTGCTCCACCAGCATCAATGCGTCTCCATACACCGCAATGCCTATGACTATCATTATAGGCGTGGCCGTGTCTGGAATGACGTGGCGGTAAGGGTGGAGCAGCATCCACCTCAGTCACCAACCGTCAGCATGGCGCCCCTCGCCGCCATTGAGGCGGGGTGCCTGCTGCCGCCACTGGCGGTCTTCCATCGACCGTCAGAACGGTTGTCAGCGGGGCATCCCGCCATTATCATAATGATCACCTAAGTCCAAAGGTTTGACCGGAATGAAACTGGTTGGTGTATCCGAACCAAACTCTATCGCAGTCAGCCTGAAATTGGTACCCATCGCTTCTTGGCGCTATTTCTACGTAAACGTTTTAAAATTCATGTTTTATCAAATGTGAAACCATTTTCTTTCATGAGGCCACCATCCATTGAATATGCTTCCAAACCAGAATATTGCCCCACATATTAGGAGGCTGAGCTTCTGGCGAAAATAGAGCAACTTGTTAGTAATGGGGTAGAAAAGAACATTTTTGGTACTTCACTGGCATATGGTTTATTGTATTCACTGGTAATCAATGTAGCATCTGTTATTTTACTGGACTTAATGTGATGCAGATCCACAAATGTATGCCTTTCTTATATTTATTTAATACGGGCACTAGGGAAAGTAATAATTATAACTGGTAAAGATGTTAAAATTAATATTAGCTCTATGTGCAACACTTTATATAGTGCAAGTTTGCCTTTGTTACTTGGATGTCCATGTTCTCTCTGAGTTATTAATATGGAATACATATTACAACACATAGGTTAACATGTATATAAAGTGCTAAACCAAGACTGCCTGAAATTCTGAAACATGCAGGGGCTGGGGGATAAGGCAAATTATAGAGCCAATATTACGTGCCAGGGACAGGACAAGGTCCACCAGGATTGATGAGGGTGTTCAGAGGGCAGACTACAATATAGAATCAGACATCACTATACCTAAGTGGATTATACATAATAAAGCTCTGTGGATAGGGAAATGAAGGACCCGAGGTTTGGCAACACGTCAAGAAACTTTTTCTCTAACATTCACAACTTTACCTCATGCAAGGAGTGATCAAATTAAACTTAACTGTGTTGGTTGTTCTCCAGTTTTGCCCAATTTTATGATGCCTTCGATCCAGTCTAAGCAGCCATTATGTTCTGGTGACTGAAATGCAACAATGAGTGAAAATCATAAACAGACATGGCAACCTACATAGTTTTCTAGGAAAGGCCACTCCCAGGGTGCAACAGATGCAATCCAAATAAAAGTCAATGACGAGTAGGTAATGTGTTTTGTGGAGCCATGGGTTCAATTTCCAATGGCCAGTGGTATCCCTGTAAAATATTTACTTCCATTACTAGTTATTGGTTTACACCTTAAGGATCCCTTTGTCCACAAGGGCATGGGGACCGGGACCACTTTCTTCCCTTTACTCCTCCCTTGACAAAATTCCTATCATAGCAATTGTTCTGGTGAGGAGCGAGTGTAGATCCAGCACCTCACAGAGGACCCTCCACGCTTTCTTCTTAACATGCTTTTCTGTTTTCTCCACCTTGACGCTCTTGCCCATGGGTGCTTACCGTGTTAAAAAAAAAAAAAACTTGAACAGGTTACTCAAGAGCTCCAGATAAAGCTTTGATGTAGAAATACATCACTCCCAAGTCTACAGTAATATGAATGAGTAAAACATGCAATTTACATTCCTAATGAGTACATTTTAGTGGAAAATACATTTTAAAGCAAGAATAACTGTGATCCAAGATGCATCGTATTTAAAATTCTTAATTCATATACATGAGAGATATGAAACGTATCCAAAAGCCCCAACTTGGCTTGGGCAGTAGCAACAACAGAACCCATTCTTGGGGCAAGCCATTGCTCACGTGAATCATATGGACATACTGACAGGGCAGTGCAAGCTGAAGGCTGATCAGTGTCCTGTGTCTTTGTTACTCCTAATTATCAGATTGAGCTTCACAACTTAGCGGTCTGTAACATTTATTGTTACCAATACTTTCAAATCTACACAGATGAGTCTGTGGCTCCTCTCAGAGGAGTACTTCTCTCTCAAATAATTCTATTGGCTGACTGATGTATAGTTCACCTCCTACTGAGTGCCTGCATTTCAATGCACGGGGGACTGCTTCACATCTCAAAAGTTCACTGAACCATCATATTAAATTCCTTATCTTAGAGGTGTGTTCTTGGTGTTTAGTCAGAACTCAAAATACATGCCAGACCTAATGGCTTTGGCAATGCTTACTTCAGTTGTGGGTGTTGGCTTCATTGTATGTGTTGAAATGTATGGTAAGCTGCTTATGTTCTAGACTGAAGAACACTTTAGACAAAGCTCTGGACAGTTGCTTCCAAGTACCTTCCCATTCTTTGGCCCATATAAAATCATCGCTCTATTCAATCCCGTAACCACGAGAGAGGTGTTAGACTGTGGAGTAGTGGGTTTCTTTCCCTGGCACCACCAGTTGACTGGAGAAGCCAGATGGCACAAAATAATGTAATCCACATTGTCAAGCCTCAATAGGCCCATACAAGCACATTAGGCGACCAGAGCATCACATCAACAGTCCTCAATGGAAGGATTTAACTGTAGTGGGAATTCATTTGGAGATCTGGGAAAAAACGACTTCTGCCTCAATGCTATCTGGCTCTGTTCAAACCTGCTCCATCACTAGACTGGGCGTCCAGGGGCTCGTGACAGCGCAGAAGGGGGCCTTTTACACACCCACCCCCCTTTCTACATGTCCAGAAACATCTGACAGCACACATCACCAACTTTGCATTTTCAGCCTTTGCCATTCTGAATCAGAGTTTACTTCTGAGGATTCAAAAAAATACCTCTACTGAGAGGCATTACAAATAGTCACCTATTCAACAATGACTCATACACTAACAATGTCCCTGTACATGACAGACTCACAGGTTTCAAAACACCGAAATGTACTTTATACAGCGAAATAAATAATTTGGAAACAGTAGGACTACGTGACTTAAAGTACTGAAATAGAATGTTTAAGTTGAGAGAGGTTTGAAGGGGAAACAAAAAAAAATAACTTAAATATTTGTAATTCACGCAGAGTAACTCAAGAGAGAAAGGGAGTGCAAATTTGACATGGAAAGGCGGCTCACACTGGCCGCCAAAAATCACCACCCCAGCTTGCACTAATGAGCGCGTGCGTTTTTTAAACCTCGGGTCCGTGCCAGGAGTATGTACGCAATTACGACACTAGGTCGACCTTGACGCCACCTTCCAATGTGGTGCCTGCCAGGGCACTCTCAAAGGTAAGTTTGAGCCTCATTCGGCCTACACGTAAACAGGCCTCGAATGATATTTAGGTGAACAAGTAGCTAAGTATTTCTGTTAACTCTAAACTTCTACCAGTTTCAACGAGGCCTAGCTGATTTATTTAACTTCCTTATCCCAATCATCTTTATTGCTTTTTATACAAAGGTATAGTAAATCAATATAAAAAAGGAACACTACTGCAGATCTGGAAATGGATGTTGCTTCTGGCTTGTGAAAAGATCAAGTCTGTAATTTTACAGGAATATTTTTTACGGGATGCCTATCTCTGAGGCCCAAAAGGGGCGAACGCTGGGAGCAGAGCTGGCAGACGGACAGCCGAAAAATTGCAGCTGATCAGGTCACGGTATGTTCTGGACATCCGCTTCTGCGTGAATAAATATGTTTCTGCTTCGTGAGAACTGCCATGACCTCTCAGTTCTCTGCCAAAACAGGGAGATCAGAGACTCCATCAGGATTACACTTGGGGAAAACTGGATTTATAACTCAAAACTTCGAGCTAACCTCTCACCCAGAACTACTTGGCTGCTTCATGACTGAGCACTCAGACACTTTTGTATTCCCTAATGTCTGCCAAAGTGATAATAAAAAAAAAACATTCCACTGCCAAGATACTTCTCTAGACCGCTCTACTGCTTGGTGATGTAAATGATGTGGGTTTCTGGTGAAAAAGACACAAAGCTATAACTAATTTTAACCAAAAATGATCGTTCCATTTCTCTTTTAAATATGGAGGCCAAACTATTTGCTTAAATGTTAGCAAAAAGAATAGAATAATTAAATCGGACAGTCATCCATAACTCTCAAACGGATTTCACCAGAGGCTGACTTACTAGAGACCCTGCAGCAATCGCACTCAACGCCAAAAAGTCCTTTCATAAGTTCGATTGACCTTTTTCTCCAGGCTGTCTTGGAAGCACATGATCTTGATGAGGCACTTATCAAAATGACCGTTGCCCTTTAAGGCAACCCTAAAGCAAATATTATGATAAATGGGGAACCATCTGCCTTGTTTGACCTATACAAAGGCACCAGATAGAGGACATCCCTATCTCCCTCTTATTCTTACTTTCCATTAACCCACTGCTCCTACTATTCAACACCTTCCCAGAGATTAAGGGATTCCAACTTGGCCCAAAACCCTATAACACTGCGACATATGCAGGCAACATCCTAATTTTCGCTGAAGATGTTGAGAATGTTATCCCTTCGTTAACCAATATCATTAACAAATGTTCCCGGGTCTCTGGGTACACCTTAAATAAAGATAAAACAGAGGTATTTCCGCTCAACCCCCCCCCCCTATGCTTCTCTGCTCACCTGGGAGACTGGGCTTAAATGGCAACTGAAACACCTTAAACATGATTATGACCTTTCTGAAACTATACAATTAAACAGATCCAAAACCAATATTAAGGTCAAAACCTAACTCTCTTCTTGGTCACCCAAATACATTCCTTGGTGGGGCAAGCTTCTAACTCCGAAGATGATGATCACCCCATTATACATTTTACTCCCTCCATGCTCCCAATGAACCTGTCCCACTCCTTTTTCCAAACAATAGACAAACTGACATCCAAGTTCCTGTGGAATGTCAAGAGAGCCAGGGCTTCTTACAAAGCTCTAAGACAACATTTTGCTGAGGGTGGTTGCAATCTACTGAACTGGAACTAATACCAATCTGCCTTTTCAGTGGGCAGGGAGCTCTCTGGCTCCTATCAGATTCAGTGGACCCCCCTTGATGGCTTGATATCAAACTCACACGGTGCTCCCACTTTAGGCTTACTGCCTTTATCACCATGTCAAAATATAAACCCCCTCATTCCCAACAGAGTCTATCAGAACTGCAAATGCTCACAAGCTGCGTGACAAACAAATGCCGATACCTATACACAAATCCATGATGGCATCACTCTGGCATTATTCTAAAATAATATCGGAAGCCTCCGCAGTACTGGCTCATTCTTGTGCATTGAAAGACATTGCTTTAATTTGTGATTTATATAACAACAAAGAACCACAAACCTTCGCCGGCCTTGCAAATAGTTACAGTCTTCCCAACCTATATTTTTACAGTTTTCTTAAACTCAAAGTGGAACTATCTAAACGTTCCCATACCAATGAAGCGTCTGTCTGTCTTCGTATAAGCTCTTGGCAAGCTACATTGCTTCTAAAATCTATACAACAATTGCCTTCTATTCAACACTTCCCAAATCGATCCTGTACAGTAAATGGACCAAGCATTTTAAGCACGATTACATATCCCATATTTCTGAAGAAGATTGGTTAAAGGTGGGTAAAAATGCCCTACATAATGAAATTGCACCAACCTTGATCCAATCCAAATTCTCCAGAATGCACCTCCTCCATTGGACCCCTTCTAGATTACACAAGATGAAACTAAACGATAAAGACATCTGTTGGAACTGCAAATCAGCGCCTGGCTCATATGATCACATGTTATATAAGTGCCCTCTTCTGGACTCCTACTGGTTCTCAATTCAAAACCGACTAGCCTCTATATTTAGTACACTCATCAAACTGAACTTCCCATTGAAAGCACTAGGCCTCATTATTTACACTGAACCTTACCTATAATGACATGGCTTTGTTAGATCTCCTATTAACAATCAATGTCAAAGTTATCCTTTTGGAATGGAAATCTTTTAACCGTATCTCGTACCATACATGATGGACATGGGTCTTATATCTCAGAGGAGCGCACAACCTCAGTGATGCAAACCCACTCTCTCCCAAGATTTCAAATACAATAGGACTGTCGTTAGACATATTCATAGAACAGTCTGGGATCTCTTCCTCCCAGGAAGACACCTGAAGTACAGCTATAGACACCTTTCAGTCTTTCTGATCTAGGGCTTTCACATTTCCCCACTGCACCCCCTCTCCACTTCCTACCCACAATCCCCTTCAGGTTCTGAGAACTAGTGATACATCGCCATACCATTACCCACTGACCTTGTCACAACACTTCTCCGTACAATTATACTCACCTTAGTATTCTTCTGCTGGCAATCATATTACCTAAAATATGCTAATCAGCTGACAGAATAATTTAAGAATGGATCATCTTTATTGAACGATCTGTGTGACTTCTACAACATTCAATAGTATTGCAGACTCATATTGTTTGGATGTATTTTCTTCTACATTGTATCTCAATAAAAATAATTTGAGCTAAAAAAACAATATTGACTATTTTTTCTTTTATATTTATTTTGTTTTTTATCCATGGCGGACTGACTGATATTTTGGCTTTGTGTGTTAATATGTTATCGAGCTAAACTGTTCCACTGTTATTAAATGAGTTGAGCATGCTGCATTACTTTACATTGCACTTAATTTTAAACTCCATCTAACAGGATGTCCATTGCTGACAGCATGCCACAATGCATATTAGGGAAGCATAAGGCACTAATGCGTTTTTACGAGAATCAATGTTGTCTTCCATAAGTAATCCCTTGGGAAAACACACAAAATATGACACACAAAATAACATTCTTCCTAAACAGAGGTGCCCAAAATAGGTCCCTTAAGCCTTGATCTGTACCAGATTTTCATATTTCCATGCTATCTGCTTAGGGAAATTTGGATAAAATAAAACGAAATTATAATTATATACAGAGTCAGTGGCTATTCTGAAAAGAGCTCTCCTGGGCTGAGGTAGGACACCCATACCCCCCAAAAATGATGCAGACACTATCTGCCATCATGATGGTGAGTAGTCACAAGGAGATACTTATGCATTTCTTTGCTTGAGGATTGTTGCAAATTTGCCTGTCTACATGTTGCCCTGGATTTTTTTTTACCCTTTTGCTGGAACCCTATTCTTGCTGGTGGAAGAACTCTGTGCACTTTACTGCTGCTAACCAGTGGTAAAGTGTTTGTTCCTCATCTTTCAAAATAGTAAAATTGGTAGACACAGGATAGGTTTATTTCATTTGCCTATAGGTCCCTAGTATATGGTACCAAGTGTGTCCAGGGCTTGCAAATTAAATGCCACCTTTGGGCACAGCAATCATTGTGCCATCTGCTGCAGTGGCACTCTAAAGCGTGTCTGTAGAGGTCCTATTGAAGCCTGGCTGTGTAGCTTTAGACCGCAAATTCGACCTGTCAAAATAACCCCTTTTGACAGGTCTAAACTTTCCTTTGAAATATTTATGCATCACTTCTAAGTACACCTTTATTCCTCACAAGACAGGGTGCACAGTATTTAAAAGGGGGACATGTAAAACTTTAATGTTAAACATATCCTTACAGTGACTAGAACCTCAAAGCTCTTTCCACTGTAGCAAGACTGGCTATTCCATACAAAAACAGTGGGGTGCTAAATTAAATACTAATACTGTATCTCGGAAATAAGCCTAGCTAGTAAATGTAAACAACTATTTTTCTATTTTTAATATATATTAGAAATCCAATTCAATGGTGAAGTAGGATTTTTTCTAAATATTATGGAAAAGTAACTTCTAGAAGGCTATCTTTACCTGCCTGAAGTCCGTAGAAGTTAAATCTGCATTTTGCTCCCCCATTTCTTCCAGCCAGTAATCAATAACTGAATAGATGTGAATGAGGTGTGAACTTGCTTCCAGGAGTAAATAGGCTGATATGAATGGGCAGAGATGATCCACCTCGACCTGACAGAATATGCAGGGGCCGCTGGGAGGATAATTTTTACATTAAAGTGTCAAATCATGGTTGACAGGTCTGCTGTTTTTTTCATTTGACACTTGGGGTGCACTTCAAAGAAGCATTCCCTGCCTCAGGCAAATGTTAACTGACACTCTGATAGGGCTCTCTTTTTAGTTCCACGCAGATAGACAGGCTTCAATCTCAATGGGTCTCTTTTTGACATTAGTGTCAAACCCTCTTTCACTGGTCTGTTTGGTTTACATGTAACATTTGGGGCACACTTCAAAGGAGGAACACAAGATGTCAATGCAATTTGTGTGAATCCACTGGCTGGTTGCTGAAAACTCTGCTCTGTCCTATGAAACCTCTGCCTCTAAGGTTGTTGTGGGTACAACAACTGCATCAAACTGGATTTTAGTGCTAGATGTGAGAGGACAAAATTATTAGCATAGTACACTCACCACATACTCACTGCCTTCAGAGCCCACGTTTAGTATGCCTGAAAACTTTGGCCATAGTGAAATTTGCAACTTGTGTAGGGTTAGCCCCCAGGAACCTTTACTGCCATTGTTTAGGGCATTCCCAGGGGTCATTCATACCCACTAGCTTGTGCTAGGCTTAAATGTGGCATCTCCTGGCTCCCATTTTAGAGCACTCCTAGCCCTGAAGGAGATCAGAAGAGGACTGAGCCTGCTGTCTGCAACCTTGGAAGAGCCCTGGCGGACGGGACCTGCTCTCTTGTACCCAGGACAAGGAAGTGGACTCCAAGGGTCATATGGTTGTGCTCATGTTCAGAATACAGGAACACAAAAGTTCAGAGAGGTTTTTCCTGCAACTGCTAAGCTGATTAGTGGCAATTGGACCTGGACTGGACACCAGCTGCCACTTTGCATTTGTCTATGTGCCTCTCCAAAGGTCTTGGTGGGCTTTAGAAGTATACTCCTGTGGTGCAGTGGGCGTAAAGACTTTGTCCCTTTCTAGCTCGGCATGGATGGCACTATGCGAATCCTATGCTTAAAAGCCTTTCTGGAAAAACAGACATTTGAGGTGTGCAAATCTACAGTGCCGCTGGTGTTGCAACGTGCTCTTTACTGGACTACCCAGAGTGCATAATTCATGCATCACTTTAACCCTAACAGGGTTTTGTTTTGACTTACATTTTGGGTCCTGCCTTGTGCCTGGACAAAGCTGAACCTCTCTGAAGAGCTATAATGATAGTGAATCACATGTCAGGGGTAGTTTTTGACCATTCCAGGTTGGCTTGGATAGCATTTTACCAATCCAAATCTGTAATACTGTGCCTAGAGTGGTGGAAGCCTTTTGTAATTTTACAGCTCAGCGAGGATGGCACTGTGCCAATCCTATGTTTAAAGATTTTGCTAAATAAATGGCAAAATACTTTGTCCCTTTCTAGGTCAGCGTGGCTGGCACTGTGCCAATCCTATTCTCAATAACGTTGCTAGAAAAACAGACATTTGAGGGACAAATCTAGAGTGTCTCTGGTGTTGCAAGATCCTCTTACTGGAGCTGCTCTCCGCCTAAACTTGGTAACTACCCAGAGCTCTCTCTTCTTGTTTGCATAATTTATGTATTGCTCTAACCCTTTCATATATATATATATATATATATATATATATATATATATATATATATATACACATACACATACACACACAGAAACATATACACACAGCTTTGATTTATACAGTCTCAGTGAAAATAAATGTGGTCCAATAATACAAGCTATCTGGAGGTCATGTAATAATAAACACAAATTCAGTCATTTGTTACTGCCGTGCAGAGGTCAAATCTGATGTTCTGACTAAAGCAGAGCTCAACCTTCTAGATCTTATTGACCAGATTCATCCTATAGCTGTTCCCTACTTTAGACTATGGGCCTGCACAAAGAGACTGCTCTGCCTCAAGAACTATGTATAGAACTAGTACAGAAGAAAGAACAGCATGGCAAATATTACATGCAGCCAAGCAGACAGTAATATGGTAAGTATTGTCATTGTCGAGGGAGGCTGCGGGAACAACATGAACTACTTGTTTGCCTCTTGTGAGTTATCGCACACAACACTATCAAAAATGTAATACAGAAACCTAAGTATGTGACCAACACAGTGATGTGAGACATCAAAAAGTGAATAACTAGCTCATTAACAAATGCCGCAGAGAACCAGTTCTTTGCAGAGTCATTTACAAACCATTAACAGAGTGCACCATTTGTAGCTTTAAATTACAGTAATGTCTGCAGGCAAGTGAAGCAAATGGCTTTTAATGCCCCCCCCCCCAAATAATGATAATGATCATGAATGGAATATTATATTTGACAATGTTGTGTGCCTTTTAAATTAGTTGGTTGAGACTGCATGTATTTTGTCTTTCACAGTGTTAGCTTGATGATAATGTCAGTCTGTGCCATTCATTTCCAAGTCTCAGACAATTGCCTCTCATGTATTTCCCTCTTCCTCGTCATTCTGACATCATCTGGTCTCTTCTTCCTTTTTGTTGCGTCTCCTGCTTTCTCTTGTTGCCATTTACCGCGTTGTTTCAGTGTGCCACCTCTCCACAAATTAATTCTATTTCTAACTACTCTTTTTCGGCTTCCAATTTCTCTCCCCTTCTGTCTAACTGTGCTTTAAAAAACACCTGCCATGTAGAATATCCCTTTGTGCTCCTTCTACTACCGGTGTAGCCCGTAAGCTTGTGGTACGTGTGCTTGCTCGCAAGCCTGTTGTAAACCGTGTGCCCGCCCAGACACCGCAGAACCAAAGCTTCAGTGATAAACTACTCCTCCACCATGGTGAGAAAAATGCTGGATATTACCCATGTTACTCAATGTACAAGGCATGGTGCCCAAGAAATGTTCAGTGCTCCAGCACTTAGGCCTTGCTACAAGAAGTACTGCAGGGGTACATTCAGCTTTTGCCTCAGTTTCCTGCACCCTCAGTGCACTTTGGTATTACAGAAGGGCCTGCAGACACTTGCGCAGTCCCATATTTTATATGTAGCACAGCGCATATTTGGCGATTTTAGGAACATAATATGCCTTTTTACTCCATTGAATTAAGCGTGGCCTTATATATATGAGGGAACATTTTCGCTCCTGCATCTGCACATCTAGGGTGGGGCAGATTATCAAGGCTGTCTCCTTAGAAATGCTACCATTTCTTACGCACTAAAAGCCAGACTAGCGGTTTGTGCCATAGAAATGCAATCCCACTAATCAAGGAGAGTTTCCCAACCCCAATGTGGCAGACTGAGAAACAGCGAAATGCAGCACATATCAACACTCACCGGAAGGAGAGCCGGCTAACAAAGGCCCCCATCCAAATAACATGCATGTACAATCTACTGAGAAATCAGACATTTTTATTTGTTATTGGTGTGTTGCACAGCAGGTAATGGGTTAGTCTTTAAAATTTTATAGATGTAAAAAAATATATGAAGACTGGTGGGGCGCAATTTTATTTCCTTTTGCTTCACTAACGGAAACGAGATTAATAAGGTGCCTTCTGGCCTCTTAATACTTTTCCCCTCGAATAATTTGCATACTAATGATGACTCAGTCAGGCTTAGTCAGTGAAACGGCTAAATATAACACGGTTTGCTGTTGCATTAAAGAACGAATAAAAGGTACAGTTGCGCTAATTTTAGAATTTATGATTATGAATTCAGAAACTGGAGTGGTTTGTGAAGCTGTAGTGAATTGGTCTATTTTATAGTTATGTAGAAGCCAAATCACAGCAGTTTGGGCACCGTACTGCATAAGATGCACACGAATATTGCAAAAACACATATGTGGTGCCCAGTATACGTTGAGAGGATAGTGAAGCAGTAAACGTTGTACTCGCGGTTTGTTCTGAAGGCTTTAAAGATCTCCCATGTAGGTGGGAACCTCCAAATTAGGGAAGAGGTATTCTACCAGTATAGCAGAGGCCACGGCATCAGATGACTCGGTGGGAAGACAGGCCGCCCACCAGGGTCTAACTGAACGGGAGAGTGACTTGGTATATTGCGATGAATGCTGTCAAAGTGTTAGACACCAGTTGTGACCCTTGGACATCCAGAGGCTCCCAGCCAGGATAAGACTAGGCCAGAAAAAGAGGTTGAAGGCCATTTAAAGGAGGAATTTGTGCCTTGCAGATGGAAATGGAAACAGGAGTCCTTCCGTGTACCCTGCGGCTGCCGCACCATATGCAACGCACACAGAAAGTGTTGTCACCAGTGTACACATTTTTATGTCCTCAATCTCACTGCCAGTAATATTAACATGGACCAACCTGGACCCCCAATCCGCTCAATAGCAGCTGCAGTATTCAGAATCTGTATCCAGAATTCAACAGGTCTCCCTTCGGTTCCAGCGCTACCTTCTGGGCTTTGGTGACTGGCGGAGGCCTTTTCCAGTAGGGAAATAGAAGAGGGTTTGGGGTGATACTGGATTCCAAATATGGGGTGATACTGGATTCCAAAAATAGGGCGAGTACTGCTAAGCACCGGGACTAAACAAAAACACAGCCGTTGCATCCTCTCTTTGGTTGAGGAATAGCATCAGTGGGCTGGCACTGGAGATTAACTAAGATCCAGCACACATACCCCTGGAATAAAGGACGCAACAGTGAGGGTACCACTTCCAACAGAATGATCACCAGTTAAGCCCAGCAGAAAATAGTTGGGAGAGGTCTCTCTGATTGCGTGTACAGAAAAAAGAAAAGAGGATGTAGAGATGTTTCTGCATAGCAGAAAGAAGTTTTTTTGTTAACGGGCTGGATCTTCTAAGCAAAGCTCTCTCTCTGGTCACTCTTTACTGGTCAAGCTGGCAGAAATTACCTGAGCATGTATAGTTTTAGGGGCTACAGGCAAACCCACTGAAATGATACTATTTCACAAACACATCAATTTCCAAACAATTGTGGACTTGCTGTACTTGCCATTGAGACCCATTAGCAACATGATTTTATATAAACTTGATTGCAGGTCAAATTGATCGAACGTTAATAAAAATACAGCACCTTGCGTGCACCTCATCTCAACACTTTGTCAAAGCAGGCAGTTACTTTTCAATCATTGGTTATTCAGGTTTGAAGACCAACCATATGCCATCCAAAAACAGGCTTGGAAAAGGACTTTTGTCATTTAATTCAAGCATGGCGGGAATAATTATTCTATCATTCATAATAACAGTTTGCTTCACAATTCATGTACATTAATATTTATAATCATACTACAATTATGCCACCCTGTTATGTCATGGTTTTTGGTAAACTTTATTGTGGGAGAAGCTGGTGGTCCCGCATCAATCAAAAAACAAACAAAAAAAAAGCATTGGCAAAGCCATCAAGTTTTGTTATGTGAGAACTATTGGCTTTGTCAATGTGCTTTAGCCATGCTGTACAGATCAGCTGCTGGGCAGCATGGCTAAAAGTTAGGGGAAAAAAGTGCAAGGATGACGGGGAAAGCAACCACCGAGGCAACACTGTTGGGGACGTGACAAAAAAAAAAAAAGAGAGGCGGGGTGGCTAGGAAGTGATTGGAAGGGGGGACGAATGAAACAATGACAGGGGGGTAAAGGAAATGGGTCAAGCATCAATCAATGCAGTAGAGGGGAGGAGCAAGCAACGACGATGAGTAAACGGCAACACTGAGACATGAACGAGGTGTGAAGAGCATGAAAACATGCACTCTTATGTAGTGCTGCAAGTCAAAAAGAAAGAAGTACCTCAGAAAAGTTTCAAGCAGTGGAAGAACACTACACTGAACAAGGAAGCAACATTTGAGCCATGCTCCGAATGAAGCTGACACAAGGTGACCAAAGATAAGCAAAGAAATTAGAATGATGAAGCCAACCAATGGTAAGCAACGGACAGGCTCTAAGCTCCCTTTTAATAAACAAAGTGTCTCTCAATTGACAGCAGATGCACGGGTTCAGATGACCAAAAGTACCAAACAAAAATGAAAATAAAAACACACACATTTCCATATTAATCCCTGGTAACAAAGCAAATTACTGCTGTGTTAATGTGCTCCTTGTGAACGAGCAGGTTGTTTTCACTCACACTTAAGTTAGAAAATTTCAGAAGTGGCCTGTCCTACTTCCTCATGCAGTATGCTGCAGTGGGCAAAAGAGCAATAAGAATGACACAACAAACCAAAGGATGGCAAGAGCTGGCTGAAAGCCCTTATATATATTATACATATAATTTTAGCAGAATCGGAAGGTCTTCGCGAATGCCAGACTAAAGCAAAAAAGTTGATCTTTTCATTACAAATGTGTACATTTTAACATGATTTCTGCAGAATGCAACACTGAACATAATACACACAACAAACTACTGGATATGGACAGGACAGTGTTGATAAAATGCCAGATCTAATCATTAAAAGTTGGTAAATAACTTTTGAAATAAAATATGCTCATTGTGTATAGTTTTCTACAGTTTTCCACACTTTTCTAACAAGGACACAGAATGTTTAGCAAAATGTGCTACCTAATTTTCCTTACCTTTTGTGTAATCCATCTTTTCCTTGTCACATAAATTAGTTAACCATGAGTGTAATTTGGTTCTCACTTGTTGAATAAAACTTATGGATATGGCCATTGGCTGCTGGATTAATACATCAACAACATCTAAACAAGCATTGGAAATTGCTATTGGTTTGACTTAAAAAATGTTGTATGGTAATGCAAAGCATTATAGGTAAATAGCAGAGAAATAGACATGTATGTATGTGGAAGCAAAAACTATTGAATAATACTGGTGTAGGTTGGAAAATCAGGTGACAGTTGCACTGTCATGACCGACCTAAAATTCCATCTAGGTTAATGACTGCCCCTCCCATCTGTGCTGATGCCAGAGGAAAAAAACACAACACAAACTATGTTGATAAATAAGACACTTTAATAGCATTCCATTGCCATGTGTGCGCCCCTAGAAGTTCAAGCTAAGGCAGCTGATTAAATAAACAAAATGATCATAGCTACATGGAGGGAAAGCACTGTTTGTTGAAGCACTCAACTTCTGCCCAATCAAAACGTGGAATTCTAACTCACAACATGTGGGAGGTACAAAACTCCTTCTCTAGTGATGCTCAATTGTCTGGTAACAGCTGCGCTATGAAGCGAGACAATGGAAAAAGTCAAACTGAATATAAGTAAAAGGTGCATGAGTTGAAGACTGATGCCTGTTGATAAGGGCACATGTAGGGTGCCCTAGAAGTTTGACTTCGGTTTTCAAAAAGCAGGATTTGTAGGGTATGTCTAGCAGCATAAACACTTTTTATAATATTTGGAGGGGAAGAGGGGGAAGGGGATAGGATTCGTCTTGACTAACTATTTGGTGACAAGTGTTCGGGCTTTGAGGTATAAGACTTCAGGGCTTTCCAATTTCACACAAAACTGGCACATATGCTAACAATGCCCATTATCGCTCCTTGTTAAAACATTTTCCAGTGACTGATGTTAAACCTTAAAACAATGGAATCTAGGGAGCTGAACAGAAGACAATGGAACGGCTGAGGGCCAATAATGGCTGGGGGACCGCTCCTGTTCCAACATTCCAATGTTTGTGTTATTGTTTCTCCCTTCTTCATATACAACATTCTGCCTCCGGTGGGTGAAAGGTTTTAACAGCCTTACAGCACTGTTGGTAAAGCTTCTACTCTAGTTATAAGTTGCGGGTGAGGGCCTATAACTCTGGTTCAGGGCCTTTAATAATGGTTATAGCTTTCGGCAGCTGGATATAATGCTACAATGCTAACCTTATTGATGTATAACAGTTGAGCTTCGTGTAGTCTACTCTGGATTGCACCATATCATACATACACCGGTAAATTAATTTCTCAGCTGAGGTTAGAGACGGGTTTGAGCTTAAAAAACAAAAAAGCACCTGCTCCCAGTCTTTTAGTCTCGGTTGTCATCCTTTGTCTACCTAATTCCATGTGACTGGTGGATAGCTGCTCTTCACTTTCACCATTGTACTTTGATTTTCCGTTTCCATAATTTATTTGCATTAAAACATAATTTAAAAACCTCCGGTCCACAAGAAGCTTTCAATAAAAAAATCCCACATTAGTAAACTCATTATAAGACCTTGACAATTCTTGCTTGCACTATACATTCTAAGATCAGAAATGGCACGCAAGTCCCTCAGTTATAAAGACACAAAAGTTAGGCACCTCTGGGCATCATTGACAAATATTCCATTACGAATAGCTAAAACATTAATTTACCATTCGCACGTTCAGCAGGAATATGTTTACAACACTTTTATGGCAATTCAGCTTTATAAAAGGCTGTATGATGGAACCACGCATGCCGGAACAACGCATACCTTAACAACGTGGTCGGAACCACGACTGCGTCGTTTCCAAGCATGCCTTTACAATGAATTTCATTGTAAAAGCATGCCTCGTGAAGGCATGTGTGGAAACGGCATGTGTGGTTCTGTCATTCAACCCCCTCACCCTCCCAGAGGCCCAAAACTACCCACACCCCTGACAAATAAACTACCCCGAACCCCCACCCACCTTGAGCCCTAAACAAAAAAAAACTATCCCAATCCCCCCACCGTGCCCCTAAAAACTAAAGTACCCAGACCCCCTGCTCCCCTCCACCCCCCCCCCCACACACCCCCTTGGGCCCTAAAAACTAAACTACCCCGACCGCCACCCCTCCCCACCTACCCCGGGCCCTAAAAAATATGAGGCTGTTGAGACATGTCAAGATGTCTCAAAGCTGGATGTTAAAATACAACTGCCTTAATTCTTTCCCATAGATGGTTCAAACTGAATTATAGAATAATGCTATTCTGAATGCACAGTGTTTGCTGCATAATTATGGATTTGCCACACAATCCACCATCTGCGGCATAATTTGGTTTCAATAGAAAATTTGTTTCTAGCTCGAGCGGGTCAAAAGCTATCTAAAAAAAGAAGTCCTGGAAAGGCCAATAAGTCTGGTGTTGGCTTCCAGCATTTAGGCTTTGTCACTGTTGTTTTGTTATGGTTTTGCAAAACTTTACTGTTGCGAAATCTGCTGGGCCATCCTCAATACAAATATTTCTTAGACCTGCAAAAGAACACAGTCACAGCAGTACCCAGAACTGAATTAAACTACTCTGTGTGGCTGTGCTCCTTGTGAAAAAGTAGAATTCTCACACAGTCAATGAAACCAGAGGATGAAGAAGTCTGACCTTTGCATGGTGTGTGCTGTAGTGGGTGGGAAAAACTGTGAATGACTGTAACAGGCCAGTGGATTAAGAGGGAGGAGAAAGCCGCTAGAACTATATTCTTCAGATAATTTTAGTAATATCCAAAGGCCATGGCTAACACAAGGCCTTTAAAAAGTGTGAACCAGGATGGCACTGGGCAGCAGCACACTTTTTGCAAATGTTAACTGGTCACACTTGATGACTGCTGAATTCCTCTGTTAAACTGATACTAATGAAGTGATATTTTGGCCCAGGCAGTATCAATGGCAAAATAATGAAGTAACACTGCCACTACATGTGCCATATTATGGTGGATAATTCCCATTTTTGCCAAACAGAGTATACAGAGTACACTGTTATTTTAAGCGCAGTGGGCCCATGCAAAGTTGAGGTATAGCCAGAGGCAAAGAATGATACATCAATAGGTATGTAGAAAGATTGGCTAAATTCCATTCTACAACTTCCAGCAAACTGATCACAATCCATTTAATCGTCAAAACAGAGAACAATCTACCCAAGGTGGAGAAATGAGCGCTAAGAAATATGACGATGTATATGCCTACAAAACGTTTTCAAGGAATGAATAGGTGTTTGAGATACATTCGCATTTTGCGTGTACTTCTAATCTCTGTGCAAACAGTGGTGTGGTTTTTGTCTGGCGTTTATCTTTCCTAGCTACACAACTTGGGGCAATAATTGCACTAAGACCTGAAAGTAAACCCTTCAGTGCACATGATCGTCCTTTTTAGGTCCAGCACGCAAGCACTCTGGCCTGTTGTGATCTATCTGGGGGCTTTTAACACACCCACCGCACACCCATCACTATCACTTATTCGTGGGTTTGTCTTTCAAAAATCCTTTATCACTGGTAAATGCTTTACGTTTGTCCCTCCTTGGAGCAGTTTTGTTACCGCCTTGGCCATCGACCCTATTACATGGATAATTGTACGTTTACCAATACGTTTGACTGCGAGCGAACTTCTTTTTCTTTTTATCTCTCCTTCACACATGCTCACGGCAGCGTGGCGCTTTGAATCGACTTGCTTATGTCAACTGTTTTACTTTTCGTTTTCAATTTATGTGGGAAGAATAGTCCTGTTAGGAATTTACAACTCTAATAGCTCTAACTCAAGCAAACGTGAGACCCACTGCATTACAAATGTTTGTTATTAATGTATTTTTGTCTAGCGTGGCCAGATTGCCAATTAAAGTCTTTTTAAGACTCGATTTCGTCTGGCCAGACTATTCTTAGATCTCCCAGATCACCTTTAACATAGAGCTTCCGAGCACCGGTAGATTCATTCAGTGTCTCTCCCTACAGCCTGCTTGTATGGTTTTGTCATGTGCTGCAGCTAAATTTAATATGGGTCACTTGGAAGGAAGGACAAAATATGCACACATAATCACTGATAGGCTGAAACTTAATGAATGATGTACAAACCGTTTAAGGGAATGTGGTGCAGATACTTTTCAGCTTTACAGGGGCAAGGTGGCAGTCAATGCAGTGGACAGCTACATACTTAGTTTTACTCCTGTGGCTAGTGGCAGCAGGCGCTGGCCTGAAACCTAGAGGGCGCCACTGGAGCACAAGCCCACAAGGGTTTCCGCTCTGAAGTCATACAGAGGCTTGAGGGGGACGGGGAGATCACCGTCAGCAGTCCGGCCCATATAAGTCTTCTGGGTTGACTAGGACTGTCAAGGCAATGAGCTTGAAAGCATGCATCCTAGGCAGGCATTGTCATCTTTCAGTTGTCCATCTTATGAAGCTGTGCCCCCCAGTCCATTCATGTAACAGATGGGAGCTGCGCACTCACCACAGGTTGTCTTGAAGCCCTCTCCAAAGCTCACCTCTGCTTAGACACCGCTAGCTAAACCCGGCGGGTCCAATGTCCACCAATGAGGGCATCAGCTTGCAGCGGGAAGACTATCTTCTGTCTTTGATGCTGCGCACAGGCCATGGGCTTGATATCTCTCCTCGGGTACCTTCGAGTGGCTGGTCACCGGCCCTGGCACTTCACACAGCCACAATCCTTGCCACTGTGGTACGAAAGCCACAGGTTGAGCTACTGTTGGCCTGGCACTGAGATGCAGAGAGGAGCGGCCAGCAAGCCGCCGTCTCGGCCAGAAGCCTGGATATCCACTGATACGACCCACACAACTACACACACACAGTGAATTTAACTGGAAGTCATGTACACGGTCAGTGCTTTTCCCAAAAACGAGACATGCATCCAACCACCAAGAATTCGCGTTAGACTATGGAACCAGAAGACCTCGGTTCAATTCGTTACTTCAACACTTGGACAAATTGTGGATTTCTACGGAAATCGCTCTTGGTCTCTCGTTTTCGACTTGTCTGTTTAAAAAAAACTGGAGCGCACAGACTTGTTCGGCTAACAGAGTTCATTAAACAAGAACATTCACCTCTTAACCAACCAGCAGACGATAGCTCAGAGGATTAACCACCTGATGCTGAGATTCCTTTGGAATAAAAACTATCAGCAAAGCAGGACTGAACTTTCATCCTCCGGGTGACTGCCATGGAGCTACTTTATAGAACACCTGTTCTAGAATGAAAAGCTACTCTGTGGTAATAAGAGTTTACAATCTCCGATACATTATTCAAAACAGCACTTCAAATTAACTAGTCCAGCATGGACATCTTCAACTGGGACAACTACATAATATCATAGAAATAAATATTCTTGCTAAAAGGAGGAGGCATGTTACTGGCCACTGATCACATTTCTGTAAAGCGCACCTTTGAACAAAACGTCCTCTAAGCACTGTAGGATAACTTACAAATACAGCAAACCGGCAATTGGGGCTCGCAGAGCAAGTGGCTCTTTTTATCCTTCCTTCGTGGAAGTCACTGTTACCGAGGAGAGAAACTAACCCCACAATCGAGTACTGCAAAGAACCCTTCCAGCAGAGAAGAATGGTGTTCATGGACTCCCCCCCCCCCCCCCCTCGTGTGGTGGGCGTTATAAAACATACATATACAAGGGGTGGGGGAGAGAGAGGCGCACAGGGGGCACATTAAGCTAAGTGGATCCCAGTTTCAGCTTGGACTTCAGGATGTCGGGTAGAAGGGTTTGGGGATGCACCTGCCACTACTGAGAATCTACTGGACTGGTGGACATTATGTATGATTACACAGGCATCACTGCATCACAATGAGCTTAACAACTTCGACTCAATAACCTGTCTGCCTTTCTTGGGCAACACGCTGGAAAGTGTGGTCAGCAAACAGAAGACCACTTTAGGCGTACTAATCACTCGACCCAAGACAATCTGGCTTTAGGGAAGGATGCAGCACTGAAACTGCAACACCTTCAGACATAGATGACAGGTGAAAAGATATTCGACAAAGGAGAATCATCCTGCGCTATAGTTCTCCTCGATCTCACGGCAGCTGCTCTCATGGACCCTACTCAACATTCCACAGAAAAGGAAGGAAGTGGATGGCACTGCTCCAAAATGATAACGGTCTTACCAGGAAAACAGATCATTCACACTTAATATGGAGATCTTCTCAAGTACAGCTCCAGATCCACACAGTACACAAGGCTCTATATTAACCCTTACGCATTTTAACCTCTAAATGCAATCAATTCGTAAAGCTATCAGTGAAACTGCCAACACTGGGCTCCACCTTCAGAAAAGCTCAAAGATACTGCAAACTTAATGAAAGGCCTTGAAGTAACTCAGACTTGGCAACCAAAGCACTTTGTAAAGCTCAAGCCAGACAAAATTGTTTTTTTTTCATTTCGTCAAACAATGGCAGATGCACGACTGGATACTAAACCCAATCCCTCTAAAAAAATGACATTTTCAGTAGGTAAAGCAAAGTCCTTGGGCTTCATACACAACAAACTTGAAAACAATGTATTCATGACCACTACACACCACTCTTAACTTGAAATACTGGCTCTTTTTATGAACAGGATCGCCAGAGTATAGTCGAGTTCTTAGTTATCTCCAAACTGGACCATGGAAAGTCTTTACCACTGGCCTTAAAAAGTCAAGACTTCCACCTCAAAACTGCACTAAATTCTGCTGCGCAGTTAACCATTAACACAAAGAGAATTGAGCATATGGGATTAACATAATGCCATACACGCCAAACTAGAAAATTGGCAAAGTCTTTTGTCTTGAAGCACAGGTCTAGCTCAGCCTTCTCCAACGAGTAGCTTGTGAGCTACTGGCAGCTCTCCACCTACCTGTGAGTAGCTCTCCTGTGCAGCCCAACCTACTACATTAGACGCTTGTAACTGATTGAATTAAGATACGTATACCAATATTAAGAACGTATATTTGAGTTGAAAATGTATTTTTAGAACTCATTAGCTGATGTCTCAAGAAAAACGGCTGAATTTTCAAAACATATGTAAAGATGACATTTGGGTGATAAAGCTTATAGCTCTGAGCAGACTTGTTAGTAAAATCATAATCATGCTGCCAGCGGCATTGCAGATATTGTTGCTTTGTAACAGCCAGGTTTAGGCATTCAAAACTACTAAAGCCTTTTTTACATTACATTACTACTGGCAATCCTGTCTGAAGATCTGAGGTGAGCAACACTAGCATTTATGCATATGGTGGTCACTATTGTAATCTAGTATGGTGTGGTCACTATTACAACACTGATTGTATTACGACCTCAAGTTGATTTTCATTTAGCACAAGTTGCTCTTGTTACAGAAAAGTTTGGAGACCACCGGATTAGCCAGTGCCATTCATGCCACGCTGCTTTTGTTAATTCCAGGTTGGCATGGATGGTATTTTACCAATCCAAAGCTATAATACTGTGTCTGGGGTCGCAAAAGGCTTTCGTCATTTTTCAGCTAGGTGCCAATGGCATCAGCCTGCAACTCCGTTTAACGGCCCCGGGTGTTAATTTGGGTCTCGTAGTCGGTAATTTAGCATAGGAAAAGGGTCAGATTCTGGGTGAGGTTTAAGGTTAGACCACCTACTGTATGACCTGCATGCGGTAATCTCAACGGCCATTCTGATGCAGAGACTTCTATCTAGTGGTAACTCAGTGTTGGTGTAACTTATGTAGTGACGAACTACAAGTTTCATGGGACATGGATTTCCCCTTCTCTCGGTGGGTGGTTCTCAACAAACGATGGTAAACCTCTGGCACATGCCAAGGGGCGCACTCATCGCATTCAGAGTATTTTGGGAAATTAACCAGATCAGCCGATTTAAGTGCATAATTCTCAGTGCCAGCCTTGTCGACGGCGGGAAACGTCACTCCATGATGTGACGCTACAGAGCGCCCAGACAACCGACTACACCGGTACACCAGGCTATGCGCTATCCAAAAGGCAATAACATTATTGATAAAGTCCATTTGTTAAATGTATTGTGTGCTTCAAAGACAGACGGCAAATGCCTTATTAGACCCATCTTCCCATGGAGGGCATCCTAAACTCCCAATTATGTTTTTCAGAGGCTGTTGTCGCCGGTTTGTTTGTATTCTGATTGTGCAATCCATACTGTTGCAGAAGTTCGTTCACAGACCATAGTCTGTATTCGACGAGACAGTCTGAGGTCTGTTCATACAAGAAACCAACCGCACATTAGGGGGTGTATGAAATACAATTTTTTGCTGCAAAAAAATCCTAAAATTCATTTGACGGTAGCTCATGTTGAAATGACCACGATGTTATTATATATTTCCTATTTAAAACTCACCCAGGCCTACTTGACACCCAGCCTTGACTATTTGGTCACGTGTTGTGACCCTGGGCCAGTACCAGACTTCCATGATATGCAGAGAACATAGCAGCGACCATCAATGCAAGTGTTACGCGATTTCCGTCGCAATCCCAGATGCACATTTTGCTACATACAGGCGGTTGCATGAAAGTGATTAGTACCCAAAAGTATAATGTGTATTTTTTCATAAACTGGTGCATGTTATCGACCACCGAATTAACGTATTGCAAAACGGACGCGATATTTTAAGTCGCACGTCAGTTGAGGCATCACGCACCGAGAGGGTGAACATGAAAAAGCAGCTGCGCGCGGTTTTCCCGAGGAGAGGGCTGCCAGGGGTCACGCGCTGAAAGCCCCGAGCCAAATGACATGCAGGAACCCACAGCCTTTCCGAAGCGCTGCCGTCCTGGGCTCTGAGCAAGCCAGCATTGTTACTGAGCGCGATGTGGGGCAAGCGAGGAGGGGGTGCTCTTTGTGACACAGACGCCCTCCACTCGGGAAGAATGCATCCCCATGCCTGTGTTATTGGAGAACTGAAGCCCCCCTGCATCCACCCCGTCTAGGACTGCTGGCCGCCCGGACGGGGGCCCGACAGGAACAAAACGCCAGCTGCTTCTGCCCCCAGAGCATACAGCAATGCGTCCATGTTGGGATCTAGTGTTACTTTAATGTTCGTCTCCGCCAAGACACTACTCACTGGTCTGCACAGTGCACTTACAGTGGCACGTTTGCCCAGTGCACTTTCAGTGGCACGTTTGCCCGGTGTTGTTTTTACTTTTCATAGTTGTTTGCTGTTGGTGCTTCTGTTTTTCCTATTATAAAAGGCAGCAGATGAGATATGCCTTTGGTGCCAGGATATCCGCTTCTACAAATACATTCCTTTCAAGATCCCTCCCCCTTTCCTTCCTCCCCAAAGAAGAGGCAGAGGAGCTCATGCAACTGAGCACAAACGACCAGCGGCTAAGTCAATAGGTCTGAGTATAACATGAAAAAGCGTGCAAACGCAGCCACGCAGAAATAAGTCCAAGCATAAGCACCGTAAAGCCAGAAAAATTGGCTGGGTGGTCAGACCTGTACTATTGGGAGTGTCGGTAGTGGTGAGAGTGTTCCACTGGTGGTATTGGTGTTGTATTGTAACTGTTGTGGAGATGTGCTATTTGTGTGGTGGTGTTATTAGTAGTGATACTGCTGGAGACATTAGAAGTGTCTGGAGCTGGTGGTATTGTGGGTGGCACTGGTAGGGGTGGAGGTCAGTGGTGTAGGAAACCCGCTCCTTCCCCAGGGCACCCCAGATGATCACCATTTGTTTGACTATATTTTTGCTGTCAGTAGAACTCTGCACACTTTACCCTGCTAACCAGAGGTAAAGTGCTTCTGCTCCCACATTCAACTTGATGAAATTGGCATACCCCTAGTTAGTATGTTTATCTATAAGTTCCTAATATATAGTACAAAGTGTACCCAGGACCTGTAAGTTAAATGTCACACGTGGGCTTCAGCACCCATTGGGCCACCCTCTACAGTGGCACAGCAAACCTGCAACTTCAAAATCAACATGATAAAATAACTCGCTTTGACAGGTCTAAACATTCCTTTTAAATACTTTCAAGCCACCCCTATGCTGGCCTTACTGTCCATAAGACAGGATGCATGTTTTTTTAAGAGTAGGATATGTCAAATTTTAACGTGAAACCCGTCTTTACAGTGAAAAGGTCCCCAAAGCTCTTGTTACTGTGAAGGGTTAGCTGCTCTATAGGAAAGCACTGGGATACAATATTCCTTTTAATAATGTTATCCCTGGCTAGGAAACACCTACAAAATACCTTTTTGGACTTTATGAAATATTTATTGTAAGCCCAATTTGCTGGTGAAGTCAGATTTGTAATAAGTTGTTTGGAAAAGGTACTTTTAGAAAGTTACATTTTCTCTGCCTAAAGTCTCTGGATGCCTATTTGCTTTTGTTCTCCCACTTCTGACAGCCAGTACTTAGCATTTGAATAGGTGTGAATGGGCATGAAATGCCTCACAGAAGCAAGCAATAAAACAACCTGGATGGGATTACCCACTGAACCTGACAAGATATGCAGGACGGGGCTGTGAGCAACCTTTCCCTCTTTTAAAGTAAAGTGTACATTTCTGCTTGAGTTTCTAATGCTGCTTGACAGATCTGCTGGGGTTTTACGTATAATACTCAGGCACACTTTAAAGGGCGAAGACAGGATGCCAAATTCTTGTGTATCCACTATCTGATTGTTGAAAATCCTACTTTTTATTTTGCCAGACTTCTATCTATAAGATAATTATGGGTACCATTGCTGCCTCAAACTGGATTTTGGTTATATGTAGGAGGACACACAAACCCAGCCATCAGAGTCTAAGCTTATTGTGACTAAAGACTTTTGCGGTCTCAAAAATGCCCAAAATGGGTACGGTTGGTCGCAGTAACTTTTACTCCATTGGTTAGTACGTGCCCAGGAGTTATTCCTACAATATAGCTTGAGCCAAGCATAAATGTGGCACCTCCAGCAATCCACTTCAGAACTGTTACCATAGTCATGCATTTGAGTTTTGCACAGCAATTCTTGTATGTAACCTGTACGTCACAGGTTCAAATCTTAGTGTGATAGCAAATGTGACTTGCACTTTTACAGGTCACTGTGTAAGTTGCCGGTCATGATTTCAGATCCTGAGAAACAGTTCACTGGGTTATGCACCTACTGCAAACATCTCTCTGCGATATGCGTGGCAAATATTTGAATAACTGCGTGCTTCTTTCTTGGGTTGGTGATAAAAATAAATGCAATTGAGCTGACCAGTAATACTATAATGTACCAACAGCTTTGTTTGTATTGTTCTAAATGTAAAGTCATTATACTATAATTATACAAATGTGCATGACAGTACATATTAACAAGTGAATGAGGACACAATGCAACAATTTTCGCTTTTTGGTCAGACTTAGAAATGGTCTCACATTTATGAAGAAACACACACACACAACCCCACCCCCATAATCCCCATCTCCCCCCTGCCAATCAGTCCTCTTCATCGACTGGTCTGTTCAAGAATCATTAATTTTGCTTCTGCCCATCACAGCATGGTGCAATCAGTCAGTCCACTCCAGTTATCAGTACTCTTCACTGTAATCGACTGCATTTTGTTTGTGCCCATCTGCTTAAAAAGTAGTCAATTTCAGGTCCATGGCTGGTTGGACAATCTTGATTTTTATTTGTTTCTTTTTATTTACTATTGTTTTAGGTCATTTTTTTGCAAACATATGCTCACCACTTGTTAAGTGCATGTGACTGCAAAAAATATATATGAAGAAAATCAACAATTCAGGCTTGCAAATGCCAGACCTATTGACATTGCCAATGTGCATTTGCACGGAGCAACCGATCTTCCTACGCGTACTGTGACACCTAATGATGGTGCGATTCACAACTAGAGTAGGTGGTGCTTTCTTATTTGCTCTGCTCCACTTTTACAGCATAAAGTAAAGTCTGGTACAGAACTGCACTAAAGATGGCATTTTCTTTTCACCCATGTTATGTCCTAAAGTAATTAAAAAACACACACACCAACACCTCTTTGGTCATATATATAAGAAACAGGTGGCTCTGTAGTGGCCTGCGGGCTGTATGTTTTACTATAACAAGAAGGGGGGCAGCGGGCAGATTAAGGTCCTGCATACATGCCCCCACTCCTCTGAGGAAGAAAAAGAACAAAGAAAACTAGATCAGGTCAGTCACAACCTGAGCTGTCTAATCAGGAGGTCTGATTGCTCAGGAGCAAAGGTCCTGAAACAACTGAAAGGGTGTCATGCTTCATCACTGGGCAGCTCCTCATTGGGCTGGCGCTGTAATGCCCAACGGGCCACACAAGGAAGCTCTTTGCTGTATATATTTTGATTGTCTGCAGATGTGAAGAGTGGGGTACAATATTTTGTGTAGTAGTGTGAGTAGACTCGTGTGAGTGATGGTTACAAATAACTAAGGAAAAATCTAAACTTGTTTAATTTTCAGGAACCCTTGTTATTATTAAAATGACGCTGGCCAGATATGGGTACAATGATCCCTACTGGCTACGAAGGTAAATTATACCTTTGTAGACAGTAGGTATCATTGTACCTACTGCTAACCTGGTGTAGGTCGTGTGAAAAAACAAAAATCAGCTACGAGGACATATTAGGGTCAAGTTCTCACTCGAGTCATGAAAAAAAAACATTCAAAAAACATTCCCTGCGACATAATTAAAATAAAACACATAATCACTTATATATTTTTTCATTTTGCAACAGGAATATGTATGATTACTACGTGAAAAGAATGTAATGTGAAACATATAGATGTAAAGCTGTCTAGTGTAGATCTGGGCTCTTTCTGACCAGTAGAGTCTGTGGGGACTGACAGCTAAATGATCCTTAAAGGTAGGGACCGAAATATGCGCACTTTATTAACTCCAGGAGGAGGGATGAGATGGGCAGAGAACTAAGCTATCAAAATGTAGTTATACTGCGGAACCCTCAAGCCCAGAGGGGGGGGGGGAGGACCCCAAGGGACACAGCTGGCATGATGGAATGGTGAGGCGAGGGCCACACAGCGTCATACATCCATTCCTTCCACTAAAGCAATTATGCGCAAATCCGCGATACTGGAAAAAGCAACCTTTTGTGTTTCTTCGAGAAAACGTGCACCAAGCAAAAACCAAACACACTGTTTAGACACAAAAGAACACCATTCTGCAGGGCCGATGCTGTTTGTTCTCAAACGGGGCAGCTTTCTTTCTGGCACACCAGTTGTTCAGAATTCCCAACAGAGGATTCTCGCTCCATAAATAAACTTACCACGAAGGTGGAGTTACATTACAGCAATGCACGAGCAAGTGTCTTGAAGATCAACAAAAGAAAGTGGGTGAGGGTGGACTTGACCTACGACCGTCAGACACAGAAGGATCACCAGGGATCAGCTTCTATGCAGTGCGTGTGCAAGGCAAACACATGCAAATACACTCCCTGGCAGTTGAAACGTCTCCCATCAGACACAATGACACATGTACACAATACTGCTCCCTCCAACCAGCAGCAAAATTATATGTTACCAGATCTCTGATCTGATGGATATAACATTCAAATCATTAAAAAAAAAATCTCCTGCCATTCAGAAATAAGCACTGGCAAAACCAACAGCCTGGTCTTAATGCAACAAACGAAAGGGAGACAACTCCAACAGCTGTAAAAAGTCCATCACACAATTCAGTGCAAGCACTTGATTGAAAGTGTAAGGATACACTTGAAGAGCCAGTAGCATTAGGGAGAGAAAATACTTCAGTGGGCTGAGCCAAGACATGGCTTGCAAAATCTCACGGTAATGGCTGAAAGACGCTGGTCGAAGAAAGCCAATG
This sequence comes from Pleurodeles waltl, assembly GCF_031143425.1. NCBI lineage: Eukaryota > Metazoa > Chordata > Amphibia > Caudata > Salamandridae > Pleurodeles > Pleurodeles waltl. The sequence goes on along the minus strand of NC_090449.1, from coordinate 248,700,699 downwards.
CCTGAATGGAGCAGTATCAAAGGCAACTTTATGTATGTGGTTAGCAATAGGTCCGTTTGACAGCTCCACTGTAAAAACAAGACCTACAAAAGACTCAAAACTCACCTTTTCCAATTCTACAAGACTTTCCACTGCCATTCTAAGGCCCTCTAATTCAATTGCAACCCTCCTATTAGTGGACAAGTAACCAATAAAACTACCTATAATCATTAGAAGAAAAATCAACCCTAGCTACCCACCTCATCAAGACATTTCTACTAATAAATGCCAGAAGTCAAATGGTTCTACAATATGAGCTTCAAATGCCTTGATAAACTAGTAGCCGAGAACACACTCATATCCTAAGCACCAAAATAGCACACTTTGGCTCAACAAAAAAACATGAAGAAGCGAAACATAAAACAAGGCTTTCTACAACATTTATGGAAGAAAAAAACTGAAAAACTTAATTGTTAAAAAGACACCTCCAACATCTAAGCAGGATATACAACAAATATCAAAAATGAAAACTCTTCATCAGTCCATACGGACCTCCAAATCAAAGGAACTACATAAGAGCCTTTCAGAAAACCGCAACCCAGAGTAGACACCACCAAAAACCACACTCACGAGTCTTCTGCAATGTCATTGCAAATAAGCTTGCTTCCACAACAAGGAAGCTGGAGGATTACTGCATGAGCAAGACCACAAAACATCCAGCCTTTGAAGAATATGATGAACAATGAAATGGCATGAACAGACAACAATTTTAAGCGTTTTTTAACCAGTTCTGGTAAAGACAAGCAAGCCATGCAGATGTTCATCAGACCACTCGCTGAAATGCAAGTTCAGAAACATCTTACTCCATTCGTTGCCTGTGGGGTACGAGATATCCTCAAAAATTCCCTTGCCACTGGAACGTTCCTCACTGCAGTCAAGGCCAGCTTCATCAGACTGCATATCAAAAAAAAAAAAATCCTTCAAACAAACTAGCAACAAATCTCCAACAGCTCATTCTTAGAAAACAAATTGAAAGAGGTGCTACAAAAACACTCCACTTTTCAGAACAGATAAACTACTGTGATCACCCAACATGCTTCTTCTCTGGTACAGGTATGGAATCCAGTCGAATACATGTATAGGACAGTCTCAAAACAATTGGGGATGGAAACAGAGTGGCAGCACTACTACTGCTGGACCTATCTGCTGCTTTTGATGTAGTCCACCACTATATTTTACTTTTGAGAACAGACAGCCCTAGCATATAGGGAAGTAGCAAACTGCAACCGCTCTTAACTCCAAGGCAGACATAGTTTCATTGCCCGCTCCCTAATATCAAGTCCACTGACTACACACTGAAGCATCCCAAGGGTGCATTATCTACCCACTCCTATTCAACTTTTAGCGCATGTCCCTAGTAGACCTGATCAGACCATCCCACCTAACCTGCTAAGATGATACTGACAATATTCAAATCATTGCAAAATTAGAACACCCAAAGGGTCCAAAATCATCAGGACTTGATCATAGTTTCTGTGCCACTAATGAAAGGATGATGTGTAACCATCTTAAACAGATCCTCCAAAAATGTGATTCTGACCTGTGAGCAACGGAGAAACTATCAACCTACAATTATAAACCCCAGGCAATCAGAGACCCCACCATAGCATCAAATAAAGAAAATTTATGAATGGCCTTCGAAGTCAACCTATCACTGGTGCTTCAAGGAAATCGAGTCACAAGAAGCACATGCACAGTGGGTACCATGTGACGCATCACCACACACCCAGGCTAGCTGCAGGAACCACTGGCCACTTGTTATGTTGTGAAAAGACAATGCAAATTATCTGTACGAAGAAACTTCGCTCTAACTAGTTAAAGTTCAACGGATCCATATTTCTGCAGCAAGAGAACCTTCTGCATCTTTGTCCATTGGTACAAATTAAGCCAATCCTTCAAGAACTTCGCTGGGTCCCCAAAGGCAAACGCTACCAACGACCCACTGATCCTCTGCCACAGCTGGATGTATTCTATAGAGACTCATTCAATTCAGGAACAATGATACATTATTATAAACTCCATGTGTATTATCCCTCACACCTCTTCCCACTATCACATGCCCACACACAGCAACCCAAAACATGAAAGAGCTCCACTCTGGTCAATCACTCGACACCAAAATGCTGTCCACATAAGGTCACACTGCAATTCAACAATCTGCCAACCACTGTCACCTCCACAACAACTACTCAGGTCAGTGTGCTGCCTGTAGGATAATGACCTTGAAATCCTAAAAAGGGGTATGAACCCCTATAATACAATAATACATGTGTTTGTAGGACACTGTGACTGATGGGCGCACTTCCATAGTGGCAATGTGGACACAGATCAAGTTTTAGACACGAAGACTTGTACTCATGTCACATTACAGTGCCTTTGGCCAATGGCCAATGGCCTTGAACTTTTACAATAATGTTAGAGCTTTTAGGGCATGTTTTGTTACAATCCAGCGATGCACACTCTGGCTCCTGCACATAGGAGAGCAGGGGTACAGCATACGACTAACACAACTTGCAGTGCGGCACGGCGATTCCTTAAACGTTAGGCACAGAAGCCCAGGGACTTTATTTCTGCAAAGTTGGTTGCTCAGGTAAGGATGCGGTTTTTGGTCACGCCGGATTTAACATGCCAAGCACTGCCGCACGTTTGCGCTGTTGGTCACCGAGAGTTGTACAAAGTCTGCAGTATATGTTGTTCCGTTGAGATATAAATATACAGTGCTGGTTTACGGGCCTCACACAATACTTGCAGCGCTAGAATCTGCAGTATTAATCAGTGGAATAACAGACGAATGTTTCTGACTCTCTGGTCTTTAGGCAGTAATATGTACGATTATGTCTGCGGTTCAAATCACAGGGATACACATGATTGTCACTAACACTAATGCATAACATCTCTGCAGTGTTGGCCACCGCGGCTCAGGAGCACGACAGGTCCGCAATCATAACTGTAAAATATGTGCACGGCCAGTGCCTGACCCCTATGCACTCCCAAGACATTCATTCGACAGCATTGATAGGCAGGACTCCGAAAAATAGTTTTGTGTGAAATGTTGGTCACTGTAGTGCGCAGACAGAATGTTATCACGTTAGTCAGTATCGCTTGCATGATTCAGAAGTGAAGGCCACTGGGGTCAGATATTCTGCTTTTTGGTCACTGACTAAGGTTGCTGGTGAAACACCAACCACGCCTCTAACGAAATGCTGTTCGGCAAGGCCCGTGTAAAGACGGCACTGAGGCCATTATTGCACACGGGGTGTATGCAGAATTACCCACAGAGGATTACTGGAGTATTTTCACACTTAATGCACACTGACGATGGGGCGCTGAATACTCAAACTCACATTTCCGGGTGTTCCCGAGACCAGCTTGTTAGATCTGTGGTGATCCTGCTGGAAGTGCGCAGTGCTCAGTACATATGGTCTGTTTGAGTTCTGCCAGAAGCAGGGTCTCGCGCTCCGCAACCGTCCTGCAGTGATGGGCAATGCAGCAGCGTCTGGCCTTTATCAACGCCCTTGTTGTGTTGCGTTGTTCGTCTATTACTGTCTTCATCTATAAAGTGTGTAGAATGTTTGTGCAGCGGAAATTGCCTCACATTCACGTGCTGATACATTTATAAACACACCCCGACTCGTACACGAGCATAAAGCATCCTGGGCTCAAACACGCGACTACGGCAGCAGTTACCAGTCATTTTTAATCCCCTCTCACGACTGTATACTTGTGGCGATGGCTGAACATCGAGCCCCGTGAGTGTAACTGCAACGAGACCGTACGGTCACAAGCAGTGTCCAACAAGTGGTGCACTGGTGCATCGTTAAACGAGAGATCATATGCGATTGCGGTGATGAACATGGGTATCTATGAACAAATGATGCCAGCTGATTACACAGGAGGGCCAGTGACATAATTCGGGCGCGTTACAAGCCGATGCTCAAGAATGCACACGGGGATGCCGCTGTGTACGCAGAGACGGGTTCCGATTCCTAAACAGCGACGCGCGTGCATACACAAAGCACACATTAATGCACCGGATGATTACTGTCACATCATAAAAATGCGCTCATCCGAACTGAGGACCAAGCAGATGTAATCGTATTGCAGCAAATTTACAGTCATATTTGCAATACCGATGCTAGCACACACACACCACAGGCTCAGGTGCAAGCATTGCCACTGCTGCACAATGAGGGCCATTTACGTGACTGCAGTGCTTCTCAGAGTCACATGCGCGATTGCTCTGTTGGATGCCCGGATTCGTGCACACAATCCAATTGCTGCAGAGAATGGAACGCAGGCATTATTACACCGTAGCTTCAGACTGAAAACTCAAGCAGAGAACCATGCAATTAAATTAAATTACTGCACACTGGGAGCCACGGCGTGCGCAATGATGCTCATATACGTTGCCACTGCTGTACACTGAAGAGTACCATGCTTCAGGAAAGGCAGGTAGGTTTGAAGTGAGCACAGGGGTGCCGAAATGTGCAGTGCTGTACACTGGGAGGTCATGCATACATACGATCGCAGTGCTGCAACGTGGGTTTGCGCTTTAGTGCATTGCTGCTCGTTGCAGCCCTGAACACACGACACCTTTACCACACAGACGTTGACTCACAGAGGCATAACGTTGCACATCGAGGCATATGCACAACACCTCACTGCTTCACATCAAGCATAATTAACACATGGTCCAATTGTTGCACATCTAGGCGCGTGTACAACATTCATTATTACCCAGGCTGAAGGTGATTCAGGGATAGTTGACCACTGGAATTAATGCACAACTGGCGACTGCACACTGACACTGCCATACACACACGTTTCTGCCCTGCCTCACCTTGCACTCGCCTCCTTTGTCCCTCTTGCTGTCGGCGCTCTGTCCTTGCTCACAATGATTTGCTCTGCAATGGCTGCCGGTGGCGATGTCCGAGTACGGAACAAGATGTTTAGGAATAACAGTGTTTCTGTCCGTGTCCCAGAGCCCGCTCTGCCGGCTCCTACGCCCCTGGGTCCCGGCACCGCCGCTCTAACATTCCGCCCTACCCCTGGCAGCAGCGACACTTCTCTGCGGCTCTACGCCGCGCAGATAGTCTTTTATATGCAGGAAGTGACGTTCTCCAGGAAGGTGGCCAATCACAAGAGACTTAGAGTGACTGGCTAGCAACAACAGCTGCTGAAAAAGAGGGTACATTAAATCATCAAAGAAAGAGATGGTAGGAGGGACGGCCAGAATTCGAGAGGAAAGAGGTGAAGCAAATGATTGCAAGAGGATGGAAAATCGGAGATTGAACGGGAAGGAACTAGACAGAGATGAAGGGGAAGCAGAGGTTTCACACAGGCACAAAAGAAAAGACTTGGACTTTTGTGGAAGGCAGGGGCGCTGGAAGTAGGCGCGTGAGTGTGCTGCAGCAATCATAAAACACCCATGTAGCAGTTCAGAAGATTAATGAGCAATAAAGGTCCCTTTAATTTTTTTTATCTGTCACATTTGTTGTGTTTAAAAGCAGAGGTCAAATGCCAGGGTATATTTTCTAACAAATTACTGCTAATACTTCTATCATGGATATTGGAGTTTGCATTTCTTTTTCTGGCTGGGAAGTAATTGGCTTATGTAAAGTGAACTACGTGACAATCTTGCTGGGGTTCCAGCAGTCTGAAAAGAAAGGCTGTAGGATGTGTTTTTTTCTAACACGCAACAGCGTTTTAATAGCTGCAATTCAACAGTACAAATATTTCAAAATTTATGGGCATTTACAAAAGCACAAACAAAGCACATTTTTACTTCTGAAGCATGATGGAAACAAATATTTTAGTGGACTCAAAACAAATCAAGGTACTAGATGATGCATAAATAATAAATATTTGCTGAAACCCGTTTTCTGCATAATATTCTTTGTGCGCTATATAACTGTGTCAATGAAAATGTATGACTTTGCAAATTTAGTGGTCATTTCAATGGAAAATGTGCTGCCTATAAATTACAGGCACTACCACATCATGCTTTAGTAATATATGTGCTACAGTGTGCCCCAAAACAACTATGAGCTACATACTACACCCTTACCATTCTCCTGCCGAATGGGCGTAGCTCATGTGCTACACTTTTCCTTTGAGTGAGACTTGGGCTTTTCTCAATCCATATAACTTCATTGATATAACACTGACGGCTTACTATGAAAAATGTTTAAGCACGACTGCTTGGAAGGAGGAATAGAGCATCTAATATTGTGAGGTAAGGAAAAGACAGCCGTATTCGGAGGGGAATGGAGGGAATAAAAGATGTTACAAGGAAGATATGTGGACAGAAGGGGAGAATACCAATCCTGTCAACTTTTTAAGACAAAACTTATGGTGATATGGGTGTTGCTATGAGATACAAACACCCCAGCTAGTTTAGAGAGTCATTTGGAGATGGTCACTTGGTGGAAGTTGTGAGTTACTTGTACACTCTGAAGAACAGTCAGCCATAAACACGCTTCAAAACCATGTATTGTGTTAAAATCACTTTAAAAGGGAGTCTTTTTCAGTGATCCCTATTTAAATATATTGATGCCATTTATTTACTGGAGCTACCCCAGGGGTCTTCAAATCTTTTCCTTAGTGAGAGCTACTTCTGATCAGTGAAAATTACAGTGAGCTCCTGAAGCCTAAACAACTCTTGCATTATCATGCATCCCCATGCCCAGCTTCATTGACTTTAGGGCTAGTGTTCAAAGAGCCAGATACTGTGGTTTGAACAAAATACTTTAACGAGGGACACTACGACTGAGCTACCATGTGTGGCAGTGAAAGTGTGGTCTTTGGGGATGTATGATCATGTGGGTGTATACATGGGATATCTTCGTATGGTTGACTGAGAGCCAGTGTTGTATGTACTTGCAGCACATGACATATTTGTTTGCCATATGTGGCATAGTTACATGTACAATACAAATATACAATCATTTTCTTTTAAAATGGGAGAAATTTAAAGTGCAGAAAAAATATTCTGCAAACATGTTCATAATATAGATTTTTTTTCTGTACTTTTACTTTCTCTCATTCAAAAAATGGCTGTAGTTTTCAGTTGTGCTTATGGCACAGTGTCTACAGGCCACAGGGAGCAAGTGGCCTGCTGTGTGTTGATGCAACACTTTGAAATGGAAAAAAATTAAAATGAAGAGGTAACTTAAACATTAAGGTAGCTTTTCATTTTTATTTTCCCCCATTTGCATGCATTCAGAAACATCAGTTTGTTCACAGCTTCAATATTGGGTTGACAAGGACTTTTGTCAATATTGAGTTGACAAGGATTTTTATTAAAGAGTTAAATATTTCAGTGCTTCAGTTGTTCACCTCTGTGCCCTATCTGTGCCCTAGACTCAGACTAGGTCATAAGTCTGACCGAGCACTGCTTATTATCAGGCCCTTCTATTTGCAGTCTGATGATAGTAATGTAAAATAAACACAACCTTCCCTTAACTTTAAAAGGAAAATTCAACCTTGGGCTTATTCATAAATGAACTCAGTACTGTGAGTTAATCTGAAGGTGTCTGGGAGCTACTGGTAGCTCGCGGTCAACTGGTGGGAGACATCTGAGCTACACAAAAAAGTAGTAACACTACACTTATGTTAACAGCAACACCTTTCCTCTATTGATGTCACACTGCATTGTCTGTGACTTCACTTCAGGGAAACTATGTCTGATGATGACATCACTTCAAGAGTATAATGTCAAACTACGGCTAGCCTCAAGAAAAATGACAGAATATCACTCATGGAATCTGACAAGACACCACATCACACAAGTCTGGTATCAAGACTGTAACATAACTCCAGACCTTATATTGTGATAACTCTGGTATCAAACTGTAACATCATTGCAGAAACCTGATGTGAAGCTGTACCATGCCATCATGAACACTATCCTGCTCCAAATACCAATCGTACCAGCAACCTTGCATCATACTCTTACATCACTACAAGAAACTGAGATCAGACTTTGACATCAGAATAAGAATCTAAAGTCAGTCCGGGACATTATTTCAGAAACCTGATGTCAAGTTGTGCCATCATATAATGGTGCAGATGCCAGACTAGCATTAGTACAGAAACCTTATCTCAGGCTGTGACAATACACAAGCAACTTGACACCATACTGTGACATCACTACAAGAAACTGACATTAAGTTTGACCTCATAAGAGATACCCAACAGATACTGACATCCCTATAGGATATTCATGTCAGACTGTGGTCAGGTAGTTAGTATCACACGTTTGCGAGACTCCTGAAAAAAGAAACTAGACTTTGACACAACTCGGATACCAGTCATCATCATGCAAAACCATTCCCAAAAACAAGCCTCAGACTGTGACAACACTTCAGGAATCATAATGCTGAAAATTAAACATCACCTTTTGGCATCACTTCAAAAACCTTTCCTCACTTTGAAACATCACTCAGAAAAATTGAGAAACTTTGTAATAATGCTATGATCCTGAAATAGGACTGTGATAATAGTCCAAGATGTTGACACACTCGGATATCACTATAGGAAACTAACATCACATTGTAACATCAGAAATGTACATAAGTGCATCAAAAGCTTGGAAGATTGTGACATACCTTCAGCAATTAATATCAGAGTCTGACATTACAGCTACAATCTGACATCCGAAATGTATTCAAATTCAGGAAACGATCTGCCAAACTGTGGCAACCCTTTAGCACATTTACATCAGACTGTTTCATCACTCCAGGAAACCGGCATAAATCCTGTGATATTAAACGAAGACCTTTCATGTTGTCAAGCCTAGTGTGAATTTTATTGTACTGACATTTGTATAGCAGCTTTTCAAGTTTCCTATGTCTTACAAGGCCCATAGCACCGTTCACTGATCAGCTATTATACGACTCCACTTGTTGTGCAGAGTAGAGAGGATGATTGCTTTTAGTCTTGATTATTTGGTAACTTGCAGCTGTGATGAAGCATGTAACAAAGAACTGTGGGACTGGTAGAGGTACTATTCTGTGTACTCACCATTACCATTCCCAGTTTATTATCTTCGGGGACTGAGTAATAATCTGATTTGAATACCGGACTGCGGCCCCTTTTGCGTTAGCAGAGGAAAAGCCCAGGTGATAGTGCTTAATACCTCACTTCTGCCATATGTAAATGTTGTAAATAATATGACTTATTACCCATTTTAATGGTAGTCAATTTACTGTTCCTGAAAGGACTAGCAGGCTGAAATGGCCTTGTTGGGATTCAAACTCATGGCTTGTACACTACAGAGGATAAAAAGAAAAAAGGGAGCACACTGCCTCACACTCAAGCAAAAAGTTAGCCCCAATGCATCATGGTAAATGCAGTCACTTCGTTTTGTGCTGAAAAAGTAATCAAAAGTCTTTCACCTAAGTAGGTGCAGCAAGTGCTGTGTATCTCTGGACACGTGTTTCTAGGTTTAGCCCGTCATCAGCAGAGAGCAGCCAAGTCTGTGGGGTTGCTTGAAATGCCGCCAAAAGTCTTCTCGGGTTTATGTACCACTCACTGGTGCACAGGTGCCTCTCCAGAGCTCGTCAGCTCGTTAGCTCAAGGGAGCAGTCATTGGACAAAAAGAAAAAAGGGAGCACACTGCCTCACACTCAAGCAAAAAGTTAGCCCCAATGCATCATGGTAAATGCAGTCACTTCGTTTTGTGCTGAAAAAGTAATCAAAAGTCTTTCACCTAAGTAGGTGCAGCAAGTGCTGTGTATCTCTGGACACGTGTTTCTAGGTTTAGCCCGTCATCAGCAGAGAGCAGCCAAGTCTGTGGGGTTGCTTGAAATGCCGCCAAAAGTCTTCTCGGGTTTATGTACCACTCACTGGCGCACAGGTGCCTCTCCAGAGCTCGTCAGCTCGTTAGCTCAAGGGAGCAGTCATTGGACAAAAAGAAAAAAGGGAGCACACTGCCTCACACTCAAGCAAAAAGTTAGCCCCAATGCATCATGGTAAATGCAGTCACTTCGTTTTGTGCTGAAAAAGTAATCAAAAGTCTTTCACCTAAGTAGGTGCAGCAAGTGCTGTGTATCTCTGGACACGTGTTTCTAGGTTTAGCCCGTCATCAGCAGAGAGCAGCCAAGTCTGTGGGGTTGCTTGAAATGCCGCCAAAAGTCTTCTCGGGTTTATGTACCACTCACTGGCGCACAGGTGCCTCTCCAGAGCTCGTCAGCTCGTTAGCTCAAGGGAGCAGTCATTGGACAAAAAGAAAAAAGGGAGCACACTGCCTCACACTCAAGCAAAAAGTTAGCCCCAATGCATCATGGTAAATGCAGTCACTTCGTTTTGTGCTGAAAAAGTAATCAAAAGTCTTTCACCTAAGTAGGTGCAGCAAGTGCTGTGTATCTCTGGACACGTGTTTCTAGGTTTAGCCCGTCATCAGCAGAGAGCAGCCAAGTCTGTGGGGTTGCTTGAAATGCCGCCAAAAGTCTTCTCGGGTTTATGTACCACTCACTGGCGCACAGGTGCCTCTCCAGAGCTCGTCAGCTCGTTAGCTCAAGGGAGCAGTCATTGGACAAAAAGAAAAAAGGGAGCACACTGCCTCACACTCAAGCAAAAAGTTAGCCCCAATGCATCATGGTAAATGCAGTCACTTCGTTTTGTGCTGAAAAAGTAATCAAAAGTCTTTCACCTAAGTAGGTGCAGCAAGTGCTGTGTATCTCTGGACACGTGTTTCTAGGTTTAGCCCGTCATCAGCAGAGAGCAGCCAAGTCTGTGGGGTTGCTTGAAATGCCGCCAAAAGTCTTCTCGGGTTTATGTACCACTCACTGGCGCACAGGTGCCTCTCCAGAGCTCGTCAGCTCGTTAGCTCAAGGGAGCAGTCATTGGACAAAAAGAAAAAAGGGAGCACACTGCCTCACACTCAAGCAAAAAGTTAGCCCCAATGCATCATGGTAAATGCAGTCACTTCGTTTTGTGCTGAAAAAGTAATCAAAAGTCTTTCACCTAAATAGGTGCAGCAAGTGCTGTGTATCTCTGGACACGTGTTTCTAGGTTTAGCCCGTCATCAGCAGAGAGCAGCCAAGTCTGTGGGGTTGCTTGAAATGCCGCCAAAAGTCTTCTCGGGTTTATGTACCACTCACTGGCGCACAGGTGCCTCTCCAGAGCTCGTCAGCTCGTTAGCTCAAGGGAGCAGTCATTGGACAAAAAGAAAAAAGGGAGCACACTGCCTCACACTCAAGCAAAAAGTTAGCCCCAATGCATCATGGTAAATGCAGTCACTTCGTTTTGTGCTGAAAAAGTAATCAAAAGTCTTTCACCTAAGTAGGTGCAGCAAGTGCTGTGTATCTCTGGACACGTGTTTCTAGGTTTAGCCCGTCATCAGCAGAGAGCAGCCAAGTCTGTGGGGTTGCTTGAAATGCCGCCAAAAGTCTTCTCGGGTTTATGTACCACTCACTGGCGCACAGGTGCCTCTCCAGAGCTCGTCAGCTCGTTAGCTCAAGGGAGCAGTCATTGGACAAAAAGAAAAAAGGGAGCACACTGCCTCACACTCAAGCAAAAAGTTAGCCCCAATGCATCATGGTAAATGCAGTCACTTCGTTTTGTGCTGAAAAAGTAATCAAAAGTCTTTCACCTAAGTAGGTGCAGCAAGTGCTGTGTATCTCTGGACACGTGTTTCTAGGTTTAGCCCGTCATCAGCAGAGAGCAGCCAAGTCTGTGGGGTTGCTTGAAATGCCGCCAAAAGTCTTCTCGGGTTTATGTACCACTCACTGGCGCACAGGTGCCTCTCCAGAGCTCGTCAGCTCGTTAGCTCAAGGGAGCAGTCATTGGACAAAAAGAAAAAAGGGAGCACACTGCCTCACACTCAAGCAAAAAGTTAGCCCCAATGCATCATGGTAAATGCAGTCACTTCGTTTTGTGCTGAAAAAGTAATCAAAAGTCTTTCACCTAAGTAGGTGCAGCAAGTGCTGTGTATCTCTGGACACGTGTTTCTAGGTTTAGCCCGTCATCAGCAGAGAGCAGCCAAGTCTGTGGGGTTGCTTGAAATGCCGCCAAAAGTCTTCTCGGGTTTATGTACCACTCACTGGCGCACAGGTGCCTCTCCAGAGCTCGTCAGCTCGTTAGCTCAAGGGAGCAGTCATTGGACAAAAAGAAAAAAGGGAGCACACTGCCTCACACTCAAGCAAAAAGTTAGCCCCAATGCATCATGGTAAATGCAGTCACTTCGTTTTGTGCTGAAAAAGTAATCAAAAGTCTTTCACCTAAGTAGGTGCAGCAAGTGCTGTGTATCTCTGGACACGTGTTTCTAGGTTTAGCCCGTCATCAGCAGAGAGCAGCCAAGTCTGTGGGGTTGCTTGAAATGCCGCCAAAAGTCTTCTCGGGTTTATGTACCACTCACTGGCGCACAGGTGCCTCTCCAGAGCTCGTCAGCTCGTTAGCTCAAGGGAGCAGTCATTGGACAAAAAGAAAAAAGGGAGCACACTGCCTCACACTCAAGCAAAAAGTTAGCCCCAATGCATCATGGTAAATGCAGTCACTTCGTTTTGTGCTGAAAAAGTAATCAAAAGTCTTTCACCTAAGTAGGTGCAGCAAGTGCTGTGTATCTCTGGACACGTGTTTCTAGGTTTAGCCCGTCATCAGCAGAGAGCAGCCAAGTCTGTGGGGTTGCTTGAAATGCCGCCAAAAGTCTTCTCGGGTTTATGTACCACTCACTGGCGCACAGGTGCCTCTCCAGAGCTCGTCAGCTCGTTAGCTCAAGGGAGCAGTCATTGGACAAAAAGAAAAAAGGGAGCACACTGCCTCACACTCAAGCAAAAAGTTAGCCCCAATGCATCATGGTAAATGCAGTCACTTCGTTTTGTGCTGAAAAAGTAATCAAAAGTCTTTCACCTAAGTAGGTGCAGCAAGTGCTGTGTATCTCTGGACACGTGTTTCTAGGTTTAGCCCGTCATCAGCAGAGAGCAGCCAAGTCTGTGGGGTTGCTTGAAATGCCGCCAAAAGTCTTCTCGGGTTTATGTACCACTCACTGGCGCACAGGTGCCTCTCCAGAGCTCGTCAGCTTGTTAGCTCAAGGGAGCAGTCATTGGACAAAAAGAAAAAAGGGAGCACACTGCCTCACACTCAAGCAAAAAGTTAGCCCCAATGCATCATGGTAAATGCAGTCACTTCGTTTTGTGCTGAAAAAGTAATCAAAAGTCTTTCACCTAAGTAGGTGCAGCAAGTGCTGTGTATCTCTGGACACGTGTTTCTAGGTTTAGCCCGTCATCAGCAGAGAGCAGCCAAGTCTGTGGGGTTGCTTGAAATGCCGCCAAAAGTCTTCTCGGGTTTATGTACCACTCACTGGCGCACAGGTGCCTCTCCAGAGCTCGTCAGCTCGTTAGCTCAAGGGAGCAGTCATTGGACAAAAAGAAAAAAGGGAGCACACTGCCTCACACTCAAGCAAAAAGTTAGCCCCAATGCATCATGGTAAATGCAGTCACTTCGTTTTGTGCTGAAAAGTAATCAAAAGTCTTTCACCTAAGTAGGTGCAGCAAGTGCTGTGTATCTCTGGACACGTGTTTCTAGGTTTAGCCCGTCATCAGCAGAGAGCAGCCAAGTCTGTGGGGTTGCTTGAAATGCCGCCAAAAGTCTTCTCGGGTTTATGTACCACTCACTGGCGCACAGGTGCCTCTCCAGAGCTCGTCAGCTCGTTAGCTCAAGGGAGCAGTCATTGGACAAAAAGAAAAAAGGGAGCACACTGCCTCACACTCAAGCAAAAAGTTAGCCCCAATGCATCATGGTAAATGCAGTCACTTCGTTTTGTGCTGAAAAAGTAATCAAAAGTCTTTCACCTAAGTAGGTGCAGCAAGTGCTGTGTATCTCTGGACACGTGTTTCTAGGTTTAGCCCGTCATCAGCAGAGAGCAGCCAAGTCTGTGGGGTTGCTTGAAATGCCGCCAAAAGTCTTCTCGGGTTTATGTACCACTCACTGGCGCACAGGTGCCTCTCCAGAGCTCGTCAGCTCGTTAGCTCAAGGGAGCAGTCATTGGACAAAAAGAAAAAAGGGAGCACACTGCCTCACACTCAAGCAAAAAGTTAGCCCCAATGCATCATGGTAAATGCAGTCACTTCGTTTTGTGCTGAAAAAGTAATCAAAAGTCTTTCACCTAAGTAGGTGCAGCAAGTGCTGTGTATCTCTGGACACGTGTTTCTAGGTTTAGCCCGTCATCAGCAGAGAGCAGCCAAGTCTGTGGGGTTGCTTGAAATGCCGCCAAAAGTCTTCTCGGGTTTATGTACCACTCACTGGCGCACAGGTGCCTCTCCAGAGCTCGTCAGCTCGTTAGCTCAAGGGAGCAGTCATTGGACAAAAAGAAAAAAGGGAGCACACTGCCTCACACTCAAGCAAAAAGTTAGCCCCAATGCATCATGGTAAATGCAGTCACTTCGTTTTGTGCTGAAAAAGTAATCAAAAGTCTTTCACCTAAGTAGGTGCAGCAAGTGCTGTGTATCTCTGGACACGTGTTTCTAGGTTTAGCCCGTCATCAGCAGAGAGCAGCCAAGTCTGTGGGGTTGCTTGAAATGCCGCCAAAAGTCTTCTCGGGTTTATGTACCACTCACTGGCGCACAGGTGCCTCTCCAGAGCTCGTCAGCTCGTTAGCTCAAGGGAGCAGTCATTGGACAAAAAGAAAAAAGGGAGCACACTGCCTCACACTCAAGCAAAAAGTTAGCCCCAATGCATCATGGTAAATGCAGTCACTTCGTTTTGTGCTGAAAAAGTAATCAAAAGTCTTTCACCTAAGTAGGTGCAGCAAGTGCTGTGTATCTCTGGACACGTGTTTCTAGGTTTAGCCCGTCATCAGCAGAGAGCAGCCAAGTCTGTGGGGTTGCTTGAAATGCCGCCAAAAGTCTTCTCGGGTTTATGTACCACTCACTGGCGCACAGGTGCCTCTCCAGAGCTCGTCAGCTCGTTAGCTCAAGGGAGCAGTCATTGGACAAAAAGAAAAAAGGGAGCACACTGCCTCACACTCAAGCAAAAAGTTAGCCCCAATGCATCATGGTAAATGCAGTCACTTCGTTTTGTGCTGAAAAAGTAATCAAAAGTCTTTCACCTAAGTAGGTGCAGCAAGTGCTGTGTATCTCTGGACACGTGTTTCTAGGTTTAGCCCGTCATCAGCAGAGAGCAGCCAAGTCTGTGGGGTTGCTTGAAATGCCGCCAAAAGTCTTCTCGGGTTTATGTACCACTCACTGGCGCACAGGTGCCTCTCCAGAGCTCGTCAGCTCGTTAGCTCAAGGGAGCAGTCATTGGACAAAAAGAAAAAAGGGAGCACACTGCCTCACACTCAAGCAAAAAGTTAGCCCCAATGCATCATGGTAAATGCAGTCACTTCGTTTTGTGCTGAAAAAGTAATCAAAAGTCTTTCACCTAAGTAGGTGC
Source organism: Pleurodeles waltl (assembly GCF_031143425.1). Taxonomy (NCBI): domain Eukaryota; kingdom Metazoa; phylum Chordata; class Amphibia; order Caudata; family Salamandridae; genus Pleurodeles; species Pleurodeles waltl. The sequence goes on along the minus strand of NC_090449.1, from coordinate 248,685,285 downwards.
AGCAAGTGCTGTGTATCTCTGGACACGTGTTTCTAGGTTTAGCCCGTCATCAGCAGAGAGCAGCCAAGTCTGTGGGGTTGCTTGAAATGCCGCCAAAAGTCTTCTCGGGTTTATGTACCACTCACTGGCGCACAGGTGCCTCTCCAGAGCTCGTCAGCTCGTTAGCTCAAGGGAGCAGTCATTGGACAAAAAGAAAAAAGGGAGCACACTGCCTCACACTCAAGCAAAAAGTTAGCCCCAATGCATCATGGTAAATGCAGTCACTTCGTTTTGTGCTGAAAAAGTAATCAAAAGTCTTTCACCTAAGTAGGTGCAGCAAGTGCTGTGTATCTCTGGACACGTGTTTCTAGGTTTAGCCCGTCATCAGCAGAGAGCAGCCAAGTCTGTGGGGTTGCTTGAAATGCCGCCAAAAGTCTTCTCGGGTTTATGTACCACTCACTGGCGCACAGGTGCCTCTCCAGAGCTCGTCAGCTCGTTAGCTCAAGGGAGCAGTCATTGGACAAAAAGAAAAAAGGGAGCACACTGCCTCACACTCAAGCAAAAAGTTAGCCCCAATGCATCATGGTAAATGCAGTCACTTCGTTTTGTGCTGAAAAAGTAATCAAAAGTCTTTCACCTAAGTAGGTGCAGCAAGTGCTGTGTATCTCTGGACACGTGTTTCTAGGTTTAGCCCGTCATCAGCAGAGAGCAGCCAAGTCTGTGGGGTTGCTTGAAATGCCGCCAAAAGTCTTCTCGGGTTTATGTACCACTCACTGGCGCACAGGTGCCTCTCCAGAGCTCGTCAGCTCGTTAGCTCAAGGGAGCAGTCATTGGACAAAAAGAAAAAAGGGAGCACACTGCCTCACACTCAAGCAAAAAGTTAGCCCCAATGCATCATGGTAAATGCAGTCACTTCGTTTTGTGCTGAAAAAGTAATCAAAAGTCTTTCACCTAAGTAGGTGCAGCAAGTGCTGTGTATCTCTGGACACGTGTTTCTAGGTTTAGCCCGTCATCAGCAGAGAGCAGCCAAGTCTGTGGGGTTGCTTGAAATGCCGCCAAAAGTCTTCTCGGGTTTATGTACCACTCACTGGCGCACAGGTGCCTCTCCAGAGCTCGTCAGCTCGTTAGCTCAAGGGAGCAGTCATTGGACAAAAAGAAAAAAGGGAGCACACTGCCTCACACTCAAGCAAAAAGTTAGCCCCAATGCATCATGGTAAATGCAGTCACTTCGTTTTGTGCTGAAAAAGTAATCAAAAGTCTTTCACCTAAGTAGGTGCAGCAAGTGCTGTGTATCTCTGGACACGTGTTTCTAGGTTTAGCCCGTCATCAGCAGAGAGCAGCCAAGTCTGTGGGGTTGCTTGAAATGCCGCCAAAAGTCTTCTCGGGTTTATGTACCACTCACTGGCGCACAGGTGCCTCTCCAGAGCTCGTCAGCTCGTTAGCTCAAGGGAGCAGTCATTGGACAAAAAGAAAAAAGGGAGCACACTGCCTCACACTCAAGCAAAAAGTTAGCCCCAATGCATCATGGTAAATGCAGTCACTTCGTTTTGTGCTGAAAAAGTAATCAAAAGTCTTTCACCTAAGTAGGTGCAGCAAGTGCTGTGTATCTCTGGACACGTGTTTCTAGGTTTAGCCCGTCATCAGCAGAGAGCAGCCAAGTCTGTGGGGTTGCTTGAAATGCCGCCAAAAGTCTTCTCGGGTTTATGTACCACTCACTGGCGCACAGGTGCCTCTCCAGAGCTCGTCAGCTCGTTAGCTCAAGGGAGCAGTCATTGGACAAAAAGAAAAAAGGGAGCACACTGCCTCACACTCAAGCAAAAAGTTAGCCCCAATGCATCATGGTAAATGCAGTCACTTCGTTTTGTGCTGAAAAAGTAATCAAAAGTCTTTCACCTAAGTAGGTGCAGCAAGTGCTGTGTATCTCTGGACACGTGTTTCTAGGTTTAGCCCGTCATCAGCAGAGAGCAGCCAAGTCTGTGGGGTTGCTTGAAATGCCGCCAAAAGTCTTCTCGGGTTTATGTACCACTCACTGGCGCACAGGTGCCTCTCCAGAGCTCGTCAGCTCGTTAGCTCAAGGGAGCAGTCATTGGACAAAAAGAAAAAAGGGAGCACACTGCCTCACACTCAAGCAAAAAGTTAGCCCCAATGCATCATGGTAAATGCAGTCACTTCGTTTTGTGCTGAAAAAGTAATCAAAAGTCTTTCACCTAAGTAGGTGCAGCAAGTGCTGTGTATCTCTGGACACGTGTTTCTAGGTTTAGCCCGTCATCAGCAGAGAGCAGCCAAGTCTGTGGGGTTGCTTGAAATGCCGCCAAAAGTCTTCTCGGGTTTATGTACCACTCACTGGCGCACAGGTGCCTCTCAAGCAACCCCACAAAATATGCTGCTCTCTGCTGATGACGGGCGAAACCCAGAAACACGTGTCCAGAGATACACAGCACTTGCTGCACCTACTAAGGTGAAAGACTTGGATTACTTTTGTTAATGTGAAATGAATCTGACTGCATTTATCAAGATGCATTGGGGCCAACTTTTTGCTGGAGTGTGAGGCAGTGTGCTCCCTTTTTTTTTTTTTTTGCACTGTGTCGAATGACGGCTCCCTTGAGCTAACGGGCTGACGAGCCTTGGTGAGGCACCTGCACACCAGAGTGGTACATAAACCTGAGAAGACGTTTGGTGGCATTTCAAGCAACCCCACAAAATATGCTGCTCTCTGCTGATGACGGGCGAAACCCAGAAACACGTGTCCAGAGATACACAGCACTTGCTGCACCTACTAAGGTGAAAGACTTGGATTACTTTTGTTAATGTGAAATGAATCTGACTGCATTTATCAAGATGCATTGGGGCCAACTTTTTGCTGGAGTGTGAGGCAGTGTGCTCCCTTTTTTTTTTTTGCACTGTGTCGAATGACGGCTCCCTTGAGCTAACGGGCTGACGAGCCTTGGTGAGGCACCTGCACACCAGAGCGGTACATAAACCTGAGAAGACGTTTGGTGGCATTTCAAGCAACCCCACAAAATATGCTGCTCTCTGCTGATGACGGGCGAAACCCAGAAACACGTGTCCAGAGATACACAGCACTTGCTGCACCTACTAAGGTGAAAGACTTGGATTACTTTTGTTAATGTGAAATGAATCTGACTGTATTTATCAAGATGCATTGGGGCCAACTTTTTGCTGGAGTGTGAGGCAGTGTGCTCCCTTTTTTTTTTTTTGCACTGTGTCGAATGACGGCTCCCTTGAGCTAACGGGCTGACGAGCCTTGGTGAGGCACCTGCACACCAGAGTGGTACATAAACCTGAGAAGACGTTTGGTGGCATTTCAAGCAACCCCACAAAATATGCTGCTCTCTGCTGATGACGGGCGAAACCCAGAAACACGTGTCCAGAGATACACAGCACTTGCTGCACCTACTAAGGTGAAAGACTTGGATTACTTTTGTTAATGTGAAATGAATCTGACTGCATTTATCAAGATGCATTGGGGCCAACTTTTTGCTGGAGTGTGAGGCAGTGTGCTCCCTTTTTTTTTTTTTGCACTGTGTCGAATGACGGCTCCCTTGAGCTAACGGGCTGACGAGCCTTGGTGAGGCACCTGCACACCAGAGTGGTACATAAACCTGAGAAGACGTTTGGTGGCATTTCAAGCAACCCCACAAAATATGCTGCTCTCTGCTGATGACGGGCGAAACCCAGAAACACGTGTCCAGAGATACACAGCACTTGCTGCACCTACTAAGGTGAAAGACTTGGATTACTTTTGTTAATGTGAAATGAATCTGACTGCATTTATCAAGATGCATTGGGGCCAACTTTTTGCTGGAGTGTGAGGCAGTGTGCTCCCTTTTTTTTTTTTTGCACTGTGTCGAATGACGGCTCCCTTGAGCTAACGGGCTGACGAGCCTTGGTGAGGCACCTGCACACCAGAGTGGTACATAAACCTGAGAAGACGTTTGGTGGCATTTCAAGCAACCCCACAAAATATGCTGCTCTCTGCTGATGACGGGCGAAACCCAGAAACACGTGTCCAGAGATACACAGCACTTGCTGCACCTACTAAGGTGAAAGACTTGGATTACTTTTGTTAATGTGAAATGAATCTGACTGCATTTATCAAGATGCATTGGGGCCAACTTTTTGCTGGAGTGTGAGGCAGTGTGCTCCCTTTTTTTTTTTTGCACTGTGTCGAATGACGGCTCCCTTGAGCTAACGGGCTGACGAGCCTTGGTGAGGCACCTGCACACCAGAGTGGTACATAAACCTGAGAAGACATTTGGTGGCATTTCAAGCAACCCCACAAAATATGCTGCTCTCTGCTGATGACGGGCGAAACCCAGAAACACGTGTCCAGAGATACACAGCACTTGCTGCACCTACTAAGGTGAAAGACTTGGATTACTTTTGTTAATGTGAAATGAATCTGACTGCATTTATCAAGATGCATTGGGGCCAACTTTTTGCTGGAGTGTGAGGCAGTGTGCTCCCTTTTTTTTTTTTTTTTTGCACTGTGTCGAATGACGGCTCCCTTGAGCTAACGGGCTGACGAGCCTTGGTGAGGCACCTGCACACCAGAGTGGTACATAAACCTGAGAAGACGTTTGGTGGCATTTCAAGCAACCCCACAAAATATGCTGCTCTCTGCTGATGACGGGCGAAACCCAGAAACACGTGTCCAGAGATACACAGCACTTGCTGCACCTACTAAGGTGAGAGACTTGGATTACTTTTGTTAATGTGAAATGAATCTGACTGCATTTATCAAGATGCATTGGGGCCAACTTTTTGCTGGAGTGTGAGGCAGTGTGCTCCCTTTTTTTTTTTTGCACTGCGTCGAATGACGGCTCCCTTGAGCTAACGGGCTGACGAGCCTTGGTGAGGCACCTGCACACCAGAGTGGTACATAAACCTGAGAAGACGTTTGGTGGCATTTCAAGCAACCCCACAAAATATGCTGCTCTCTGCTGATGACGGGCGAAACCCAGAAACACGTGTCCAGAGATACACAGCACTTGCTGCACCTACTAAGGTGAAAGACTTGGATTACTTTTGTTAATGTGAAATGAATCTGACTGCATTTATCAAGATGCATTGGGGCCAACTTTTTGCTGGAGTGTGAGGCAGTGTGCTCCCTTTTTTTTTTTTGCACTGTGTCGAATGACGGCTCCCTTGAGCTAACGGGCTGACGAGCCTTGGTGAGGCACCTGCACACCAGAGTGGTACTTAAACCTGAGAAGACGTTTGGTGGCATTTCAAGCAACCCCACAAAATATGCTGCTCTCTGCTGATGACGGGCGAAACCCAGAAACACGTGTCCAGAGATACACAGCACTTGCTGCACCTACTAAGGTGAAAGACTTGGATTACTTTTGTTAATGTGAAATGAATCTGACTGCATTTATCAAGATGCATTGGGGCCAACTTTTTGCTGGAGTGTGAGGCAGTGTGCTCCCTTTTTTTTTTTTGCACTGTGTCGAATGACGGCTCCCTTGAGCTAACGGGCTGACGAGCCTTGGTGAGGCACCTGCACACCAGAGTGGTACATAAACCTGAGAAGACGTTTGGTGGCATTTCAAGCAACCCCACAAAATATGCTGCTCTCTGCTGATGACGGGCGAAACCCAGAAACACGTGTCCAGAGATACACAGCACTTGCTGCACCTACTAAGGTGAAAGACTTGGATTACTTTTGTTAATGTGAAATGAATCTGACTGCATTTATCAAGATGCATTGGGGCCAACTTTTTGCTGGAGTGTGAGGCAGTGTGCTCCCTTTTTTTTTTTTGCACTGTGTCGAATGACGGCTCCCTTGAGCTAACGGGCTGACGAGCCTTGGTGAGGCACCTGCACACCAGAGTGGTACATAAACCTGAGAAGACGTTTGGTGGCATTTCAAGCAACCCCACAAAATATGCTGCTCTCTGCTGATGACGGGCGAAACCCAGAAACACGTGTCCAGAGATACACAGCACTTGCTGCACCTACTAAGGTGAAAGACTTGGATTACTTTTGTTAATGTGAAATGAATCTGACTGCATTTATCAAGATGCATTGGGGCCAACTTTTTGCTGGAGTGTGAGGCAGTGTGCTCCCTTTTTTTTTTTTTTTTTTTGCACTGTGTCGAATGACGGCTCCCTTGAGCTAACGGGCTGACGAGCCTTGGTGAGGCACCTGCACACCAGAGTGGTACATAAACCTGAGAAGACGTTTGGTGGCATTTCAAGCAACCCCACAAAATATGCTGCTCTCTGCTGATGACGGGCGAAACCCAGAAACACGTGTCCAGAGATACACAGCACTTGCTGCACCTACTAAGGTGAAAGACTTGGTTTACTTTTGTTAATGTGAAATGAATCTGACTGCATTTATCAAGATGCATTGGGGCCAACTTTTTGCTGGAGTGTGAGGCAGTGTGCTCCCTTTTTTTTTTTTGCACTGTGTCGAATGACGGCTCCCTTGAGCTAACGGGCTGACGAGCCTTGGTGAGGCACCTGCACACCAGAGTGGTACATAAACCTGAGAAGACGTTTGGTGGCATTTCAAGCAACCCCACAAAATATGCTGCTCTCTGCTGATGACGGGCGAAACCCAGAAACACGTGTCCAGAGATACACAGCACTTGCTGCACCTACTAAGGTGAAAGACTTGGATTACTTTTGTTAATGTGAAATGAATCTGACTGCATTTATCAAGATGCATTGGGGCCAACTTTTTGCTGGAGTGTGAGGCAGTGTGCTCCCTTTTTTTTTTTTTTTTTTTTTTGCACACTACAGAGGATGTCAGCAGTGAGCATTTACCTCTCTGAGCCATCTTGCACCAGAGTACTTTGCTTTCTGTTTTTGAGAAAAAGATAGCCAGCTAGTTTGTTTTATTAGTTTTAACACAAGGGTTAGCCACGTTCTGACTCCAGAGAAGGCTTGAGACAGCGCTTGTCTGGTCTTCAATTTCAGTTTGTTTAGATGGATGAAGCTTCCGAATCTTGAAGAGCCTTCGGAGATGTGAAAATGGTGGGCAAATTATAGGTTTCGCCAGATACTGATGTTTGAATTAGACTCTGAAATATTCACTAGGCCAAATTAAGTCACGTAAAGATTTACAAATCAAAGCTCTGAAACCTGGACCCCCCCCCCCCCCCCCAAATCTAAGGGAGCATTGATTGGCTTGGAGACTGCACACTCTGAGCATTTCCAGTGCTGCACTGAGCGCATCATCAGTGTGCCCTCTCTGGATGTTGTGTGCATGACATCTCACCGCACCTCATGGGGGTGTGAGCGTTCCTGACTGCCATCGAGGCGGTACCTGCATGTCTAATGTCACATGCTTTAAGACTTCACCGAGATAACTTTCCCTGGAGAAACTGGCCACCGCACACATTTGTAAATCCATCCTGGCCACGTCCACAATTCTATTATAAACGTTGGTCTATTTTTCATATGATTTTCTATCAGACTTTTAAAAACTCATGTATAAATTGCCACTGATCCTCATCCGAAATCTGTAGACGAACACCCTCTCGGAATTAAAGGAATCTCTAGTAAAGACTGTCACCGGTAGGACATAAGTATTCACATGGCTGCATACTAACACATACAAAGAATACACTCCCAGGTCAGCACAGCTCATGTAAGTGGTCCCTGCAGGTGAGTAGGAGTCCAGTGTCAAATAAACTTCACGGTGCCGTGAAGTAATTTCTTTAACCAATGCAGGATAAAACGCAGGCAATACAAGGAGCCCAGTACAAAGCGGTAAATGTGGTTGTAAATTTACACTTATGACAAAATTTTCCTCCGTACACCAGCAACAATGTGTTCCTGGCAGGCATAAAACTTCGTAATACTAATTCAAGAGGTGGGTGTTCCTAAGCATGGCTTGCCTTGGAAGTTTAGAAACACCAACAAAAATCAGCGTCCACAAATCCTTCTCTTTTCCCTTTCCACATTTGAAAGGGCCATAAAATTCTTACACACAGCTGGTGTTGCCACTTCCCCTGAGTGGGAAATAGAACAGGTCAACCACAACTTTGCTGGTGGTGTTGGGGAAAGGATTTCTTTAGGGGCAAAATATTTTCCCCATGGAGAAAAGGGGGAAAAGTGTTCATTTGCACCAGGGATCCATTATAGGGTCGAGCGCACAAGCTCTCTGGCCTGTTGTAATCTGCCTGAGGGCTTTTAACCACACCTACTCTTGCTTTTCATTCTTTGTTGTGCTTGTCTTAACTGCTTCATTTTTTTGGGTGCATTTTGTGAAATGTCCCTCCTTTGTGTGCTGAGTTCCCTCTCCAGGCGATTTAACTACGTGAACATTTCTGTTGGCCATCACACTACGTCACACTTCCTCCTGTTACAGCATGTGATGGCCCCTCCTCTGGTTTTGGTTTGCCTTTCATCCCAGCTGCCTTCCTTTCTAGACATTCACCCAGGGAGCCAATAACTTGGGCTCATGTTCATGGCAGCAGTGGTTTTTTGAATTGGCTTGCTTCTGTCGACTGTTTTACTTTTCATTTTCAATTTATGTGGCAAGAACAGTCCAGTTAGGAATTTACCACGCTAATAGCTCTAACTCGAGCAAATGCAAGATTGCAAATGCTTGTTACTTGTACAGCCATCTCTGCTATTCAGAACTCTGCACAGTGGAACTTTGAACCTTGTAGAAATATTACACAGCCTTCCAGAAATACACATCAACACCTGCACCTGGCACAGCTTTTTAAGCACATTAATGGCAAAGTTTGTGAACTTCAAAAACGGGTAAATCTGCACCCTCATGTAGGAGTAAGTCAGTGGATTCAAATTTACTACTTTTTCGTAACTGGACCTACTAGTTTGTGTCCCGAATACAGAGTTACCTTTGTAAAGAACATTTTTGCCTAACATTAACTGCTTTGACAAAATGTTCATGGTCTTGTGATATGCAATAACAATGAAACATAAAAAAAGAAAAGGCCAAGGTAAATAGCACAAAAAACTATTTGCATAAGTTGTAGCTTTCTACAAAAAAACCTACTGATATTTTTTTAATTAGGTTGTGTTCCCATATGGGATGGTTTTGAACTGATGTGCCTTTTGCCTGGGAGTCCTGCAGTCTAAGCTTTTGAAAAAATCTTTTCCTCATTGTTTATATCCCTTGAAGTATAGTAGTGTCTCTAGAGGTGGTCAACCTAGTGAACATCGAGCCCATAACCACTTGATCATCTTCCATGTGGCTTCAGCCTGCCTATCTCCATGTACCCTGGATGTGCAATTATGGCCAGAGGGGCAACGCTTGTGGTATTGGGAAACCAGGTTCCAGCCTCAGTGTTGGCTCCTGTGACTCTAAGTAAATCACTTTTTTTGGTACCAATTTTATTAAAATGACAAAGAAAGCTTGGGAACACATCTTAGTCTCTATTACAATATCAATGTACTTGGTTAATAAAAATACATCATGTAGGAGTCTGGTTCAGTTTATGGTGTACACCTATGGTGTTGCACCCTATACAGAGTCCAGGCAACCCTTAGTGGTAGTGAATAGGTGTCTAGATAGCAGAAGCTCTCTAGGGGTAGCTAAGAAAAGCAGCTGAAGTGTATCCAGGAGGAATGTAAAGCTCTTGCAACACCACAGTAGTCAGACAGTACCTCACTCACAAGAAAGAACCACTCTAGTGTTGCTAAAATAAAGGATACTTTATTATACCAGTACTACTATACTGGCATTGGTATATCTCCCTTTGGAGATATCTATGCATAATATATACACAAAATTACCACCAGAAATAGCCAGTGCTATTGGAAATATGCGGCACGGTAGGGCCAAATTATGCGGCAGGGTATCGTAAATTATGCAGCAGGAATAGGCAAATTATGCAGCATAATGCAGCACATTTTGTAATAATATTACTTCATTATTTCAACTTTTTACAAATTCATAACGCTGTTTGGGCATTGGTTGCACCTCAGTAGTACCATTTTAACACCATAACGTAGCTATAAGCAATAAAAAGGTGACCAGTACAGTTTTGCAAAGGGGCTTTTACTGCGCGGCAACACATTTTGCTGCACTTTTATTAACTTTTGAACCATTTGAGGTAGAAACAACTTTTCTGTTAAAATCTGCAGACTATGCGAAGATGGTGGATTATGTGGCAAATGCAGCAAATCTGTAACTATGTGAAAAGCGATGAGGCTACACAATCACCTAATTGCAGTGGGCCTGGAAATAGCATAAAAATACACAGGGCCCTAGGGGAGGGCCAAACCATATACTAAAATAAGTGGAATGTGAAATAGTGGACCCAACCATGGTAAGGAGGTAGTTAGCTAGGGGCCTTGGGCAGTTAGATGCTGTCAGAAACACCAGAAGTAAGTACAGTGAGTGTCCCCAGCAACCAAATGTAAGGTAGTTACCAACCCAGTTGTCCCATAGACTGACACAGAGAGTAGTGCTTGGAGTTTGTGGAATTCAGGACCCTTCCCAGTGGACCACAAGAAAACCAGCCAGCAAGAGGATGTGTGGAGAGTACCCCCACCCCAGGATACCCAGAAGACAGGAGTACCTACACCAGGGACCGGGATGCAAAGGGGAGAGGGGACTCCCTCTGAAGACCGTGGATGCCTCGGATTGTCGAGCTGCTGTCACGACTTGTGGACCAGGCCAGTGGAACCCAGGGACGGATTCCAGATGTGGAGGACCTGCAAAGGAAGGGGACAGAGTTCAGCACCCCTGTAGATGTCCCGGCAGTGCTGGTGGCAATGCCCATCCTCCTGACGGTGAAGTTCCTGCAAGTTAGTGGAAGAAGTCCAGCTGCGGGGTCCAGGAGCTGTGGAAGATCCCAGGAGTCACCTACGAGCTGTCCCTTGATGATAGCCGGATTTTAGGAGGGTTAGTGACCAGCTAGGTCACCAACAAGTACTGCGAAGTGCAAACAGGAGTTGCAGAAGAGTATGCATATGTTTTGGGGACCAGCAAGGTCCAGGAGACTCAACCCAGGAGGAGGGCGCTTGGCTGGCCGTCACCACACAGGCCAACAGAAGTCGATTGAGCCCCCAGGAGTGACCCACAGGCTCTGGACACAGGTAGTCACAAGGAGGCTTTACCAGCCCAACAAAACAGAATTCCCACGTCACAGGAGTTGCAGGACAGGGGCTGATCTTTGGATTGCAGATTGCTGGATGCTGGGGCTTCTTAAAGCCTGAAGGTCTCCTGGAGGAAGAGGCAACAAGCCCTGGCAAGCGCAACAGCCACAGTGTTCAGGGGTTCCGATAAAGTGGCAGGAGCAGGGGCCCACAGTCTCCCAAGTTTGTTAGAAGACAAGCAGGGCCCAGAGGAGGCGACAGACTCACCACCTGTGTCGCAGAGTCGTTGGATGTCTGTGGGACAACAGACCCCACCAGCCAGTCGACGTTGTCTCTAGGTGCCTGTGGTTGCAGGGGAGTAACTCCTTCACTCCCAGGGAGATTCCTTCATGCTCCCTGGTGCAAGAGAGTCCTTTTGACCCTGGAGGATGCACAGCCTTGAATGCGGCAGAATTCTTGCAGGATCCAGAGTAATAATGTTGCAATGGGAGCCTTCACACCAGAAGCAGACTTGTTCGGTTCCAACGAATACCAGCAGCGATTCCAGCGGCCAGTAGCAGAAGGTGTCTTGCAGAGAGTTCCTTGTAGAGTCTAGCTCAATGAATCAGCCACGTGGGAGCCCTTAAGAAACCCTAAAAGGGAGTTGCTCACTCGCTACAGTGACCCACCTATTAGAGGGGGTCAGGGACATCATCTACCTGGCCTAACCAGTCAGATGCTCCCAGTGGCCTCTGCCCATCTTATTTCCAAGTTGGCAGAATCACGTGGCCACCTGGAAGAGCTCGGTGCCCCTCCCTAGGGAAGGAGCTGGACAAGGGGATGGTCAGTCCCCTGTCCTTTGTGTAGTTTTGTGCCAGAGCGGGAAACAGGGGTTCTTGAACTGGTGCAAACCGGATTATGCAAGGAGGGCACCAAATGTGCCCTTCAAAGCAGTCTGGTGGTGCTCAGATGCCACCCCAGCCCTTAGACACCTAATACACAGGAAGAGGTAGTCACACCTTTCCCTTTGTTCTGCTTCTCCGGCCTGTGCCTGGCTCACCAGCGGGAGGGCATAACAGTGTCTGGCGTGAGCAGCAGCGTGGGCTGGCAGTTGGACCCCATAAGGCTGCACAGGAAGAACTGGGGGATCCTCTAGGGAACCCCAGAGTACATTGTACTGTGCAACTAACACTGGAATCCGTGTATTTTCATGATTCCAACATGTTTGATACCAAACATGCATAGGTTCAGAGAAGCCATTATGTAGTTGGACCACTTTTGTTGACCAGTGCCCACCACGTGTCTTAAGATGGCTTCCCTGCACTTACAGAGTCCAGGAATTGGCCTGGGGCCTCTAGGGGCACCCTGCTCATGCAGGATCACCCTCACATTTAAAGACATGCATCCTGCCCTTGGGCTTGGGAAGAGGGGTGACCTTTGATGTCTAAGGGCCTCATTCTAAGTTTGGCTGGCGGCGGGCGCCGCCAGCCAAACGGGAACCGCCAAATGGCCGCTCCGCGGTCAGAAGACCGCGGATGCCATTCTGGCTTTCCCGCTGGGCCAGCGGGCGACCGCCAAAAGGGCGCCGGCCGGCCCAGCGGGAAAGACCCTGCAACAAGGAAGCCGGCTCCGAATGGAGCCGGCGGAGTTGCAGGGGTGCGACGGGTGCAGTGGCACCCATCGCGATTTTCAATGTCTGCAAAGCAGACAGTGAAAATCTTCATGGGGCCCTGTTAGGGGGCCCCTGCACTGCCCATGCCAGTGGCATGGGCAGTGCAGGGGCCCCGAGGGGCCCCACGACACCCGTTCCCGCCATCCTGTTTCTGGCGGTGAAAACCGCCAGAAACAGGCTGGCGGGAAGGGGGTCGGAATCCCCATGGCGGCGCTGCAAGCAGCGCCGCCATGGAGGATTCCCTGGGCCAGGGGAAAACCGTCGGGAAACCGCCGGTTCCCCTTTTCTAAAGCCGCAGTCAGAATGGCCCTGGAAGCACCGCCAGCCTGTTGGCGGTGCTTCCATGGTCCCCGGCCCTGGCGGTCATGGACCGCCAGGGTCGGAATAACCCCCTAAGTGCAGTAGTCAGGTTTGGTAGAGAAACAGTGTATGCACCCTTTCACGAAGGCTGCAATGGCAGGCCTGCAGATACAGTGTGCATGGGCTCCCATGGGTGGCTTCAGCCCATGGGGGACCCCTGGTGTACCAATGCCCTGGGTACCTAGTTACCATATACTAGGGACCTACATGGTTGCAGCAGTACGCCAACTGTAGGTGTAAAATGCTACCAGTAACTAAATTTAGGGGAGAGAGCACAGTCACTGGGGTCCTGGTTAGCAGGATCTCAGTGAACGACAGTCCAAACACACTGACATCAGGCAAAAAGTAGGAGTAACTATGCCAGAAAGATGGCACTTTCCTACACATCTTGGGACCATAACAGGATACATGTCCAGTGCAGCAGTACGAGGTACTTTCGCTGTTTTTAATAATGAGTAACAACAAACAGCTATTGTCTTGTGGTGCTCTGTGTCACAGTAAGAGAGGTTACAGCTACTGCATGTCTGCTGGTAGGGCCTAAGCTCTGTGTATCCAGAACAACCTCAGGCAGTTGAGATACTGACCTTAGCAATTGAGGACATTTAATCAGCTGTGTGCTCATCTCGATATGTTTGGAGCTCTAGCAGCAGTGTCTCCCATGGAGTTGCTATCGGATATTCACGCAGGCTGCATGCTTCTTCTCACCTCAGCACTGCTGCTTCTGCTCGATCCCATTTGAGAGTCATGGCACACCAGTGAGTTAGGCTTGGCAGAGAGGAGGCTCTCCAGTGCATAGCTATCAACCTACGCGCTATTAAGAGTGCTATGTCTATGAAGTGAGACATGGCTTTCGCTGTTTTCAGGCATTGTGATAAACCCAACAGTGCTTCGTCCATTGTGCACATTCCTATCCGTCTATTACTATATTCCAGTGCAGTAGACACTTTGGGCCAGAACAACTGGGATTCTTTGCACTTCCAGAATATGTGGATAATGTCTGCTCCCAAATGCTGACATCGAAGGCAGGTCGATAAGGAGCCAAATATACGAGACAGAGTGGCAGGTGTGAGATATGCTCTGTGAAGAATATTAAATTTAAATTTTGTATTTTGGGAGAGTTTTCTAGGGTATAACAGCGTAGCCTCTCATTCTTTGTCAGTAAAGCCCCTATTCACGTCTCCTTCCCATTCTCTACAGAGCACGATCAATGGGTCCAGTGTTGTGTATGCAATGGCCCAGGTAAGCCAAGTGATAAGTTTCCATCTGCCCCCATGAGGTGTAGGGTATGTATGAGAGGGTGTTGGGTGGGTTCTAAGTCAGTAATATTCCATAGCCATTCCAATTCAGCTATTAAGTGGCCATAGTCTAAGAAGTGACCTCTTGGTAAGTCGTATTACTCACACAGCTGCTCAAAGGTCATGCCCACTCCCTCTCGGAAAGTATACCTAGGGTATCCACTCCTGAGTCTTTCCAAGCAATAGTCTTGTATCTCCCAACGTAGCGCCAAAGGAGGATATGGCATGTATCAGGATTTCCGGAAAGTATGGAGGAATTTGTGGCATGAGGCATAAGCTACGAACAAGGCTAACATTTGCAGTTTGCAATAAGCCTACAATCCCTTGCGGGAGTCATGTGTGCAGTAGGAGAAGCTGTAGGATCACAGTGCTCGCTTGTACCTCAGTGAGATAGCCCAATTCCACCAGCGGGCATTCTACCAGCCAGTGTGCAAGTCATTGTAGCTGTGCAGCTAAGTAATAGTGTTCAAAATTCAGCGCGCCTGTGCCCCCCATGCACAGATAGCTGTAGCTTATGAAGTGCAACCCACCAATGTCCCTTATTTTAAATAACCCACCCAACACTGAATGTAAACCACAAAATGTGGTCCTCGGGATGCGAACTGATAGGTTCTGGAAGTGGTAAAGCAATCGGGGCAGTATCACCATTTTGGCCAATGACACCCAGCCTTGGACTGTGAGGGGCAGTGTGCTCTAGAATGTCATTTGCGAATGCCGGAACGCAATAGTACGGGTCAGATTTCCACCTACCATGTCTTGTGTAGCATGGTAGATATTAATATTGAGATATAGGAAGGTGTATGGCTGACAGTGGAGGAACCATTCATCTACCATGAACTGGTAGGGTGGGGCAATGTGGACTCAAAGGTTATAGGCATGACTTGGTCCAGCTCACACTTAGGCCAAATGCTGCTTTGACTTCCCGCAAGGTATCTTGTATCTGTGTGGTACCCATCCCCATATCCCGAAGAAAGAGCAGCACATCTTTGGTGTTGGACCTGACCCTTTTCACAGGGTCTTCCCTAATCTTGTTGCCTCCTTCCTCCTATTTATTCTGACCTATTTTGTTAGCTTTAGGACTATGGGCGCTTTACCACTGCTAACCAGGGCTCAAGTGCATATGCTTTCTGTGTAAATTGTATTGTTGAGTGATTTATCCATGATTGGCCTATTTGATTTACTAGTAAGTCCCTAGTAAAGTGCACTAGGGGTGCCTAGGGCCTGTATATCAAATGCTACTAGTGGGCCTGCAGCATTGGTTGTGTCACCCTCATGAGAAGCCCTGTAAACATGTCTCAGACCTGCCATTGCAGTGTCTGTGTGCAGTCCTGCACTGCCAATTCGACTTGGCAAGTGTGCCCATTTGCCAGGCCTAAACCTTCCCTTTTTATACATGTAAGGTACCTCTAAGGTAGGACCTAGGTAGTCCCATGGTCAGGGTGCTGTATATGTTAAAGGTGGGACATGTACTGATGTGTTTTACCTATCCTAACAGTGAAATACTATTAAATTCGTTTTTCACTGTTGCAAGGCTTATCTCTCCCATAGGTTAACACATGGCTGCCTTTAACCACCTTTAAAGTGCAGATTCCTATGGAGCAGATGGAAATCTGGAGTTTGGTGTCTCTAAACTCACAATTTAAAATACATATTTTAGTGAAGTTGATTTTTAGATTGTTAGTTTGAAAATGCCACTTTTAGGAAGTAGGCATTTTCTTGCTTAAACCATTCTGTGACTCTGCCTGTTTGTGGATTAGCTGTCTGAGTCAGTTTGACAGTTGGGCTGCTTGTGAATCCCCTCTATACAGTGAGGCAGAGGGAGCTGGCGTGTTGCCTGCATATCCCGGTGAGCCATCTGTGCTAGAGTGGAGGAAGGAGTGGTCACTTACACCTGGCTGTGCCTGCCCTCTCACAATGCAGTCTCCAACCCCCTGGTGTGTGCCTGGGGCCAGGCCTGGTCAAGGCAGGATCCTGTAAACAAGTTAGGCTTTCCTTTGACGTTTGCCAACTTCAAAGGGAGAAAGGGTTATAAGTAGTGGACCAAAACCCCAGGCTTTAGATTTCTTCAGGATCACTTCTGGATTCAAGAGGAACCTCTGCCAAGGAGAAGAGCTAAAGAGCTGAGGAGAAGTGCTGCCCCTGCCCGTGACTGTGCTTTGTTGGACTATCCTGCAGTTGCTGCTTCTGCCTGTGAAAGGGGACAAAGAATGGACTTTGTGGTATGTTCTTCCTTGTAAAGAATCTCCAAGGGCTTGAACTGAGCTTGCTTCCTATTGTGAAGTCTCAGGGCCATCAAAGACTTCCTCTGCCAACACCTGGACTTTCTGCTGACACTACTGCACTGCCAAGTGGTGCCCTTTTCAGTCCCTGGACTGTTGAAAGGTGAAGTTGGCAGAACAAGGCTGAAAATCTATGCCCAGAACGCAGTGCGGGGAAATTTCATCAGCAAAGCAGCTGATAAACGATGCGCCGCCGGCTTTGCGACTGAAATCGACCCTTCACCTGCATCACAGTTGGGAGATCGACGCATCACAGTTGGAGAAGTGATGCGCAATAGCCGCTTGCGGCTGCTGGTAACAACGCAAACCCCACGCAGTGAGGGTTTGTAACACCGTGCTACCGGATTTTCCACCATCGTCCCTAGGCGGCAAAGTCATCCCGAATCTGTGCGGATCCGAGGTGCCCCATCCGGAAATCGACGCATCGCTCTCTTGCGAGGTAGAAAAAAAATGCGTCGACAACCCGACCGGAGAAGAAACGATGCATGGCCTCCCTTGCGAGGAAGGAATCAACACATTGATGACTTTCCTGACGCACGCTCGCCCTAACGGCTTTATGTTTTACACAAACCAGGTACTTTGTGCAAAATTATCGTTTTCATTGTTTTCTATGGAGTAAGACTCCTACTCGTTTGAAAATTCATATTTTAACTTGTGTATGTTGGATTTTTGCCATTTTGGTCTTGTTTGATTTAGATAAATATTAGCCATTTTTCTAAACTGGTTTGGTGTCCATTTTGTAGTGTTTTCACTGTATAACTGTATGTGTTAGTACAAATACTTTACACATTGCTTCTGAGTTCAGCCTGCCTGCTCTTGCCAAGCTACCAAGGGGGTGAGTGGGGATTAACCAAGTGTGTGTCTCCTTTGCCCTTACTAGAGTGACAGGGGGTAATCTGCCTGCCAACCAAAGACCCCAATTTTAACATTTGGCATATGGTGAGTCTACCTGGAGCTCCCCCTCTACTCTTATTCCCCAGTTGTGTCCCTGTTTTCATAGCCGTTGTGCCAGGGGTTTTATGGCCAAGGCTAATAACAGTGGGGACAATGGGCACCCCTGAAGTTAACCTCTGCTCACCTTAAGAGGGGGGTGAGATGCGTTGACCAATCTTCACCTGCATCGCCAAGTCTACATAAAGGAGACATATCAGGGCTTGCAAATGTCCCATGATACCAAAAGCTGTCAATCTCGAGAACATATTGGGGGTCATTACAACCCTGGCAGACGGTGTTAAAGGTGCGGCAATACCGCAAACAGGCCGGCGGACAAAAAAAGGGAATTATGACCCTGGCGGAAACCGCCAACAAAGACAGCCACTTTAACACACCGCCCGCCACGGTGGTACAGACAAGCAGCGCGGCGGTCACCGCCAACAGACAGGCGGAAGACAATGTACCGCCCATAGTATCACAACCCGCCAATCCACCACCTTTTCACCGTGGATAAAAACACGGCGGAAACAGTTACTGCAATGGGAAAACGCTCACCTGAACACATCCCACGAGGAAGGAGGACTCCATGGAGCCCGAATTACACATTCTACTGGCCCTTGTATTCCTACTCATCTATGAAGACCAACAGAGGCGCGGCAGAAGACAACGGTGAGTACTGCACCTACGACATGGGGGAGGCAAAAGTTAGGGGGACACCCACGAAACACTCCCACCCCCACCCTCGCATATTACAACATACACACCAATGCATCCACAAAAATCACAGTAACAACCCACAATCCCCCCGGAAGAATGCAAAGACAAAGTGAAATCAGTTCAAACATTGTAATGTATCAATATACATGTCTGTCAAAAATATACAGATATATACGAAAATCAGCCAGAAATATATACATTACGAGAAGATAGAAATACTACAGGCACCTCAGGGGGAAGGGAAGGGGGGGCACCTCAGCCGGATGACTGCAAAGCCAGATCCACGACGGGGCTCCATGCCCATTGATGTATCCTGGGGAGTGCAAAGCCATAGTCTCTCAAGTCTCTGCAGTGGGTGGGTTGCCCACTGTACCATCCTGGGGAGTGCAAAGCCACAGTCTCTCAAGTCTCTGCAGTGGGTGGGTTGCCCACTGTACCATCCTGGGGAGTGCAAGGCCACAGTCTCTCAAGTCTCACAAGTGGATGGCTTGCCCACTGTGCCATCCTGGGGAGATCAAAGCCACAGTCTCTCAAGTCTATACAGTGGATGGGTTTCCCACTGGACCATCCTGGGGAGTGCAAAGCCACAATTTCTCAAGTAGATAACATCCGCCAGTGGCTCTGGCGGGGGACTGGTGGCCAGACTGGATTAGTCTCCCTGTGAAAGTTCGTGTCCCGTCACTGTCCCAGATGCACATGGGATAAGGATGCTTGATGTGGTGGTCTTTTCATTCTTACCCGGTGCATGCCCTGTTCAGCGGTGCTTTGCCATGGCGGTTCAGGACTGTTCAGCGGTGCTTTGCCATGGCGGTCTCTGGACTGTTCAGCGGTGCTTTGCCATGGCGGTCTCTGGACTGTTCAGCGGTGCTTTGCCATGGCGGTTCTGGACTGTTCAGCAATGCTTTGCCATGGCGGTTCTGGACTGTTCAGCGGTGCTTTGCCATGGCGGTCTCTGGAACGGGCATTGGTGTGTGGCATGACGATCCCTAGACTGTGCATTGGTGTGTGGCATGACGTTCCATGGACTGGGCATTGGTGTGTGGCATGAGGATCCCTAGAACGGGCATTGATGTGTGGCATGACGTTCCCTCATAGCGCACCGGGGCTGTGGCAGCCGGGGCCCTCCTGGTCACTGACTCCGGCGGTTTTCTCCTGACCAGTGACGATACTTGGGCCCTCCTGGGCACTGACTCCGGCGGTGGTCTCCTGACCAGTGACGATACCTGGGCCCTCCTGGGCACTGACTCCGGCGGTTGTCTCCTGACCAGTGATGATACTTGGGCCCTCCTGGGCACTGACTCTGGCGGTGGTCTCCTGACCAGTGACGATACTTGGGCCCTCCTGGGCACTGACACTGGCGGTGGCCTCCTGACCAGTGACGATACCTGGGCCCTCCTGGGCACTGACTCCGGCGGTTGTCTCCTGACCAGTGACGATACTTGGGCCCTCCTGGGCACTGACTCTGGCGGTGGTCTCCTGACCAGTGACAATACCTGGGCCCTCCTGGGCACTGACTCCAACGGTTGTCTCCTGACCAGTGACGATACCTGGGCCCTCCTGGGCACTGACTCCTGCGGTTGTCTCCTGACCAGTGACGATACTTGGGCCATCCTGGCCTATGACTCTGGCGGTGGTCTCCGGACCAGTGACGACGGTGCTGGCGGTGGCGTCTCGACCGCCGGGAATGATGCCGCCCTTCTCCGCCGTGAGACTCACAACAGGCTGTGCAGACTTCCTCTGGCCCTTCCCCACCTTTGGTGGAGTCACAGCTGACTCTCCAATCCCCTTGGGACCCCTGTGAGTTGTTTTCCCACCAGGAGTCTTCACACGGTCCCGTCGTCCACTTTCCAATTTCAGAGCCTTTACAGGGGGTGGGCTGCCATTGCCTTGGCTCCGGGTCATACTGCCTGCCCTGGTGGCCGGTGCACTCCACATACCTTGAACAGGCACCACTGGTATTGGAGGCTTTTTGGCTGAGGCACTACGACGGGACTGATGAATTGGAGGGGGGGGCAAAAAGGTCAACTTTACAGAGGGACAGTTTCTGACGAACACTGGGATGGGTAGTTGGAGGGGGTCTCGGAGTGGAGGAAGAGGAGGTGGTTGTAGGAGGTGTCACTTTAGGTGTTTTGGGTGCAGGTGCAGGTACTGGAGGCTGTCGTGAGGTGGATGGATGTTGGGTGTGTGGTTGCTGGCATTTGTGTACTTTGGGAGGGGGTGTCACAGACACACTGGGAGAGGACACAGGGGACGTGTAAATGGCAGTGGAGGTGGTGAGTGCAGGTGAGCGGCTTGTGGTGCTGGGTGTCCTGGTGCGATTCCTGGTGCCTGTAGATGTGGTGCATGCAGGTGTGTGTGTGGATGAGACTGGGAGGGAGGAGGGAGAAGAGGAGGAGGGGGACACAGTGGAGGCAGTGGATGTTGCTGTGTCTGTATGTGGGTGAGGCTTACCTGTGGGTTGTGTGGTGCCTATGTTTGCTTGAGCTACTTGTGTGTGCTGACTTGTGTGCATGCTGGTCTGTAGGTGTGCTTGGGATGGGCTGGGGTACAGGGGATTGGGTCTGGGTGGAGGAGGTTGGAGGGGGGAGGCTGGACACAGGGACAATGGCTGCTATCAGTGCTGAGGCCAGAGATTGCAGGGTTCGCTGAAGGACAGCCTGACCAGAATGAATGCCCTCCAGGAATGCATTACCGTGTTGCAACTCTTGTTCTACACCCTGGATGGCATTCACAATGGTAGACTGCCCAACAGTGAGTGACCTGAGGAGGTCAATGGCCTCCTCACTGAGGGCAGCAGGGGTGACTGGGGCAGGGCCTGAGGTGCCTGGGGCGAAGGTGATGCCCACCCTCCTTGGTGAGCGGGCACGGGGCGAACGCTAAGGGGCTGCTGGGAGGGCGGTGCTGGTAGGGGAGGTGGCTGCTGTACCTGTAGAAGTGGGGCGCACAGATGGTGCCGCCACCACAAGGGAGCCCCCATCGGCGGACGAGTCCGTGTCGCTGGTTGGTGATCCGGTGGCCGACGTGAAGCTCCCCTCGCCCTCCGTCCCACTGGTGCATTCTGAGTCCGTGGTGTGGCCCACCATGGCCATGTGGGATGCAGCTCCCTCGTGCTCCGGTGCCACTGTACCTCCGCCTGATGATGCTGATGCACAAAAGAACAGGGAGAGCACAAAAAGGGGGGGGAAGACAGAAGAAGAACAGGTTGAGTGCATGGCATACCGCTACCGTTGGCGGACAAGACAGACACAGCAGCCCCCTGCATTACGCCGTGCTCCTGGCCTCTGCATATGCAATTCCTGGGATATGGTCTACATGGCTATGGTGGACATCTGCACACATGGATGCCACAGGGGCAACTATACCTGTACTTGGCACTCTACTGAGGTGGGGTAGAGTGCCACATGGGCTGCATTACAGAGGGGCCTAGTCTACGTATTTCTGGCTGTCCTAGGTACACCCACAGGCCTCCTCCCCCACCCAGACCCCTCTACTGCGCGCAAAGTCTGCAGAATGAGGTTGTACTCACCCCCTTGTGTCTGCTGTGATGCCCTCATGCGCCCATCCAAGGCCACCGCCAGGATCCGGAACATCAGGGGGGTCATGGTGCGACGGGCACCCCTCCCACGTTGGGAGGCCATCCCCAGCTGAGCCTCCGCCGTCTTCTTGCTGCAGCGGCAAATGTCCTCCCATCTTTTACGGCAGTGGGTGCCCGTCTCTGTTGGGCCACCAGGGTCCGGACGTCCTTGGCGATGGCACGCCAAATGTCCGTCTTCTGGTGGGCGCTGACCTACATGACATGCACAAGGGAAGAAGAGAAGTCATTACCAACTGCACCGTCGATGTGAGTGGCCCCCCTCCCTCCTCTAGCCATGTGGCCCATTCATTGACATGCATTAATGTTCCCTGAACTCTGCCCCCTTCCCTCTTCCAACCAGCCCTCTCCACCCAGGCCTAGCCCATACAACGTGCTCCCTGTGTACTAACCTGTTGGTCTGGAGGACCGTAGAGTAGCGTGTACTGGGGGAGGACCCCGTCTACCAGTTTCTCCAACTCCTGAGCAGTGAAGGCAGGGGCCCTTTCCCCAGACGCAGCAGCCATCGTCGCTTCCAGACTGAGGTCACAGCAGCACTTGCAGTGTAGGTCCTCTCCTGTCGAAGGTCAGGTATCTAGTGATTGAACAGATAGAAAATGACGGTGACGTCCGCGGCGGTGACGTCCGCGGCGGTGCGTATCATCACCGCCGGTGCACCTGTTCATTGGCTCCTGGGACCCATAGGGTCCTATGTTAACCAATGCAGCATTGCGCCGCGGTCTACAACCGCCTACCGCGATGGTGTGCAACGCCAGCGCAGTTACCCCACAATCCCATTGTCCCAGTTTAGAGGTCAGGCAGCCGCCATTTCAGGGGCCCACATGGCTTCATTTACTTCTGCGTCACACATAGCTAGGCCTACACTCAACACACATACAAGAAGGGTTTTGTGTTTGGTGTCGTCTTCTGTGGGTACATACCTGGATGAAAATTGACTTTATCGTCGCTTTTGTCCTTCGTAGGCGCCGTCAGCTGGGACATGTGAGAAGATGGCGGAATCCTCCGGAGTACCGACCGCTGGTGGACCTGTTGACAATGGAAGAGCGACATGTCATCGTCACATACAGGTTTGACCGTGCCACAATCCAGGAACTATGTACACAGTTGGAGCCAGACCTGATGTCACCAATCCGCCATTCCACTGGAATCCCCCCTGACGTGCAGGTTCTGTCAGTGCTCCATTTCCTTGCAAGTAGGCCTTTTCAGACAACAGTGGGCATGGCATCAGGGATGTCCCAGCCTATGTTTTCCAACGTCTTGTCCAGAGTGTTGTCTGCCCTGCTGAAACACATAAGGAGATACATCATTTTCCCTGAGGTGGAGGATTTGCCTACAGTTAAAGGTGACTTCTATGCCCTTGGACATATCCCCGACGTCATAGGTGCCATTGATGGGACCCATGTAGCTCTGGTTCCCCCCCACAGGAGTGAACAGGTGTACAGAAACAGGAAGAGTTATCATTCTATGAATGTACAGATGGTATGTTTGGCAGACCAGTACATCTCCCAGGTTAATGCTATGTTCCCTGGCTCAGTGCATGACGCCTACATCCTGCGGAATAGCAGCATCCCTGGTATGATGGGTCAACTCCAGAGGCACCGTGTATGGCTATTAGGGGACTCTGGTTACCCCAACCTTTCCTGGCTACTGACCCCAGTGAGGAATCCCAGGACCAGGGCAGAGGAACGCTACAATGAGGCCCATGGGTGGACTAGGAGGGGGATCGAACGCACCTTCGGCCTCCTTAAGGCCAGGTTCAGGTGCCTCCATATGACAGGTGGTTCCCTATTCTACTCACCGAAGAAGGTGTGCCAGATCATCATCGCCTGCTCGATGCTTCATAATTTGGCTTTGCGACGGCAGGTGCCTTTTTTGCAGGAGGATGGTCCAGATGACGGTGTTGCAGCAGCTGTGGAGCCTGTGGTCAGTGGTGAGGAGGAAGCTGAGGAAGAAGACAACGACAACAGGGAGTCAGTCATACAGCAATATTTCCAGTGACACACAGGTGAGAACATTTTCAGTTTTAACATTACATTCACTGTCACACGTCTTCCTCTATCCTGTGTGTAATTACTTGGGATTATTTGGTAATTGAGTTGTTTCTTTCCATTACGGTTTCACAGGTGTGGTTGCCAACGTGTGTCATCTACTTGCATCCTTCAAGGACTTTTGATGTGTGACATTGGTATGTTGCCTTTACATCTCACAACGCATTTTCACACTGTCATTGATATTACATTTTAACAAATCATAGACTGACTCCAGATTGTTTTGTGTTTCAAGGGTGTTTATTGCAGTGCTCAGAAATGGGAGGGGGTTGTAAAATGGTGCTGGGTGATGGCGGAGGAATGTCCATGGCAGAGTCCAGTCTATTAGTCTCACAGGTGCACTGCCAATCTGGGCATAGGAAGTGGAGCTGGGGCAGTTCAAGTATGGACAGGGTAACAAAGTGGGACAGTGGGGGGACAATCAGGGTGGTCTCATTTCCTGGCGGGTGTCTTGCCATCTTGCTCTGTCCTGTTCCTGGATCTCAGGGCCCGCTTGCGTGGTGGTTGTCCGTCTGCAGGGGGTGGGGTGCTGGTGTGGTGGTCCTGTGGCGGGGCATCCTGTCCACTAGCGCCGGCGGAGGTGGCGGGCAGTTCATCGTCCTGGCTAGTGTCAGGGGCCCCTTGGAGTGCCACGGTGTCCCTCAGGGTCTGCTGTGTGTCCTTCAGCACCCCTACAATGGTGCCCAGGGCGGAGCTGATGGTCCTGAGCTCCTCCCTGAATCCCAAATACTGGTCCTCCTGCAGGCGCTGGGTCTCCTGAAACTTGACCAGGACCGTCGCCATCATCTCCTGGGAGTGGTGGTATGCTCCCATGATGGAGGTGAGGGCCTCGTGGAGAGTGGGTTCCCTTGGCCTGTCTGCCCCCTGTCGCACAGCAGTCCTCCCAGTTCCCCTGTGTTCCTGTGCCTCCGTCCCCTGGACCATGTGCCCACTACCACTGCCCCCAGGTCCCTGTTGTTGTTGGGGTGGTGGGTTAGCCTGGGTTCCCTGTAGTGGTGGACACACCGCTGATTGACCTGTCCTGGGTAGGGAGGTTTGGGCCCGCTAGGTGGGTGATGTGCTGGTGTTACCGGAGGGTGGAAGGTCAGTGTTGGGCTGTGCCTGTGAAAGGGGAACCGACTGTCCTGAGGCCCACGATGGTCCGGGCTGGTCATCAGGCTCCAGTAGGGCAGAGCTGCTATCGTCACTGTGGGCCTCTTCTGGGGGTGGAGTGGTGTTGTCTGGACCCTCTGGTGTGGTGATGGTCCTTCGTGTTCCTGCAGGGGCATAAGAGCATGATTATTGCATGTGTGTGTGATGGTGTGCAATGGGTGGGTGTCTGTGTACCCCAGTGCAGGCATTCCTGTGTGGGGGCTTGTGTGATGATGGTTAGGGGGTTGTTCTGGGTATGTGCAGTGGGCATGCTTAGGTGATAGGTGTCCATGCTTAGTTGTGTTATGCAGGGCTTGGTGTTGGGATGTGTAGTTTGTGTTATGAATACATTAGTGAGGATTTGGGGTGATAGGGGAGGGTGTGAGGGTGGGGGGGTGTGATAGCATGCAGGTAGGGTGGGGGATATGTTAGTTAAGATTTGACTTACCAGTGTCCCATCCTCCACCGACTCCTCCGAGGCCCTCTGGATGCATGATGGTCAAGACTTGCTCCTCCCATGTTGTTAGTTGTGGGGGAGGAGGTGGGGGTCCGCCGCCAGTCCGCTGAACCGCGATGTTGTGCCTGGAGACCGTTGTACGCACCTTCCCCCGTAGGTCGTTCCACCTCTTCCTGATGTCCTCCCTATTTCTTGGGTGCTGTCCCTCAGCGTTGACCCTGTCCACTATTCTTCGCCATAGCTCCATCTTCCTGGCTATTAATGTGTGCTGTACCTGTGAGCCAAATAGCTGTGGCTCTACCCGGACAATTTCCTCCACCATGACCCGGAGCTCCTCCTCGGAAAAGCGGGGGTGTCTTTGGCGTGCCATGGGGTGGTGTGTGTGGTGTGTGGGGCAGTGTGAGTGTTGATGTGTGTGGTGATGTGTAGTGGTGTGTGGTGTTTTGTGCGTGGATGTTGTGTTGGTGATGGTGTTGTGTGCCTCTGCGTGGTGGGATTGTCTGATCTGTGCTGTGTCTCTGGCCTTCGTCTCTAATTTTTGATCGTAGGGGTTTGTGGGTGATGTGGGTGTGTGTTTTATATTGCGTTGGGTGTGTGGGAGTGATGTTTGTATGTGTATCAGGTGTGTGTATTTTGAATTGTCCAATGTGGCGGTGTTTTGGAGAAGTGTGTGTATTTTGAGCGCGGCGGTGTGTACCGCCAATGGAATACCGCGCTTGAAAGACCGCCGCGTGGATTCGTGGGTCGTAATAGCATGGGCGTGTTTCTGTTGGCGTGGAGGTGGAGGTTTTGTTATCGCCACTTTATCACTGACCTTTGGTGTGGCGGACTTGTGTGGGTGTCTGAATTTCGCGGTTTCCGAGATGTGTGTCATAGTAGCTGTGGCGGAATTCGGCAGCGGCGGCGGTGTATTGGCGGTCTTCTGCACGGCGGTAAGCGCCTTTTTCCACCAATGTTGTAATGACCCCTATTGTCCCAGTTAACAGTGTCAAATGCTTTCTCCAGGTCCAGTACCAAGCAAGCAGCAGATGCCCAAGAAAGCCCCCTCACCCGATGGAGGTGGCGTATATTTAAAGTGGTGTATCTACCTGGAATAAATCAATTTTGGTCATGGTGTAATAGGCATGTCAGCAAGTCGTATAGGCGGCTGGACAAAACTTTACTCAGAATCTTAAAGTCTGAGCCCAGCATGGACAAAGGGTGGTATGAGGCAAGGTCCTGGGGGTATTTCCCTGGTTTTAGAATGGAGACTAACAGGAACTCTCTTAGTGACGGTGGGAGACAGCCCTCTTTGACCACTGTTTGATATAGTTCTAGCAATTTGGGGGCCACTTGGTTTTGGTATATTTTATAGAAATCTGTTGGGATCCCAACCAAACCCAGTGTTTTTAGTGTGGGTGCTTTTCTAATTGCATCTCGAATTTCCTGTATAGTAAGAGGTGTGTTAAAGTCATCTCTCTCTAGTGGGATAATTATTGGGAGAGCAACCATGGCAAGGAATTGGTCAATTATCTCCCATTTGTTTTCCGGCGGGGGTCATAAAGGGCGCAATAGTGCGCCGTGAATGCCTCACGGATTTCTGCCTCAGTTAAGGCTATGGTAGTGGGGAAGATCCCAATTTCTGTGATAGGCGTTTTGGGGTTAGTGCTGCGCAGAAGCCATGCTAGCAGGTAGTCCGGCTTGTGACTCTCCGCATGCATCTTGGCCTGAGAAGTGCCGACGTCAACGCCGCCTAGTTGTTTATCAGTTGTTTATTAGTTGTGCATGTGTAGTGAGCACCACGATCAGCTTTGCTTGATTTGCAGGGTCTCACCTAGCTTCAGTTTCAGGGCTTGTAAAGAGAATTCAGGTTTCTAACACCAACTGCTGTTTGTATGCAATGGCCCCTAATTACCATCTTCATAACCTAGTGACCCAGTCAATTAACTTGGCGGAGGTCCTGCTCCAGTTGTCTGTAAAGTAGTGCTGGCCTATGTTGTCGTCCGGAATTCCAGGTCCTCTAGTAGGGCAGGCTGAAGCTTGTAGGTAGGAATTGGGGAACACGGAGGTCCCCACTCCAGTTGCAATTGTAGGGGGATCATGGTCCGAAAAGGTTTTGCGAGGTATTCCACTTCCAGTGCGAGAAGTCAGATGGCCGGATCGCAGAGTATGAGGTCTAGGTGAACAGGCAAGTCGTGGGGTTAGGAGTAGTAGGAAAACTCTACAGCAGTGGAATACATCAATCTCCAACCAATCCAGGAGGGAGCAGTGTTGGAGCTATTGGGAAAAGTAGATGACAGTGGAGAGGGGTGGATATGACCGGTCGGGTGAAGGTCAGCTATACAATTAAAGTCACCCCCCCCAAGTACCCAGGGTATGTGGGCCCACTTAATCAACAAAGAGGATAATGAGGTATAGAAGGACAATTGTGCTGTGTTGGGGTATAAATACTTCCTAGAAGGACCTGTCTGCCTTCAAATAGGCCCTCCACCCTCTGGGTAGATATCAGAGGTTAGGGGCAAAAAGGCACTCCTGTTTGTATCCAAGTGAGAGTGCCCCAGACGAAATCCGAGTATATGGTGCAAAAACACTGACTCCTCCAGTGCTTCTGGTGGCTCACTTCCTCCCCTGTCTAAGATGAGTCTCTTGCAGTAGTACAATCTGAGAACCTCGTCCCCGAATGTATTGTTGGACAGCAAGAATCTTCCGGGGTACCTATACCTCGGACAATCCATGTAAGTATATTTAGCTGCACCATAATAACAAGCGTTGATGAGTATCTTGAGTCCTAGTGCGCATCGGGCCACGTATAGTAAGGGAGTGTGTGGCAAGTGACAGCAGGCCTATGATAGAGGAAAATATCAGCACACAAGACATTACAAACAATAAAATCAATACTCCCAATTCTCTACCCAGGGCTGCACAAAATCATTTGGTCACCCAAACAAACAACATTGTTTCCCATAAACTGGGAGCTCCAGTGCATGCGTCAGCACATTCTGGTCTCGCCTTGGAGCTATTTGGGGGAGGAAGTAAGTCATATATTAAACAGGAAACAGAATGTTGGACACAACCTCGTCTAGGTCGGCCCAATATGCAACGGAGAAAGAAAGAAAGAACACCCCATATTAGCGTGAAAATATCCCATCTGGGGAGGTGCAAAATTTCTCCATGACTAGCATCATAAAAGTTTGTGGTGTCACCTCTGGTAGCAGCACCGAGGACGCCCTGCTGGCAGACAATGTAGAGAGATCTGGAATCTCATCCTCCATAGAGGAGGTTGGCGGGCACGTCTATCACATTTCCTCCTGCCCGTAGCCTGAACCGCAGGGTGTGGTCTGGTAGAGGGAGAGGCTGTGGCTGAGATTTCAAAGCATCACTGTTCAACCTAGTCCCAGCCATCCATTGGTTCTGTGAAGAATTATCTTTTATTGCTGCCATGACCTTCAATTCACGTAAAACATGAGCGAGTAGCGCAGTCCCACTTGTTGTAGGTTTATGTTCACTCCAAGAAATGAGGCCCGGCAACGGTGCACTGATACGGTATAATCCGGGAAAACAAAAACTCTGGTTCCCTCATGTTGGAGGGGCTAAGATGTCCGGGCAGCTTTTATTAACACCTCCCTGTCTCTGTAATTCATTCCCATGGCCACAATGGGTCTACAAGGTGCCCCTATCAGTGGGCGATGCATCTGCACCCTATAAGCGCGCTCCAGCAGGCAATGAGCAGATAATTGCTATCGTCTTTAACCAGGATTCGAAAAATTATATGGGGTCAGGGTCTTCTGCCCCTTCAGGGAAATCCACGATCAGAAAATTGTTGCGGCTGGAGCGCACTTCGTAATCTTCAGTTGCACTTCTAGCGTCTGTACTTTAGTCATGAGAGTGCAGACTTTGTTCCTCCAGTTCGCAGATAGTAGGAAGGATTTCCTGCAGGTCTTGTTCCGTAGGTGTGACATGATCCTCTAACTTTTGCTGATCAGCGAGTAGAAGCCCAGGTTTCTCTGCCACAGCGTCGACCTTGGCACTAAGGCCCTGTTTGGTATCCGAGATGGCCACAAGGATCAGGTAAAGTTTGAGGTCCGTGCCAGTTGTCATTGACACAGGTGAGGGTAGTGGGCTAGATTCTTGATAGTTTGTAAATCCTTCAGTGAGCGGTGACGTGGATAGGGGCACAATCCGCCCTTACGCCCCATCCGTTGGCAGTGTGTCGGGAGGGTTTTTCAGGATTTAATCACCATTGGTGCCAACCCACCAAGCCACTAGTTCTGGCAGCGTCTGCAGTAGGGTGGCACGAGCAGTCATGCCGGTGGTGCAGGCAACCAGGCGGTAGGAAAGTCCTTTGCCTACACTACAGGTCTATGGGAGGTAGTAGATGGCTGATGTCAAGGGTTGGAGTAGTCTCAGCAGTTAGTAATGGTGATGGCAGTAGCAGGCTCCTGCACACCGCACTTGGAGGATCCACCTCACCTCTACCGTCTCGAGGTAGGGGGGGGGCACAAGCAGTCCTTTCTCCCAGTCTGTGGCCTTCAGTTGTGTACATTATGACTTTTTGCATGGCTATTGTTGGCAGAGTAAGAGGTCGCTACTAGTATCCCCTCCTCTACTCAGTGCAGTGGCATACAGTTACTGACCCAGCATTATGTCTAAGGCACAATTCAAACTAAAGGGGAGTCAGGTCCTCAACCGGGGCACTCTAGGGTCAGTTATGGCCATCTTAATTATGCCTCTGTATGACCATAGGGTGTGAAGGGAGGAAGGGGAGTAGGTATGCAGAGAGGAGAGAGATGAGTATCAGACATCAGCACTTCTGTGGCAGTTGTGCTTACCGCATGGGTACTGAAGCCACCGTGCCACAGGCACCACGCTTTTCACTTGTGCTCTCGCTGCACGCTCTCCATGGAGGCCATCGGCCGATGCAGCTCCAGGCTTTGTGGGAGGGGGAGCATCCCTTCCGTGATAGGCCTGTGCAGGCCTCGCCCAAGTCCCGAGGGGGGTCCCTGGCAGTTTTGCGGTATCCAGGAGCCTCCAGGAGGACGGAGGATCGCTCCCTGCAGGCGCTTCGCGTCCTGGGTTAAATGTGGGGCAGAATGCAGGTCTTTACAGCAGCGATGGCAGGGATTAAGGATGTATCATGGGCACCCAGACAGAGTTAAATTAAATTCCGTCTGCCATCTTGCAGCGATTAGGCACATCACCTGACTCTAGGTAAATCACTTAATCTCCTGGTGCCTACAACCAATGAATGGTGACCCTTTGTAATGCAACTGGTGCTTCAGTCGAGTTTGCATGATATAAAAGCTGCATAAAATTGCAGAAATAGGTAAAAACAAAGACTTAACAAAAGCAAAGACAAATAGATGCCCATTTAGTGGCTGATTTGTACCAAATGAAACTAGAAAATCCTGGATAAATTACAGCTTCCCCCCGCTCATACTGTGTTTAGGCAAATATTTTCTTTCACCAAAACTGTTTTTTTTTACAATGTCATGTACTTTTCTTTTAATTTTGAAGAGGCTTCCTCATATTTTACATGACATTTGCAGTATGATTTACATAGGAAACATTTTCAGGGCTTGGCTCGTGCACAGGCTCTAAGATCCAAGGCAGACCCTTGGCACCGACTCTCCCTGTCAATTAGTTTGCTCACCCGTGCCCACCTCTAAGTATGGTGGGGCAGCCTTTGCACAGTTAGCGCCCGGGTGAAACCAACTTTGGCTCCCCCACACCTTTTGAATAAAATATTTCCCTAGCTTCTATTAGCTTACTAAATAGGTCTTTTAATTTGCATACCACATCTTAGTATCCTGTACTTAGCAGTGGAAACAAAATCTCAAGTACTGCACTGCAAAAAGAAAATACAGAATGTAATACAGGCCCAAAAATGAATATAAAGTAATTTTTTAGCAATGACCTGACCCTGGACCTCAGCCATATCTCCCCACTGACCTGTTTGTGCTTCTTTACCTAGGAGTTAAAAGACAAGCAAAGTTGCGGGGGAGGTATGGAGAGTTCTCTGCTACCCAAGACCTTCCTTACATCCCACTTGTTGCTCCCTCCTGCCTGATCCTTGCTGCTTGTGGGCTTGGTAGGTGACTCTGTATTCACAAAGCAGTCACTGGCTGTTTCACTCAGTGACCAGCTGTTCTGAGCACACATCTCTCTGTTTCTTGCTCATCATTAATGAACCTCTTTGACACTAGCACCAAATGGAAGGTGAGGGGCCAGGATAAGAAAAGGGGAGAAGGGAGAGGAGATTGTTTGACAAGCAGGACACCAGCATCAGAAAAAATGATTAAAGGACAGTTTACCAAAATCAGATCAGAGAGCGACTGCTGTGTGGCATGTACACCAACAGGCCTGTGCGCCCCCTGACTATCAGTGCCCTGGGCATGGGCCCAGCTCACCCATGCTGAAGACCCACCCTGCCCTCATGAAAAGGACGTCATACGCAATTTGAAACACTTCGGTGCAGCCTAGGAGTAAACCAAGTGAGCTATCTATTTCAGGATTCGTGCTGAAGGCTACGAACGCAGTGATACCACAGAAACCTCATCACAGACTGTTAGGCTCTCTGTGCTATGCTGGCGTACTTCAAAAAGCACTGCCCGTTTCGGCGTGGGGTAACATGTGGTTAGACAACTATGAGACGATCACGAGACTGCTCGGGCTCCCTCGCTGGTCGGCTGTATTAACGTTTCTGGGCTTGGACGGAAACAATTTCCACTCACATCACAATGACGCATCCTGCGGAAAAAAAGTTCCTCCACCAATGGCACTGCAGTCAGATTGGCCTGACAATGCATCAGTGCGCAAGACACGCACTTTGAGGATGTTGGAGGAGTTTAGCGTTAAATGAGGGTGACACATGCAAGTTGCACATGACTTGACCGGTCTTAGGGGAAGCTATTGAGTTCCCAGGTCCAGGCATGAGTAAATTAAGCAGGACAGCTTTTTTTTTCTCTGCAATCTGGACTTGTAGTCCAATCAGGACTAAAGGCCCCGGAATGCAAAGATCAAGCCTGGACTGAATGAGCTCCTCATGAATGAATATGGGAAACCTGGGAGCTCCGAAGTTAGAGTTTTTGACAGCAGGAATAGAGGAGTGAAATAGGTGCTTGTGAGGGGAAAACATAATGGAGAAGGAGTAGCTGACAGTACCTGCCCAATTGAAGCACTGAATTCAGGGAATGGAATTGGAGATGTAAGGCAGAAGGAGGGGACTGAGGGCAATGGCATGAGAGCGGAAAGGGAAAAGCAGTGGCTTGTGAGAGGTGTGCGAAATTCGCGTAATTTGGGTTCACGCAATTATGCAAAATGTTGGCAAAATTGAGTAATTTGGCGCTTTCTTTAGCACAAAATCCATGCTCATGTTCGTTAATGGCTTTCTTTAGCACAAAATCCATGCTCATGTTCGTTAATGGCGCAAGGACACATTGAACAAACGTACTGTAGACAACAGGGGCTCCTGTTCTGCGCGTTTGCGTGCGCTCGGTAAATTTTTTCTGAGAATGGCACATGTTGTCGTAAAATTTTAGCATGAATGGAGCTTCACAAGGGTAATGTGAAGTTTCCGAAATTCTGCGATTTATGCTGACGTAATTTAAATGTCATCCAGGCC
The DNA here is from genome assembly GCF_031143425.1 of Pleurodeles waltl. Taxonomy (NCBI): domain Eukaryota; kingdom Metazoa; phylum Chordata; class Amphibia; order Caudata; family Salamandridae; genus Pleurodeles; species Pleurodeles waltl. The sequence continues at coordinate 248,652,192 of NC_090449.1, read as the reverse complement.
TAGTTGAGCGAACGCAGAGAAACAGTGGATTGTGAAGGCAAAGGCAGTGAGGGAGAGCCCTACAGATAATTACATGAGGGCACACCAGATTGAGATGGAGGTAAGAGAAGATGCAGGAGCGAAGTTTGGAACTGTGATTGTGTGAGGACACTGATTCTGAAGGCGAAGAGAACAGGAATGTGAGGATAAGAAAGGAGAAGCTAGATTGTGAAGATGGCACTTAGATGCGCAGTTAATATGTTTGATTGCAAAGCGTTGTAATGATACCTGGGCACTGGTGTATCAGTTGGAGATTGTGCACCAAAGTGGATGACTCTCCCTTTAAAAGTATTATAGGCATGGTGGAAGACACAAGAATGCACTTGTGTGCTCTTGGCAGCCCTTGGAAAAATGCCGTTGTGCCACTATGCTCCTGATTTGTTCTTGAATGACAGCTTTTCCTACGAAGAAACGGTGGTATCAACAGTCCCCGGAGTGCTGCTTCACATGATTTAGTTCTCACAAGCACTAGCTTAGTAGAGAAGGGTTTTCACATGAAGTGAACCGCCTCAATGCCAGTTGGTTGCACCTGATTTGTGTAAGAAGCATAAGCCTTTTTCCTTCACCTCTAAAGGGGGATCTTCGCTGCTGGCTCTTGGTGTGTAAATCCACTCCCCATAACTGGACCCCTTTGTTTCCACCTGACGTGATATGGATGTGGATTATGCATGTGTTCCTGGATACATCGGAAGGTAGGGAACTCTTTCCAGGGAACACTGCGTTTGTAGCTTTATCAGATTAGGTTGCAATGGAGAACAGTTATTCACCTTGTGTGGTATCTGTTTAGAGTCTCTCTCCCTGAACAGTGAGGATGCTGGATAGTTCCCATCACTTCCTTGAAAAAGCCATCGTAACTTAGTGTTTCACCCCAGGGAAGAACGCCCACTCCAGTTGGACCCCTTCCATCCGAGTGCCTGCTGCCGAGACACCGGCCTCTGCTACAGGTGAGCCTCTGCTACCCGTGCTGTGCACGGTGCAGAATGCTGACTTGGGAGCCTGGTGCCTCATGAGACCTAACGGCTGCGGAAGTGCCTAACGTGTGTTGGGGGCCCCATGAATTAAGCTGGGCTGGGAAACATTGGAGCGTCCCCAGGGCCTCACCTGATGTCGCAGCAGCCCTGAACTCTGCCCTCACTGCACGGCAGGCGCTGTAGCAGTTCCTTACACGACACCAGAGCTGCCAGAGGCCCGTACTGCAGCTGGGCCCGCGTTCCATCCTGCAGCTCCCCCAAACTATAAGCACCCATATTGACTGCTCCATGGCCGAGTGGTGAGATGCCACACTGGGCGTTTGGAGTAGTCAGACTTGCACAGTGCTTAATTTGTAAATAAAAACGTGACGGTGCCCAAAGCCTTCCTCCTAAACACGCGCCTATTGCAATGAAATCTGCGAGTGCGGAATACTGAGGGGGCGTAGTCCTGAAGCCACCTCGGGCCTCTTCAATCCACTGCCTGCCCCTTCAGCTCACTCCTGCCACTTTCTGCTCTCTCCCTTTGTGACGCTTTTTCGTTTTTCCCTCCCTCCGTCTTTCCCATATGTCTCTTTTGCTCGCAGCAAATGCTTGAGGCAGAAGAATAAGTCCCAGCCCTCAAAAATAAGTGCCGGTGCTCAGCACCGGAAACAACAAGCACAAATTAAGCACTGGACTTGCAGCTCTGCAGGGGCGCAACTTCACGAACCATCCATAACACCAATGGGTTGTATGTGAGACCGCAACCCTACCCACTGGTGTCCCATCGTCTGCCTGTGCCGTATCCAGTCGCGGCCGGCGACTCGGCATGGTGGCGGGGCGGGGGTGGGGGGAGGCCAAACAAATACATATATATATAAAAAAAATCAACTTACCTTGTAGCCGCACTGCTCCTGTGTCACCGCTGTCGCATTCCAGGCACAGGCTCCCAGTCTGCTCTGCGCCAATCATGATGCTGCTCCGAGCAATGTTATGATTAGTTGGAGTGCAGGCTCTCTCCAACTCTGCACCACAGTGCCGGGGTGGAGAGAGCCCATGTGCGCATGTGTGTTTGGCCGGCTCGAGACGAGACACTGTCCTGGAACCCCCTGACGTCCAGGCACCTTTACTATTCTCTTTCTGCCTAGTACTCATAAAGACGTGCCATTTTTTTCACTTACTTAGTGATGGTGGGACCCTCCAGCACGCTTTGGGGCCTGATGCTCTCACTCCCAAGCTAGACATATTTACTCCTTTTGAGACACCGATTATCTTACTCCATATTGAAACTCCACCAGAGGAGGTGCCCACCCTTGGGGCATGGCTGCTCATTCTGCCATACATTGTTGGCAATCAGCCCAGATTCCCCCAGGAACCATGTACTGTTGCCTCACCTCAACTTAGCCATGGGTAAAGACAAACCAGCCCATTCATTATCCTTTCAAACCCGTATGGACCAGTACACTACAAACCAGGGACAATCTAAAGGTGCTGCTGCTGCCAACAAGCCCACTCCACCCGAGGGTGATCGTGCCACCTTTTTTCAAGCAATTCATGCCTCCCAAACCTCTGTTGAAACAAAGATCGGTGAGGTGCACTTGGACATGGCTCTTATGTGTCTTATCCGAGACACAACGGCTAGAATCATCGAAGCTGAGATCCGCCTGTCCGTGGTGGAAGATGACACTACTACTCTGAAGCAGCAGATCTCTTGGCTTCTTTCACACACGGCTGAGCTTTATCGCCATGCTGAGGATGTAGAAAACTGCTCTCTATGCATTTTATGGAGATACCTGAAGGCACAGAATCCTCCCCAAGCAGCAGAATTCCTGGAAATGTGGATCAAGTCCTGTATGCCTACAGATCACCTCTCTCCGTGGGTTGCAGTTGAAAGTGCATCTATAGCACTAACACCCAAGCCACCCCCAGGGGCCCTACATTGCCCAATGATAGCTTGCATCCTTTACTTTAAGGATAGAGATGCAATCCTGCAAGCGGTTCAATCTCAAGCAGACTTGCAATGTGGCAATGCTAAAGTGCTTATCTTCCCAGACTACACCAGGGAGGTACAGCACCAACGCCGCTTCTACACAGAGGTCAAACGGAAACTCAGGGCACTCCATCTTTCCTATAGACAGCTGTTCCCTGCTCGCTTGAGACTGGTCTTTGACAACAAGACTAACTTTTTTGACAACCTAGAAACAGCCTGAACGTGGCTCACTGAAGAACAACCCCTCCTTCAAAAGATCACCCCTCTGACCCTGGACCTGCGGCCCTCTGGGTTGAATGGAACTGAGCTGGCTTCCAATCTGAAGCGGAATCACACCCACTCCCTTCGGGGACGAGGCACAAAGAGGTCAACCTTGCAATCAACAGTTACAGTGTTACAGGGGCGGCCGCTTCTGGCCCTCCCTGTTTCCTTGTCTCCCACCACGGCGAGCTCCCCTTTGGCCTCTGGTTCCCCCCTGTTGGAGATGCCAGTTGGGGGGATGACACAGACTGGTTGCATCGCCCAATGATTTGAATTGACAGGAGCCTGAATCCTTGGTAACAATTGTACACTGTCAGTGTTTGAGTGATGCTTGCTTTAAGTCCTAGAGGTGCTCTTCATCCTATAGAATGGAGGGGTCTGCCACTCCCATCCCCACTACAAGTTGTGTTTTATTTTGATTTGTGATTTCAGGGCGACAGATGCTTCTGGGGTAGAGGTATGGGGTGGTGGGAAGGCTGGGGCTGGGGAAGAGAAATGTTTTGTTATTACTGTGTTTTTACTTGTTTTAGTTCATGTTTTTGACTTGCACCACACTTCATATTCCACCTACATGGTTTTTCCTCCATCTCCACAGGGATACACAATCACAGTCCTTAGGCAGTGACCAGACACCCAGACATCTTGTCTGTTTGGGCTTGCTTGTCCTCTGCCCCACTATCTAGTATGCCCTTTGTGTCTCCTAATATAGGAGCTTTACTGGTCCTCCCCTGGATTGTTAGTGGACTGCTAGCCCAGGTGAAGGGTACTGCAGTCCTGAAATATGCCTACTGTTTCCTTCCTGCTATCCTATTTTTGAAGGAAATGCAACTATTAGTGAATCCTTGCCTGTTTTTGACATGCCATGGCTATAACCGAGTCTTTCGTTCAGGATACATCCACGGCTCCCAAGGGGTGGTGATTTTTTTGCACCATTCACTTCCCCTGACAGTCACCGGGGAAGAAAGAGAACCTTAGGGCCACTTCCTCACCCTTACTGGAAGAGCAGGAGGATCATCTGTACCTATACACCCCCAACAGACTTTCAGGCGTTCCTCAATGATCTTCCCAGGGTACTGTTGGCCCTTCTGGAAGGACTGATGGTGATCGGCGGATACTTTAATGATGTTTCGACCCCACAGCTGGATGTCACGGGTGCTCCCTTGCGTCAGTCTGTTTCCAGGCGTCTTTCTGATTGGACATCTGCTAACGGCCGCCTTAATGTATGGCAGATATGGAACACTCAGCAGCGCCAAAACACTCACACCTCTTCTGCACACCACACTTAATCTCGTATAGATTTCATATATATGTCAGTCCCCCACTGCTGGGAAGTATCTCACATCCAAGTCCTTCCACTTGGCATTTCCGGCACCCTCCTCTCCTTCTACGAGTGCCAAACTGATTTACATGCTTGTCTCCCACCCACTGGCAAATAGGATGATATCAGAAATTCTCGATGCCCAGGGCCGCAGCCATTACACTCCCTGTGACATTGCACAGAGATTTGCCACCCATTATAGCAGTCTCTATACAGCAGTGCCTGGGGTGGCTGTGCAGCCTGGTCCCCACTTTCTTCACAAGGAACCCTTTCTGCATCTATCTCATTCTGAAGTCCAGATACTGGACCAACTATTATCAATTGAGGAGGTTGGTGCGGCCATGTCTTCCTTAGCCTCCAGGAAGACTCCCGATCCGGACGGGTTAAAACCAATTACTATGCCTGATTTAGAGAGGCCCTGGCGCCTCATCTCTTAGCCCTATATGGAGAGGTGGCAAAGGTGAGCACCTTCCTGCCTGAGATAGACACAGCCATGCTGTTGGCACTCCTGACAACTCAACCTCCGTCACCCTCCTACACTGATTACCACCCAATCTCCCTCCTTAATAAGCAAAGTCAAGATTTACGCCACAATACTGGCCACTCAGCTCAGACATGTGCTCACCAGCATTATTCACCTGGACCAGTGTGGCTTTATGCTGAATAGAAGTAGACGGCATTGCCTTCAACGCCTTCACGTCGCACTGGCACACCGCAAGTCACTCCCATGCAATCTGGCCCTATTCCTTATCAATTTTGAGATGGCCTTCGATACCTTGGACTGGTCTTACCTGAAGTGTGTGCTGGAGCAGGCTTGCACTGGTCCCCGTTTTCGTGGCATAGTCTATGTGCTCTACTTGGACCCTACAGTGTGGGTCTTGATCAACGCAGTAATATCAGATCCTTTCCCTATCTATTTAGGGTCACAGCAGGGTTGCCCTGTGTACCCCCTACTTTTTGCCTTGACGATTGAGCCACTAGCTTGACTTATTCTCTCTGATGCCCAGGTGCGAGGATGGCAAAGAAACAGCGATCTTGAAGACTGTATCGTTCTTTATGCGGATGACGTACTTCTTTTCCTATCAGACCTTGCAATGTCTGGTTCGCAACGTCTCTGGATCTTCAGATCCTCAACGAGGCCTCTGGACTGCACATCAACTCCACTAAGTAAGTCCTGTTCCCTTGACCCCATCTCGAGACTGTGTGGCCTGACAGACTAACATTCTTATATGCCGTCTTAGTTTTGAGTACCTCAGTGTTTGGGTGGCACATCATCCCGAACTCACCTGGTCACTCAATCTGGGACCACTGGTGGGGAGTACAAAGTTTGATCTGAACAAGTGGCAATCCCTTCCGTGGAATGTAATGGGCAGGATTGCCATATATAAGATGATGGTATTACCGCATTTCCTATAGGTCTTTCAAAACCTCACCATATTCCTCCTGCTCTACTGGTTACGAGAGATAGACAGCCTAACAATGTCATTTCTTTGGCACAACTCTTGTCCTCAGTTAGCTCTTCAGCACTGTCAGCATAGTCCATATGATGGGGGTCTGGGGATGACCAACCTGTACCTATATTATCTTGCCTCTCAGCTACTCGTGATCAATAACTGGCTGGATAGTTGCGTGGTCTGACTTGATGTTCTGACTAGAACTGATGTTGTTGGGGTTCTCTCCAGTCATGTCCATGCCCTTTGGAGCTCCGGTCCCCGCTGACATCTCAAGGATGACCGGTCTAGTGTTTCTTGCCTGGAGGGTGGCACTCCGACATACTCAATGGGACACCAAACTAACACTTCAGACCCCACCTGTGTCCCCAAGGTGAATCCCTTCCCAGAATTCAGCCCTCTGGAAGCTAAACTCCTCAAGGGAGCACTGAGCAATGGAGGCATTTCACAAATTTACCGCACCCTGGTCATCAATGGCCTTCTATCCAGGACCACCTCCGGGAAATTTGGGAGGACTGGCTGGGCCCCCTTGAAATTTATGACTGGTGTGATGCTCTGATGGTCCCTCATATTATTATTATCCCTCCTAGTCTACGTCTGATTCAGACTTACTACCTCCATTGTGCCTACCTTACCCCAGCTCGACTAAATCGTGCAGGGCTCCTTTCTGAACTAGTTTGTCCACGCTGCTCTGATACTCCCACAGATTTTGACCTCATGGTATGGTCATGCTCCATGATTCAGCAATACTGGAGAACCATAATAGAGGAACTTTCGGGGATGCTGGGATGGGAAGTGGAACTTTCCTCCCCTGAGTTTATTGCTTTGGGTCCTGGAGGGTGTGGGGGCACCGGCCAGATAAAGCGTTTCTAGGTTCGGCCACCTTAGAGGTGAAATGCGACATAGCAGCACATTGGTAGATCCCCTCCCCCCAGGGATTGCACTCTGGTGGAATGGGGTAGACTGGTGTGTGTTACAGGAAAAACCTGTGTTTAAGGTGAGGGGGTGCCGAACGAAATACCACCGGTATGGGGAAAGTGGCTGGGTCGTCTGGGGTGATTAGTCAACTGTGTAACGTTATTCTGTGTAAACCCCTGTTTTCTCAATTACTGCCTGACTGGGACATGTAGCCCTCTTCCTGACTGTACTGTGTCCTGATGGATTGTGTCATAGTATGCTGACTGTGTGGATACTTTGTTGTGAAAAATTAAATAAAATTGGTTATAAAAAATAAAATACTGAGGCACTCTCAGAGTGTTCAACAAATAAATCAGGACTCTTCTAACGGTAAAAAGGGTTCCCCTGAGGGAGACCCCCAAGAGCTTATATATGAATCCTTAATAGTGCACAACACTGCTCCTAAACTCACAACTAGTTTTTTCCAGACGATTAGCAAGGAAGCAGCACCCGCCTTAAATACAAACACTGATTTGGCCATCAAACCCTAGGCCGAACTCTAACTGGCAGAGCGAGCAAGCTACAGAGTAAAGATAAAACTACATTCTCTGACGGTTATGTAGATGGAGGACAGAAAAATAAAGATACCAATAAAGGTAAAGAGAATGATAAAACAGAATTGGGCGGTCAAGATGAACTGTCCGGACTGTCTGATCTTGTGAACCACCCGCCACTCATGCTGCTGAGCACGCAAAGCCATCTAATTGTTATGCTCATGCTTCAACAAAGATTAGTACCGAAGATTAACTCTTGAACATCAATCCTGCCAAGCACACCACTTCAAAGTGTGGAATTTGCAAGATCAATGAAGCTCATGAAGACCATGGACCCAGAGGAAATTAATCCTAGAATGCTAGCTTCCTAATCTTCCTTGATTACACTCTACCTGACCCACCTGCAAACATGGTCGATCACAGGAAAACTATTAATGTGGAGGTTGGAAATAATGATGGGGGTACAGCACCTGACAATGGGTTGAGTGGACTGGGCGAGTCTGATAAGTTCCTTGCAGAAAACAGCAGACCCTCTATTGATGGAACACAATCAGATGGCTCAATTTTCCTGAATATTCGGGGCAACAATTATGTGGACAACAACTATGTGAAAAGCCGCACTCTGAAAAAACTCAAGAACGTATTATCTCTGAAACTATTAATGCCCTGCACAGTGTCTTGTCATCTATACTCCTGTTGCTATAGAACTCCCTGGGGGAGTCAGAAAACATAGCATCCCTGCTGACCTCAATACTGCATGCCTGAGTGTCAACGAAACAAAACACAGTGCAGCTTCCCAGACGGACGATGGAGGTGAAATAGGGGATCAAGTGGCCTGAATGCAGCCCCCTAGTAAACTATCTGTTGTAAGTACACCTATTAAATAAAGTACTGCCAGCTAGGAGCTCAAATCAAATTGAGGAAAAAGCAAGCAGTATGGGAAGTAGTCACGCATGCACCAATAGCCAAGAGCAAACTGGCAAAAGTGAAAGGGAGAACAAGCCTAACCTGGAGGCAACTAAAGCAGAAATAAACAACAGAGCCCTGGAACTGGGGAAAGCAAAAAAAAATGGGAAGAGGAGAAAACAGAAGAAAAAGCAAAGGAAGGGGTCAAAATACCTGTATACTCACAGAACAGGCTATTTTCTGACCCTAATCCATAAAAGGACAGAAGGGATTCCAAAATCAATACAAGGCCTAACGCTATGAAGAGTATTGATGAACATGCACCAATTTCCACGTATCCCATTTTCGTTTTAAAAGATACAAAGGGACCTGAGAGCAATGTAACACTAGAGTGAGTCAGTGAAGTGGGATTAAACTAATGCAAACAACCGTGACAAAAGCCAGCACTTCTTCCGAAAAGTCACTGAAGAAGAGACGTGTCCATAAGTGAAAGGGCATGAAGAGTCAAAAAGCAGGGACCATCTCAGAGCCCAGTAGGACAATGCAACCTGCTAAATGTCCTGATGCTACTGAAACGAGGGCCTGGATGCTAGGTCCCCTGATGCATCTGGGGCTGTTCAAGGATTAAACTCACTACCTCCTTCCTTTTTGACAAAAGGAAGAGGAGCTGATGACAAACCATCGAGCACCGGCCCTTGAATGGGCAAGTATATCACAACAGACCAAAAAGCAATCACCTGCATCCTGGAATACATTGATCTCTTTTCTGATGTTGGCTCTGAGAACCCCCTGAATAGATCGAGACTTCTATCCCTCTTCTATGCTGTCCCTGAGCTAAGGGTGGTGTCCTCCAGGGATATAAAGAGAGTATTGCAGGTTAACCAATAAGCCGGGTCAAGACCGAGTAACGCCTTAACATCTAAAGGGGAGTTTGCAACATTAGGTATAAGTATATTAGTGCTAAGTCACCTTGACGATTTCCATGCAATGTGAGTTGATGTTCTCCCATGTCCCCTCCCTGCACCGGGACAAGGCGACGCTGTGTCAAACCCAGCCCCATAAAGAGCTCCCTGGGCTATCAATCCTGAGTCGCCCCAACCCAAGAAGCCCGAAAAGAACGACCAGCTGGGGTCCAATGAGGTTAACTTCGAAAACCTTTGCATCACTACAAAGGATCAATTGAGGGTGAATAAACTCCCAAACTCTAGAGCAATGGTGGTTAAAGCAGACTGCCACGATTGGACATGGGTAGCAGCAGCACTGGCAAGCAGCAGCAAAAGTATGATAAGAGGGGAATTTGATTAGTTAACAAAGAGTCATTAACCCCCAGCTTCTGCTAATGATTCCATTCCTACAGGGCGTCGGAGGACAACAAAGTGAGCTACATTAAGAATCATTGTGCATTTTTTCCTGGAACATAGTGGTACTGGCCAATGAGCTGGAGGACGAGGACTGGTTACAATTGATAAACAAGCATGCTATATGCCGCTTCCAGGAAACCTGGGTCTTATCTGATAGTAATGTAAACGGCTTCTTGGAGACTAGTACAGTGGCAACACGCTCTAGAAAGGGGCGCTGGTCAGGCGGTCTTTCCATGTGAGTGTCTTGCAATTGAATTGTAAGATAGAGCAGCAGGGTTCAGTGCAACTCTCTTCTAATGTTCTGCATGCGACGGACACTTTAACTAGTTTAGAAAATAAAAGGACGTGGTATTTTTAATGTCTATATTCCGCTCAGATGGTTGCTGGAGGTGCAGGCACTTTGGGGGAGCTTTGTCAGCTATATTGGGCCAATTAAAGATTAAGTTGTTGCTCGAGAGGTGCTAGGGGAAGGCAGAAGGGGTGAGCACTTTATACTGATATGCGGGGATTTTAACCTGCAACCATCTGACATCCTAACCAATAGAGAGGTATCGATTGAAAATCACTGCTTTGGTATTCCTGAGCCGGATGTTAGTTCCAAGAAATAAAACAAGAAAGGTGATGCCTTTTCATTAGTCCCGTTAAATCGCCAACTGTGCTTTATTAATGGCCATACTCCTTCAGATTCTCCTGCATAATATTGGCAGAGGGACATCATTAATAGATTACATTATAACCACCACCCAATGCTGGGAGAGTGTCCTTGACGTGGCTGTTACTAAAAGAGTTAAAAGCGATCACAACCTTGTGGTACTATTAAGCTCCACGAGGCACTCTAACACGGGCATGTACTGTATAGTAAGGCGAATTATGGCCCTGAAATCAGCCCAATCAATAACAGCAAGAGTGTTAGGTGGGACATGAAGAAATACTAAAAAGAAACACCAATTCTGGAAACTAAAATGTTAAAATATGGCATTACAATCTTGAATGCCCTGATTGAGAGAAGCAACAATATACTGATAGCATTGAATTCTATGAACAAAAATCTGGAACTGCTTTGGCCAAAGCTGGTTGAGGCACTAGCAGAAAACTCAGTAGTAGACATAGATGAATGCTTTTCTATGGAAAGAGTTGTCTTGCAAGCTTTGATGCAGGGCCATCACAGCTCACAGAATGAAGCAAAGTTTCAATCATGCATGCAAAAGTGTAACCACCTCCTAAATACACAGAAACTGGCATAACAAAATACCTTATGGGCTGAGCTAAGAGAGTGCTCCTCTATGAAATACATCAAAAGGTTTTGTGATGTAATCACCCGTGTACAGAAGGGAGCACTAAATATGCTGGACTTTTACATAGGCCCAAAGGCCTGGGTCAGGCACTTCAGTGCTTTCTTTAGAGTGAACAGCTTTGTCACTCCTGTTTCATAGGCAGTTAGAGATGACATTTGCAAGGGGGATCCGATTCTGAATATTCTAGTGCCAGAAGTGGAACGGGCTTTGAGAAACATGAAAAAACACAAAGCACGAAGCCAAGATCTAGTGTCCACCCTTTTTGTACCAGGAGAAACCCCAAATGGGGGCTAGAGTTCCCAGAAAAGTATTCAACCCATCCCTAGGTATTAATCAGGTCCAGTCATGGCATCCGGTCATTTTATTACCCATATTCAAGAAAGGTTATCTAGGTAGTCCTTCCAATTACCTCCCAAACTCTCTTCTGGATGGGGTGGGGACAATTCTTGGAAATGTTATTTTAAATAGGTTGCAAGTTTGGGTGGACAGTCAGAGGCCCACATTTATACTTTTTTTAGTGCCGCATTTGCGCCGCTTTTTGACGCAAAACGGCGCAAACCTACAAAATACAATGGCAATTTGCAAGTTTGCGCCGTTTTTGCGTCAAAAAACGACGCAAATGCGGCGCAAAAAAAGTATAAATACGGGCCAGAATGCCTTAATGGAGGGGCAAGCTGGCTTCAGAGCATGGGTTGGAACTATCAATCAGGCAGCCCAGCTACATATGATCTTGTACAAGTACACACTCAAAAGGAAATCCTCCCAATATTTAGTCTTTGCTGATCTGAAGGCAGCTTTTGATTCTGTGGTCCGGGAGAAGTTATGGAGATCACTGGTAGACCTAGGGGCCAATATTACACTGTGCATGCAATAATGGCACTCCACATTGACAGTACAGTCAGGGTTAGGTTTGGACCGGGAGGCAAGTTCATTGAAACCTTCTCTGTAGAAAATTGTGTACGCTAGTGGGTGGGGGGGTGTTAGTCCTTTTACTCTTCAGCCTTTTCTTAAATTATGTAGCGGAATAGCTGCTTGAAGATCATATTGATATCCCCACTATAGCAGGAGGAAAGGTCCTGCTACTCCTCTTTGCAAATGGTGCAGTTCTATTGGCACAGACAGACACAATCTGCTGTTAATTAGCGAGGTTTGCATATTATTGCTAAAATAAGTCTTTGACTATTACCTGCAACAAGACAAAGAGTATTGTGCTGAAACTGTCCCCCAGTTTCAACAGGAAATTAACAATACATGGTAAGCCCATAGAGTCTTTTAAGCAAATGATTATCTGGGGATGCGGTTTACTGAGAAACTACAATGGAAGAGCCATATACAGAAGGCAACTACAGTTTTAAGCCAGACCTCCAGGGCACTTTTAAAATGTAGACAAAAGGCAGGAGCCAAAAGTATCACCACCATCCTCCAAATCTAAAGACAGAGGCAGTGGCAGCAGCACTTTACGGTACAGCGCTTGGGGGAGTATGGGAACATATATCCATCACAAGTGGCCGAAAATAATTTGCTTAGATCGCTCCTATGACTGGGTCCAGGCACACCCTTGTTGGTACCTTGTACAGAGCTCAGTCTTATGCCAATAGTAGAAGTTGCTACTAAAACCAGTGTTATACTAGATTAGATCTGTGTTGAATCCCAAAGCAACAATCTATCTAAAATCTTTGGAAGATGCTGACTACTCTAGTGCTCATGGCAGGAATACAAGGCTGTCTCACTAAAGATATACGCAAGCTGAATTGCAACCAGGGTTTCTTTGGTCTGACTCGAGTAACGCAAGGTGGGACACTGCAGAGCTTGTTAAGGAGCGCTACTTTGGGGCTAGTTGGTAGAAGAAAGTCTCCATGATTAGACCTGGAAGTATATTGTGGCATTATTTTAGTAATGAACATGGTACTGTCAATATGTTATATTTAGATTCGACCCACCCTGAACAAAAATACTATATATTAAGTTTACATTAGGCACCTTAATGACAATGGAACGCCTAGTTAGATGTTCCAGACTCTCAACAGGCTTTGAATACTGTGATTGTAATTTTGGGAGGAAGGACAACCTACTGCACTTTTTGATTTTTTCTAAAAAACCATGCCTTAGCACGTAAAATATGTCTTGTACCCCTTTTTAGAGTCTATAATATTACATTTCTTGAAGCTGTATTGCAGTTTTGCTCTTAAAACAGACGATGAATGTATTTGTAATTCAACAGTCTTGTACCTATGGGCAGTTTAGCCACGTGGGAGGGAGCTGCCACCCGCTTTAGAAATCTGACTAGGCCTTTACAGGAATGTATCAGGTGAGGATTTCATGGTGCTTATGCTTCCTGCTATTGTTTATGTGCTTGAACTTTGTTAGGCTGTTGATCAGTAGCTGCTGCTCATATAATCACTAATATTTGCAATTTAAAGGCCAATGCAACTGATATGAGATTGTGGTTTTACCTGATTTTATGTATTTATTAATCGTTTTATCTATTATTGTATGGCTGAAAGCTGAAGCAATAAATAATTGATTGATACTTTAGAAAAGCTGGTATCAAATGTCCTCAGTGTGCTGCTACGCATGGTTTTGTTCTGACAAGAACTAGGCTCTAGGTTTTCACTTGAAGTGAACCTGCAGCTTCAGGATGGGCAGCTTCTTTTTCCTTCACTGGGCCTCAATGGGAGTTGGTTCCACCTATTTTAAGTAAGATGCATATACCTTTTCCATTCACCAGTCAAGAGGTGTCCTGCCTGCTCGCTCTTGGTGTGTAAATCCACACACTCCTCGTAACTGGACCCCTTAATTTACACCGATTTGCTATGAATGTGGATTATTCATGTGTTCCTATATACATGGGCAGGTTGGGTATTCCTTCTAAGGATCACTATGTTTTAACCCCATCAGTTGGGTTTACATGGAGAACAGTCATTCACCTTGTGTGGTATCTGTTTAGTGCCTCGTCCCCTGCACAGTGAAGATGCTGGATAGTTCCCATCACTTCATTGAAAAAGCCATAGTAACTTAGGCCCATATTTATACTTTTTGACGCAAAACTGCGCCGGCGCAGTTTTGCGTCAAAAATATTACCGCCGGCTAACACCATTTTGGTGCGCCGTGCGGGTGTCATATTTATACTTTGACGCATGGCGGCGCAAACAACAGGTGGGGGTCATTATTTTTGACGCACACCGCGCCGTCAAGTCGTAAAAGAAAACAACGTTAACGCGGCAGAAATGACTGTGGGTCAATTTACGACACCGCAAACCGGATATGCGCCGTTTTTTTTGACGCAATAGCGTCAAAAAACACAGCGAACACAGCCATTTCACCAGAGGAGAGCCAAAATGGAACCCAGACGCCACTACATACCCCAGGAAGATGACAACAGACCAGGAACCAGCCAGGACGACCCACACAAGAACCAGGACACTTTTAAGAAGAAAAGAAAGTGTCGCTTTAGTGCAGAGGAGCAGGAAATTCTGGTTAAAGAGGTGACGGAACACCAGCACCAACTGTTTGTCACATCAAAGTTGCCAATCAGTAGGAGAGAGGCTATATGGCAACAAATTGTCGACAAGATTAACAGTGTGGCTGAAGTACGCAGAACAGTCATCGAGTGCAAGAAACGCTGGCATGACTGCAAACGCAGGACCAAGGAAAAGATGGCAAGGAACAGGAAGGCAGCACTACAGACTGGAGGGGGGAGTCCAGCACACCAGGAGGCCCTGGACCACATGGAGGAGATGGTCGCAGCCGTCATCCCTGAGGAGATCGTCACAGGGATTTAAGGACAGGACAGCGCAGACTACCAGGAGACAACGCACATGCAGGGTAAGTCGCATGGGGAATTATAATGCAATAATGTTAACTGCAAGCATGGGGGGATACCGACCACAAAATGCATGGAAGTCAACATATACATGGAGTGGCATGGGTAAAGGGGCATGGCATTGGGGCATGGCCTGCACAGACAGAAGCTGGGGCACACCATTACACTACACCAACAACAGTCCCATGGGGGCATGCTGCCATGCCAACGATGGAGCAAAGGGAAAGCCACGACAGGAGGAAAGGGCACAACGTCAAACTGACATCCTGGCACACGTCAGCCACCATACCCCCTACATTAACTAGGGCCCTATTAGCAATCCTCTAGCCAAACCGACAACTGCAATGTAACTGCAACAACAGTTCCCACTACCACCTCTGATCTGTGTGCAGCTCAAGTAGCCAATGGCAGTAACCTCCCCATGGATCATACACACCTCAATTAGGGGGTGAGGATGACATCTGCAACAATCCCCTGAAACAAGACAAAGGCCCCAGTACACTCAAATGTCAATGCCCATAGTTGTCACAGACATCAGCCAAAGTAAACAACAATAGGAGCGACACAGCACTAAGGACACACCTATGCTGCATATGTCAGGGTCCATCCTGTGCCTGGGTAACAAGGCAACATCCCAAATGTCATACTGCTCAGACAACAGCATAGAGGAGGGGACACATGTAACTGGTCACTGAAATACACCTGCACAGTCAGAGGAGGAAATAGGACACTGATACGACTATCAGGGCAATCCAATGTAACACACATTACCCAACATCAGCAGGACACATTAACAATGTCAACATCCATATCGGATCATAACATTGCCATGCATAGGATATGCCACATGTCAATTACATTTAAGTCAATGTGAACGATCAGGGCTTGGGGCAGGTCCAGATTGTTAAGTGTGCTGCCAGGGCCATCAGAACACCCACAGCCAGTGAAAGGTCTCACCATGAGAATGGATGTACACAGAGGGTCGAGTAGGAAAAGAAGGTGGAAATTCTCTATTTGGCTAAAATCAACACCTACTCTTATTCTGACAAGTAGAGATGAAGGTGTGCAAAAAGGAATAGCCGGACCATGATATGGTGATTCGAATAGGTGTTTATTTAAATTAGTTAACTAAAGTGGTGAAGGTGAACATATTCAGAAGAAATTATTTACAATCTGTTGCCGCCTGCGTATACCAGCAGCTGTGTTCTGTAGTTCCCCCTCATGTTGCAGGCCAGCATCCTCCTCTTCCTCCTCTTCAGGCATGTGTGGTTCTGGTTCCAGGAGGGGAATGTTTCTTCTGATACAAATGTTGTGCAATATTGCACATGTGAGGATGATCCTACAGACCATCTCGGGGGAATATAGGAGGCTACCACCAGTGATGTCGAGGCAGCGGAACCTTGACTTGAGGATGCCGAAGGTCCGCTCGACAATGCTGTGTGTCCTCCTATGGGCCTCGTTGTATGCACGCTCTGCAGCTGTACTTGGGTTGCCAAATGGTGTCATAATCCATGGCTGGATGCCATACCCCTGATCAGCTGCAAGAAAAATGAATGGGATCATGTTGATGTAGCTGGCACTATTGAAAAGACCTTTAATGGCAGTAGTTGTCTTGTGTTGTCTGTGACTCTTTTGTGTACTAATGTGACATCCTATGCTTGTAGGCTGTACCATCTGCATTGTGTTGTTTCCTTGGCTGAACGAGTGTTTGTCTGCTGACCGTTTGTCATCAGTATGTTTTGGGATTTGCAGTACAGTGTGCCCTCCCTAGCATTGTGACTTCTGATACAGGTGTCCGTGTGTCTTCACTGGGGGTGAGATGATAGTTCCATGCACAGTTAAAATTGAAAGTGTTGTTAACACGTTCATATCAAAGTACCCTGGACATCCCATACCTTGAAACTTATGCAATGTATTAATGTAAAGGTCATTGGGACACTTACAATTTGCAAGGTGACATTTAGGCAACCACACTCATTGATGTCTTCACATTAGGCTGTACAGTAATTTCCAATGTGTGACACGTTCAATGGTGACTTAAGAAACATGGCTAGCGATGTCACGACCTCAGTGTGTTCCTGTTGACATGTTGCTGTTGTGGTGTATGTGTTGTGTGTCCTAGAGGGTTGCTGTGTAGTGAGTATATAAGTAGTTTTTTGTACTTACCAACAAGTAGTCCATTGCCATAACATCCATCCTGGAAGTGTTCATTGATGGTGCAGTGAAGGAAGATGAATGAGTCATGTACATTCCCAGGATAATTAGCCACGATGTTGGTGATCAATCCCTGGTGATCGACTATGGCCTGCACGTTGATGGAATGTGTGTGCTTCCTGTTGCGGTAGAGGTGTTCAGTTGCAGCAGGTGGCACAAGGTGAACATGTGTGCAGTCGATTGCACCAAGGACGTGTGGGAAGCCACTGATTGCGTAGAACCCCTGTTTTGTTTCCTGCTGCTTCTGCAGTGTGTTAGGGAAGCAGATGTGGCGGGGTGTCAGTCGAATGATGGCATCCAGTACTTTGGGCAAAAAGGCGGAGAATGATGGTTGTGATATTCCGCCAACCAGGGCACCAGTTGTTTGAAAGGAGCCACTTGCCAGCATGTGAAGTACGGCAAGCAGCTTTGCTTCTGTTGGGATGGTGCGGGGTGTCACCAAAGTGGGGGCCAACTGCTGTTCAATGTTGCGCAGCAGCTGCTGAATGGCCTGCCAGTTCAACCGGTACCTCTGTATGATGTTGTGTTCCCTGAGGCCCTGGAGGGTTGTTCTTGGGCGGAATATCCTCTCCTGCCTTCTGCGCTGCCTTTGGGGTCCCTGCTGGTGTTGTTGTAGCTGCTGTTGTTGCTGCTGGGCTCTGCGTCTGCGTGCATGCTGGATTAGAATCACCTCCATGGCTCCCTGTTGCTGCTCTGCTGCTCTGCTGTTTGTTCTGTGTGTTCTGATTAAATACAGGTGTGTTTGCCCCATTTTAGCGCCTGCCCTGACCCAGGCGTTAATTTTTGACGCAAATTGGGTTGTGCGTCATTTTCTGGCTCCGCCTCCCGGCCGTGCGTCATTTTTGCCCGAAAGCATAAATATGACGCACGGCCGTTTAAGCCATTTTTGGGACGGGAACACCTACCTTGCATATAATTAACGCAAGGCGGGTTGCCGCATCCAAAAAATGACGCACACGGCGGAATTTTGTCGTCCGCGGGCTCGGGCGTCAAAGTTTAAATACGGGGCAACGTTTGCGCTGATTGTGCGTCAAAATTTGGACGCACAATCAGCGCAGACGGAGTATAAATATGCCCCCTAGTGTTATGTGTGGGTTTAGAGCTTCAAAGTCTACAATGGAGAAGAGAAGAAACCTTTATGTAATGCATCCTCCATCCCCCACAATGAGTATAGATTTCCGATTCTTAATTTCATGTCTTTATACCTGGAAGATATATGTACCCTCAACTTACAGAGATGTGGAGTTATCTTTAGTAAACATGTATTTATCGATTTATAATTACATTGTCAATATTTTGGTTGTCAGTATTTTTGCTACAATACTTCTATAGCTCAATATTTAAAAGTCCAAATTGCACTGCTAAGCCCTTCCTGAGGGAGGGCTAGACATTTGGACCCAAGGGCTGGATGGCCTAGAAGTAGGCTAGAGTGAGCCCCTAACAAAAAGATTACCAAAGGCTCTCTATGTCGTAAGTTAACCTTCATGAAGTGCAGAGCGGCTTTCAGAATGGAAAGGAGATGCCAGTATTGGGACCTGCTCATTTGTAAGGAAGTCCCTACCCTTTACCTCTGCCCTCCCCTGAACCATAAGCCCTCTGCCTCCCTTTACCACTTCCTACTCAGAACCCAAAATGACCTTACCCCTTTAACCTCTACCAGCACCTCAACCTTAAAAACCTTTATCCCTTTTACCTCCACCCACCCCTGAACCCTGAAAAAACCTTACCTCCCTTTATCTTTACCCTAAAATCCTTACCTCCCTTTACATACTAAACCCTAACACCTTACTTTCCTTTACCTTTACCCTCCATTACGCTTACCCATCTCTTAACGCATAGCCATCCCTTCAACCATACATTCCATTTTGTAAATAACACAGAAGTGGTGGCCGCAAATCTCAAGGGGAAGGGCGAGGGGATTTTCTTTTTTTTTTTAAATGTACTTTTTCCCGCCACCACCGCCTGCCGCCTCAATCCTCTTCTGGTGTCCCAGCATTCACTGGGTCACCAGTACAGGAATCCCAGCAATCCTGTCACTGCTTTCATGCTACATCTAGCATGAAAACAGTGTCAGGATTGGTCTGAGTGGCTTGGACTACCACTCAGACACAACCGTGGGCTCTATGCAGATTCTGCAGGCAGGTGTGTAACACACTAAGGGGGTCATTACAACATTGGCGGTAAAAGCAGCTTACCGCCGTGCAGAAGACCGCCAACACACTGCCGCGGCCGCGGAATTCCGCCACAGCTATTATGACCCACATCTCGGAATCCACCGAAATTCAGACACCCACACAAGTCTGCCACACCAAAGGTCAGTGATAAACTGGCAAAAACAAATCCTCCACCGTCACGCCAACAGAAACACGCCCATGCTATTACGACACACGAATCCACGCGGCGGTCTTTCAACCGCGGTATTCCATTGGCGGTACACATCGCCGCGCTTAAAATACACACACATCTCCAAAACACCGCCACATTGGACAATTAAAAAAACACACACCTGATACACATACAAACACCACTCCCACACACCCAACACAATATAAAACACACACCCACCTCACCCACAAACCCCTAAGACCAAAAATTAGAGTCGAAGGCGACAGAGAGAGAGCACAGCAATAGACAACCCCACCACACAGAGGCACACAACACCATCACCCACACAACATCCAAGCACAAAACACCCCACACCACTACATATCACCACACTCATCACCACATACACCACCCCACACATCACCTACACCACCCCATGGCACGCCAAAGACACCCCAGGTTTTCGGAGGAGGAGCTCAGGGTTATGGTGGAGGAAATCGTATGGTTAGAGCCACAGCTATTTGGAACACAGGTGCAGCACACCTCTATAGCTAGGAAGATGGAGCAATGGCGAAGAATCGTGGACAGGGTCAACGCAGTGGGACAGCACCCAAGAAATCGGGAGGACATCAGGAAGAGGTGGAACGACCTACGGGGGAAGGTGCGTTCCGTGGTCTCCAGGCACAACATCACGATTCAGCGAACTGGCGGCGGACCCCCACCTCCTCCCCCACAACTAACAACATGGGAGGAGCAGGTCTTGACCATTATGCATCCTGAGGGCCTCAGAGGAGTCGGTGGAGGAATGGACACTGGTAAGTCAAATCTTAACTATCATATCCCCCCCCCCTACCTGCATGCTATCACACACCCCCACCCTCACCCTCTCCCCTATCACTCCAACTCCTCACTAATGTACTATTAACACAAACCACCCATCCCAACACCAAGCCCTGCATGACAAAACAAAGCATGGACACCCAGCACTAAAGCATGCCCACTGCACATACCCATAACAACCCCTAACCATCATCACACAAGCCACCACACAGGAATTCTAGCACTGGGGTACACGCTCACCCACCCATTGCACACCATGACACACACAGATGCAATAATCATGCTTTTATACCCCTGCAGGACCACTACGTAACGTCACCAGACAGGAGGGTCCAGACATCTCTACCCCACCCACAGAAGAGGCCCACAGTGATGACAGCAGCTCTGGCCAACTGGATCCAGATGACCAGCCCGGACCATCGTGGGCCTCGGGACAGTCGGTTCCCCTCGCACAGGCACAGCCCAACACTGACCTTCCACCCTCTGGTAACACCAGCACAGCACCCACCCAGCGGGCCCATACCTCCGTACCCAGGACACATCAATCAGCTGTGTGTCCACCACTACAGGGAACCCAGGATAACCCACCACCACAACAACAACAGGGACCTGGGCACACGGTCCAGGGGACGGAGGCACAGGAACACAGGGGAACTGGGAGGGCTGCTGTGCGACAGGGGGCGGACAGGCCAAGGGAACCCACTCTCCATGAGGCCCTCTCCTCCATCATGGGAGCATACCACCACTCCCAGGAGACGATGGCTACGGTCCTGGCCAAGTTTCAGGAGACCCAGCGCCTGCAGGAGGAACAGTATTTGGGCTTCAGGGAGGAGCTCAGAACCATCAGACCCGCCCTAGGCACCATCATAGGGGTGCTGAAGGACATACAGAAGACCATGAGGGACACCGTGGCAGTCCAAGGGGCCCCTGACACTAGCCTGGACGATCAACTGCCCACCACCTCCGCCGGCGCTAGTGGACAGGACGCCCGCCACAGGACCACCACACCAGCACCCCACCCCCTGCAGATGGAGAACCACCCCGCAAGCGGTCCCTGAGATCCAGGAACAGGACAGAGCAAGATGGCAAGACCCCCACCAGGAAATGAGACCACCCTGATTGTCATCCCACTGTCCCACTTTGTTACCCTGTCCATATTGGAACTGCCCCAGCTCCACTTCCTATGTCCATATGGGCAGTGCACCTGTGAGACTAATAGACTGGACCCTGCCATGGACATTCCTCCACCATCACCCCTCACCCTTTTGCCACCCCCTGCAATAATTAGCACTTCAAAAAACACCCTTGAACCACAAAACAATCTGGAGTCAGTCTGTGATTTTGAAAATGTGTATTATCTATGACAATGACAAAATCCGTTTGAAAATGTAATGTCAACATACCTATGTCACACATCACAAGCCCATGAAGGATGCAAGCAGATGACACAGGTTGGTAACCACACCTGTGAAACCGTAATGGAAATGTACAACTCAGTTACCAAATACTGCTGCAAATTGACAGACAGGATAGAAGTATAAGTGTGAAAGTAAATGTAATAGTAAAAAAATTGTTCTCACCTGTGTGTCATTGGAAATATTGCTGTATGACAGAGTCCCTGTTGTCAATGTCTTCTTCCTCTGCTTCCTTCTCATCACTGTCCACAGGCTCCACAGCTGCCACAACACCGTCATCTGGACCATCCTCCTGCAGAAAAGGCACCTGGCGTCGCAAAGCAAGATTGTGAAGCATAGAGCAGGCGATGATGATCTGGCACACCTTCCTTGGTGAGTAGAATAGGGATCCACCTGTCATATGGAGGCACCTGAACCTGGCCTTCAGGAGGCCGAAGGTGCGTTCGATCACCCTCCTAGTCCGCCCATGGGCCTCATTGTAGCGTTCCTCTGCCCTGGTCCTGGGATTCCTCACTGGGGTCAATAGCCATGACAGGTTGGGGTAACCAGAGTCCCCTAATAGCCACACCCAGTGCCTCTGGAGTTGACCCATCACATAAGGGATGCTGCTATTCCGCAGGATGTAGGCGTCATGCACTGAGCCAGGGAACATAGCATTTACATGCGAGATGTACTGGTCTGCCAAACATACCATCTGTACATTCATCGAATGATAACTCTTCCGGTTCCTGTACACCTGTTCACTCCTGTGGGGGGGGGACCAAAGCCACATAGGTCCCATCAATGGCACCTATACTGTTAGGGATATGTCCCAGGGCATAGAAGTCACCTTTAACTGTAGCCAAATCCTCCACCTGAAGGAAAACGATGTAGCTCCTCACGTGTTTCATCAGTGCAGATAACACTCTGGACAACACGTTGGAAGGCATAGGCTGGGACATCCCTGATGCCATGGCCACTGTTGTTTGAAATGACCCACTTGCTAGGAAATGAAGCACTGATAGCACCTGCACTTGAGGGGGGATTCCTGTGAGATGGCGGATTGGTGACATGAGGTCTGGCTCCAACTGGGTACACAGTTCCTGGATTGTGGCACGGTCAAACCTGTAGGTGATGATTAAATGTCGCTCCTCCATTGTCAACAGGTCCACCAGCGTTCGGTACACTGGAGGATTCTGTCATCTCCTCACATGTCCCAGCTGACAGTGCCTAGGAAGGACAACAGCGACCACAGAGTCAACCAATTCTGAGGTATGTACCCACAGCTACACAGAACACGACACAAAATACAAAATTCTTCCTGTATGTGTGTTGAGTCCAGGCCTAGGTATGTGTGACGCAGTTGTAAATGAATCCATGTGGGCCCCTGAAATGAGACCACCCTGATTGTCATCCCACTGTCCCACTTTGTTACCCTGTCCATATTGGAACTGCCCCAGCTCCACTTCCTATGTCCATATGGGCAGTGCACCTGTGAGACTAATAGACTGGACTCTGCCATGGACATTCCTCCACCATCACCCCTCACCATTTTGCCACCCCCTGCAATAATTAGCACTTCAAAAAACACCCTTGAACCACAAAACAATCTGGAGTCAGTCTGTGATTTTGAAAATGTGTATTATCTATGACAATGACAAAATCCGTTTGAAAATGTAATGTCAACATACCTATGTCACACATCACAAGCCCATGAAGGATGCAAGCAGATGACACACGTTGGTAACCACACCTGTGAAACCGTAATGGAAATGTACAACTCAGTTACCAAATACTGCTGCAAATTGACAGACAGGATAGAAGTATAAGTGTGAAAGTAAATGTAATAGTAAAAAAATTGTTCTCACCTGTGTGTCATTGGAAATATTGCTGTATGACAGAGTCCCTGTTGTCAATGTCTTCTTCCTCTGCTTCCTCCTCATCACTGTCCACAGGCTCCATAGCTGCCACAACACCGTCATCTGGACCATCCTCCTGCAGAAAAGGCACCTGGCGTCGCAAAGCAAGATTGTGAAGCATAGAGCAGGCGATGATGATCTGGCACACCTTCCTTGGTGAGTAGAATAGGGATCCACCTGTCATATGGAGGCACCTGAACCTGGCCTTCAGGAGGCCGAAGGTGCGTTCGATCACCCTCCTAGTCCGCCCATGGGCCTCATTGTAGCGTTCCTCTGCCCTGGTCCTGGGATTCCTCACTGGGGTCAATAGCCATGACAGGTTGGGGTAACCAGAGTCCCCTAATTGCCACACCCGGTGCCTCTGGAGTTGACCCATCACATAAGGGATGCTGCTATTCCGCAGGATGTAGGCGTCATGCACTGAGCCAGGGAACATAGCATTTACATGCGAGATGTACTGGTCTGCCAAACATACCATCTGTACATTCATCGAATGATAACTCTTCCGGTTCCTGTACACCTGTTCACTCCTGTGGGGGGGGACCAAAGCCACATAGGTCCCATCAGTGGCACCTATGATGTTAGGGATATGTCCCAGGGCATAGAAGTCACCTTTAACTGTAGCCAAATCCTCCACCTGAGGGAAAACGATGTAGCTCCTCACGTGTTTGATCAGGGCAGATAACACTCTGGACAACACGTTGGAAGGCATAGGCTGGGACATCCCTGATGCCATGGCCACTGTTGTTTGAAATGACCCACTTGCTAGGAAATGAAGCACTGATAGCACCTGCACTTGAGGGGGGATTCCTGTGAGATGGCGGATTGGTGACATGAGGTCTGGCTCCAACTGGGTACACAGTTCCTGGATTGTGGCACGGTCAAACCTGTAGGTGATGATTAAATGTCGCTCCTCCATTGTCAACAGGTCCACCAGCGTTCGGTACACTGGAGGATTCTGCCATCTCCTCACATGTCCCAGCTGACGGTGCCTAGGAAGGACAACAGCGACCACAGAGTCAACCAATTCTGAGGTATGTACCCACAGCTACACAGAACACGACACAAAATACAAAATTCTTCCTGTATGTGTGTTGAGTCCAGGCCTAGGTATGTGTGACGCAGTTGTAAATGAATCCATGTGGGCCCCTGAAATGAGACCACCCTGATTGTCATCCCACTGTCCCACTTTGTTACCCTGTCCATATTGGAACTGCCCCAGCTCCACTTCCTATGTCCATATGGGCAGTGCACCTGTGAGACTAATAGACTGGACTCTGCCATGGACATTCCTCCACCATCACCCCTCACCATTTTGCCACCCCCTGCAATAATTAGCACTTCAAAAAACACCCTTGAACCACAAAACAATCTGGAGTCAGTCTGTGATTTTGAAAATGTGTATTATCTATGACAATGACAAAATCCGTTTGAAAATGTAATGTCAACATACCTATGTCACACATCACAAGCCCATGAAGGATGCAAGCAGATGACACACGTTGGTAACCACACCTGTGAAACCGTAATGGAAATGTACAACTCAGTTACCAAATACTGCTGCAAATTGACAGACAGGATAGAAGTATAAGTGTGAAAGTAAATGTAATAGTAAAAAAATTGTTCTCACCTGTGTGTCATTGGAAATATTGCTGTATGACAGAGTCCCTGTTGTCAATGTCTTCTTCCTCTGCTTCCTCCTCATCACTGTCCACAGGCTCCACAGCTGCCACAACACCGTCATCTGGACCATCCTCCTGCAGAAAAGGCACCTGGCGTCGCAAAGCAAGATTGTGAAGCATAGAGCAGGCGATGATGATCTGGCACACCTTCCTTGGTGAGTAGAATAGGGATCCACCTGTCATATGGAGGCACCTGAACCTGGCCTTCAAGAGGCCGAAGGTGCGTTCGATCACCCTCCTAGTCCGCCCATGGGCCTCATTGTAGCGTTCCTCTGCCCTGGTCCTGGGATTCCTCACTGGGGTCAATAGCCATGATAGGTTGGGGTAACCAGAGTCCCCTAATAGCGACACCCGGTGCCTCTGGAGTTGACCCATCACATAAGGGATGCTGCTATTCCGCAGGATGTAGGCGTCATGCACTGAGCCAGGGAACATAGCATTTACATGCGAGATGTACTGGTCTGCCAAACATACCATCTGTACATTCATCGAATTATAACTCTTCCGGTTCCTGTACACCTGTTCACTCCTGTGGGGGGGGGACCAAAGCCACATAGGTCCCATCAATGGCACCTATGATGTTAGGGATATGTCCCAGGGCATAGAAGTCACCTTTCACTGTAGCCAAATCCTCCACCTGAAGGAAAACGATGTAGCTCCTCACGTGTTTCATCAGGGCAGATAACACTCTGGACAACACGTTGGAAGACATAGGCTGGGACATCCCTGATGCCATAGCCACTGTTGTTTGAAATGACCCACTTGCTAGGAAATGAAGCACTGATAGCACCTGCACTTGAGGGGGGATTCCTGTGGGATGGCGGATTGGTGACATGAGGTCTGGCTCCAACTGGGTACACAGTTCCTGGATTGTGGCACGGTCAAACCTGTAGGTGATGATTAAATGTCGCTCCTCCATTGTCAACAGGTCCACCAGCGTTCGGTACACTGGAGGATTCTGCCATCTCCTCACATGTCCCAGCTGACGGTGCCTAGGAAGGACAACAGCGACCACAGAGTCAACCAATTCAGAGGTATGTACCCACAGCTTCACAGAACACCACACAAAATACAAAATTCTTCCTGTATGTGTGTTGAGTCCAGGCCTAGGTATGTGTGACGCAGTTGTAAATGAAGCCATGTGGGCCCCTGAAATGGCGGATGCCTGAACTCTAAAGTGGGACAATGGGATGTGAGGTAACTGCGCTGGCGTTGTACACCGTCGCGGTAGGCGGACGTAGACCACGGCGCAATGCCGCATTGGTTAACATTGGACCCTATGGGTCCCAGGAGCCAATGACGAAGTGCGCCGGCAGTGATGATACGCACCGCCGCGGACATCACCGCCGCAGACGTGACCGCCATTTTTTATCTGTTCAATCACTCGATACCTGATCTTCGACAGGAGAGGACCTACACTGCAAGTGCTGCTGTGACCTCGGTCTGGAAGAGACAATGGCACGTGCGTCTGGGGAAAGGGCCCCTGCCTTCACTGCACAGGAGTTGGAGAAGCTTGTGGACGGGGTCCTCCCCCAGTACACGCTACTCTACGGTCCTCCAGACCAACAGGTGAGTACATAGGGTGCAAGTTGTATGGGCTATGCCTGGGTGGAGACGGCTGGATGTAAGTAGGAAGGGGGCAGAGTTCTGCGAGCATGAAGGAGTGTGAATGCATGTGCCACATGGCAAGGGCAGGGATGTGGGCCACTCACTACGACGGTGCAGTTGGTAATGACTTCTCTTCTTCTCCTGTACATGTCATGTAGGTCAGCGCCCACCAGAAGAAGGATATTTGGCGTGCCATCGCCAAGGACGTCCGGACCCTGTGGGTCCACCAGAGACGGAGCACCCACTGCCGTAAAAGATGGGAGGACATTCGCCGCTGGAGCAAGAAGACAGCGGAGGCTCAGCTGGGGATGGCCTCCCAACGTGGGAGAGGTGCCCGTCGCACCATGACCCCCCTGATGTTCTGGATCCTGGCGGTGACCTACCCTGAGTTGGATGGGCGCATGAGGGCATCACAGCAGACACAAGGGGGTGAGTACACTCACATTCTCATGACTTTGCGCACCATGGAGGGGTCTGGGTGGGGGAGGAGGCTAGTGGGTTTCCCTAGGCCAGGGCGAGTTCCGTAGGCTAGGCCCCTCCATAATGCAGGCCATGTGCCACTCCACCCCACCTCTGTAGAGTGCCAAGTACAGGTATACATGCCCCTGTGTCATCTATGTGGGCAGATGACACTCATAGCCGTGTAGGCCATATCCCAGGAACTGCATCTGTAGAGGCCAAGAGCACGGCATAGTGCAAGGGGCTGCTGTGTCTGTATTGTCCGCCAACGGTAGCGGTAAGCCATGCACTCAACCTGTCTTTCTTCTGTTTCCCCACCCCTTTTTGTGCTCTCCCTGTTCTTTTGTGCATCAGCATCATCATGCGGAGGTACAGGGGCACCATCCCACATGGCCATGGAGGGCCACACCACGGACTCGGAATACACCAGTGGGACGGAGGGTGAGGGGAGCTTCACGGCGGTCACCGGATCAGCAACCAGCGACACAGACTTGTCCTCCAATGGGAGCTCCCTTGTGGTGGCGGCAACATCTGTGCCCCCCACTTCTACAGGTACAGCCGCCACCCCCCCTACCAGCACCGCCCTCCCAGTAGCCCCTCAGCCTTCGCCCCGTGCCTGCTCATCCAGGAGGGTGGGCATCACCTTTGCCCCAGGCACTGAGGTGGCACTGAGGTGTCACCCCTGCTGCCCTCAGTGAGGAGGCCATTGACCTCCTCAGGTCACTCACTGTTGGGCAGTCTACCATTGTGAATGCCATCCAGGGTGTAGAAAGGGAGTTGCAACAAACTAATGCATTCCTGGAGGGCATTTATTCTGGTCAGGCTGCCCATCATCGAACCCTGCAATCTCTGGCCTCAGCACTGATGGCAGCCATTGTCCCTGTGTCTAGCCTCCCCCCTCCAACTTCCTCCACCCAGAGCCAATCCCCTGTACCTCTGCCTATCCCAAGCACACCATCAGACCAGCCTGCACACATGTCAACACATAAGGGAAGCTCTGGCAAACATAGGCACCACACATCCCACAGGCACTCACACAAGCATCAACCCCATACAGACACAGCAACATCCACTGCCTCCACTGTGTCCCCCTCCTCGTTGTCTCCCTCCTCCCTCCCAGTGTCGTCTACACTCTCACCTGCATGCACTACCACTACAGCCACTAGGACTCGCACCAGAACACCCAGCACCACACCCCGCTCACCTGCACTCACCACCCCCACTACACGTCCCCTGTGTCCTCTCCCAGTGTGTCTGTGACGCCCCCTCCCAAAGTACACAAACGCAGGCACACACACACCCAACATCCATCCACCTCACTACAGCCTCAAGAACATGCACCTGCACCCAAAGCATCAAAAGTTACACCTCCTACAACCACCTCCTCTTCCTCCTCTCCCAGACCCCCTCCAGCTACCCATCCCAGTGTTCGTCAGAAACATTTCCTGAGCAACCTTGACCTCTGTCCCATCACCCCCCCCCTCCAATTCATAGGTCCTGTACTAGCACCTCAGCCAAAAAAAGTCCGGTACCAGTGGTGCCTGTTAGAGGTATGTGGAGTGGACCGAGCACCAGGGCAGCCAGTGTGACACGGAGCCAAAGCACTGCCAGTCCACCCGCTGTGAAGCACCAGAAGTTGGACAGTGCCCGACGGGAGAGGGTGAAGACTCCTGCCGGCAAAGCCGCTCACAAGGGTCCCGGGGGGAGTGTCGAGTCAGCTGTGACTACTCCCAAGGTGGTGAAGGGGCAGAAGAAGTCTCCAAAGTCTGGGAAGAGCAGCACGGCGGAGAAGGCTGCCATCCTCCCCGCTGCCCAGGACGCCACCGCCAGCCCCATCGTCACTGGTCCAGAGACCACCGCCAGAGTCAGTGCCCAGGAGTGCAGCCCAATCGTCACTGGTCAGGAGACCACCGCCAGAGTCAGTGCCCAGGAGGGCAGCACAATTGTCACTGATCCGGAGACCACTGCCAGAGTCAGTGCCCAGGAGGGCAGCACAATCGTAACTGGTCCGGAGACCACCGCCAGAGTCAGTGCCCAGGAGGGCAGCACAATCGTCACTGGTCAGGAGACCACCGCCAGAGTCAGTGCCCAGGAGGGCAGCACAATCGTCACTGGTCCGGAGACCACCGCCAGAGTCAGTGCCCAGGAGTGCAGCACAATCGTCACTGGTCAGGAGACCACTGCCAGAGTCAGTGCCCAGGAGGGCAGCACAATCGTCACTGGTCTGGAGACCACCGCCAGAGTCAGTGCCCAGGAGGGCCCCGGCAGCCACAGCCCCGCTGGGCAATGAGGGACCGCCATGGCACACACCGCTGCACAGGTCAGAGACAGCAAAGTCAAGCACTGCTGAACAGGGCAAGCACCGCTGAACAGGGCAAAGACCGCCATGGCAAGCACCGCTGAACAGGGCAAAGACCGCTGAACAGGGCAAAGACCGCCATGGCAAGCACCGCTGAACAGGGCAAGCACCGCTGAACAGGGCAAAGACCGCTGTACAGGGCAAAGACCGCCATGGCAAGCACCGCTGAACAGGGCAAAGACCACAATGGCAAGCACCGCTGAATAGGGCAAGCACCGCTGAACAGGGCAAAGACCGCTGAACAGGGCAAAGACCGCCATGGCAAGCACCGCTGAACAGGGCAAGCACCGCTGAACAGGGCAAAGACCGCCATAGCAAGCACCGCTGAACAGGTCAAGCACCGCCAACTCAAGCATCGTTTGCCCATGTGCGGCAGGGGCAGTGACGGAACTGGGACTGTCACAGGAGCGAGATGCACTCTGGGCACCAGTCCCCCTCCAGAACCAGTGGAGAACAGCATCCAGTACCCGAGTCATAAACAGGATGAAGCACTCTGGGCACCAGTCCCCCTCCAGAACCAGTGGAGAGATACATCCAGTACCTCAGTCCTTGGCAGGATGAAGCACTCTGGGCACAAAGCCCCCTCCAGAACCAGTGGAGAAAGACATCCACTACCTCAGTCCTTGGTAGGGTGAAGCACTCTGGGCACAAAGCCCCCTCCAGAACCAGTTGAGTATCCCATCCACTACCTCTGTCCTTGGCAGGATTAAGCACTCTGGGCACAAAGCCCCCTCCAGAACCAGTGGAGACTGTTACGCACTTGAGAGACTGTGGCTTTGCACTCCCCAGGATGGTACAGTGGGCAAACCAACCACTGTAGAGACTTGGGAGACTGTGACTTTGCACTCCCCAGGATGGTCCAGTGGGCAAACCACCCACTGCAAAGACTTGTGAGACTGTGGCTTTGCACTCCCCAGGATGGTACAGTGGGCAAACCAACCACTGTAGAGACTTGAGAGACTGTGTCTTTGCACTCCCCAAGATGGTCCAGTGGGCAAACCACCCACTGCAAAGACTTGTGAGACTGTGGCTTTGCACTCCCCAGGATGGTACAGTGGGCAAACCACCCACTGTAGAGACTTGAGAGACTGTGGCTTTGCACTCCCCAGGATGGTCCAGTGGGCAAACCACCCACTGCAAAGACTTGTGAGACTGTGGCTTTGCACTCCCCAGGATGGAACAGTGGGCAAACCAACCACTGTAGAGACTTGAGAGACTGTGGCTTTGCACTCCCCAGGATGGTCCAGTGGGCAAACCACCCACTGCAAAGACTTGTGAGACTGTGGCTTTGCACTCCCCAGGATGGTCCAGTGGGCAAACCACCCACTGCAAAGACTTGTGAGACTGTGGCTTTGCACTCCCCAGGATACATCAATGGGCATGGAACCCCCTCGTGGATCTGGCGTGGTGCTGTCATCCGGCTGAGGTGCCCCTCCTTCCCTTCCCCTTGAGGTGCCTGTTGTATTTCTATCTGATGCCCCTGCAGTGTTCTCTCCGTTTCTGGACAGGTATCGTGTTTGGGCCTCACCCATGCATTTTGGGCCCAGTGGTCCACGGACATTGAAATGTGCATACCTGCACTACTAATCGTGATGTTTATATTTGGAATGTGTATATATTTATGTATATGAGAGCTTACTGTATTTTGATACATTACAATGGTTGTACTGACTTCCTTTTTGTCTTTGCATTCTTCCGGGGGGGGTTGTGGGTTGTTACTGTGATGTTTGGAAATGCATTGGTGTGTGTGTTGTAGTGTGCGAGGGTCGGGGTGGGGGTGGGGGTGTTCTGTGTGTGTGTCCCTGATTTTTGCCTTCCCCCTCCCCTATGTCGTAGGTGCAGTACTCACCGTTGTCTTCGGCGCCGCCGTTGCTGATGTTCGTAGAGGAGCAGGAAGACAAGCGCAGGGAGTATTTGGAGTTCCGGCTCCATGGTGCCCTCCTTCCTCGTGGAGTGTGTTAAGGTGAGCGTTTTCCCATTGCAAAAGCTGTTTCCGCCGTGTTTTTATCCATGGTGAATCCGCCCCGGAAAAGGTGACAGATTGGCCTGTTGTAATACTGTGGGCGGTACTTTGTCTTCTGCCTGTCTGTTGGCGGTGACCGCTGCGCTGCTTGTCTGTACCGCCGTGGCGGTCGGAGTGTTAAAGTGGCTGTCTATGTTGGCAGTTTCCGCCACGGTCATAATTCCCTTTTTTGTTCCGCCGGCCTGTTTGCGGTATTACCACCGCTTTAACAATGTCCGCCAGGGTTGTAATGACTCCCTAAGTGCGCATGTGTGTTTGGCCGGCCTGAGACTGCCGGCCAAACACATATGCGTACTTAGGTGCACTCTCTCCTCCCCCCTCTTTTGGGATGACACAACACTGTACTTCTTTTAGAAATTAAGCTTTATTGACATAATGGGAATGACCTGGCATGCCAGTAATCCACCTCATTCCCTCCGTCCACCTGGAACTCGCACTCAGGGTTCCAGCAGTGGAATCCAGTTGCCGGGAACATGACACCACTTTATCATAAATATACAAGAAATACATTTAATAAGTAACTCCCAATATAACACCCCCCCCTTCCTTATACTAAACTTCCACTGAAACATATGTAACAGAACTATATACATGAATTTCAATACCATATATATATTTATATACGAATTTTCTGGGTTTCATTATGTTTCTGTTACTCTGCTTTCTTCCACTTGATTCTTTATTTATTTAACATTTGTCATTAACAGTTGGTTCATGATCTTTTCTTACACTCTTTGTTCTCAACCATTGTTTATACTCCACATCATTGCACATTGCCACTTTCCTTATGTTCCACCATTTCCCATCAGACAATCGTACACTGCTTCCTTGTACATCCACTACTTTCCTTAGTTCAGAAATCTTTGGACACCCTTTTTTTGCCACTGTTGCATTTTCTACATGCACTTTTACTTTCATTCCCTTCTCTATTTCTTATTCCTCCTCATTATCCTTGCGTTGTTTCTATATTTGTATGCAGATTGATATTGTTCAACTTTATCTCTCAGTTTCTTATGGTTGACATTCTGTTTACATAACCTACCCATCCATGCAGGCATGGCCACAGTACATGGTCTTCCTCCTTTCATCAAACAACAAGGTGTTTCTCCTGTTACCAAGTGTGGTGTAGTTCCACAACATGTCTCTTATTTGTGCCCTCCAACATATATTACTTGCTAAGGCCAATTACATGTTCTCTCCTAACACTCTATTAAAACGCTCCACTAAACCATTGCCTCTTGTGTGATAAAGAGGGGTTCTGCAATGTTTGATTCCCCATTTCTTTAGAAATACATAAAATTATTTTGAAACAAATTGTGAACCATTGTCAGACAATATTTCCACAGGACATCCTTCCCTGCGGAATATGTCTTTGCAAAAAGTAATCACATTTTTTGACTTCACTTCTCTCATGAATGCCACTTCAGGCCACTTTGAAAAATAATCTATCATTACAATGGCATATTAGCCAATCTCCCCCAAACATTCAAAAGGACTGCAAATATCGAGGGCAACGTTTACCCAAGGAGTTTCTGGCAATGGCATGGGGCATATAGAAGATTCTTGTTCTATATGTGACTTATCACTACACATCCAGGGGACACATTCTCAGACTAATCTTTCTATTTGAATATACATACCTGGCCACCAAAAATCTGCCCTTACCTTTCTTTTTATTGCTGACATTCCTCCATGAACTTCATGTAATAACTTCAGCAATTTCTCTTGTAATCCTTCTGGCACTATCAACTTTTCACACCTCCTTACATTTCCATCCTCTACAGACAATTCATCCCACACATGCTTGAACACTTCTAAACCTTCTATTAGTTTCCCATTCTGGAAACATGGTAATACAATCAACTGTACCAATTTAACATCTGCCTTCAGTGCTGCAACCCACTTACCTTTACCAATGGCAGAACATACATCCAATATTTCAGCCACAACCCATTCTTCATCCTCATGCTCTGTCACATTTCTAATGGTAACCTCTATAAACAGTCCGCATTGATGTTATGTACTCCAGGGAGATAATATATACTGAATGTATACTCTTGTAAACATTATAACCACTTGGCTATACGCGGGGTGGACCTTCCTGCACCTGCTGTAGAAAATAACTCCACTAATGGTCTATGATCAGTACGGAGTTAAAATTTTGTTCCCCAGACAAAATTTCTAAAATGTTGGATGCCCCACAAATAATCTAGTGCTTTTTTTTCACCACTGAATGAGTATTCTCTGCTCCTTTCAAAATGCCTGATGCATGACTCTTTCTTTTCCTATATACTCTTAGAGTAGAGTAGAGTAATCTCAAACCATAGTTGCTGGCATCAGTCACTAGTATCGTTTTGCTATTTGGTTCAAAATGCTTGAGGGATATAGCCTCAGCAATAGACTTTTTGATGTCATGAAATGATTCCTGGCATTTTTCAGTCCACTGGAACTTTACTCTCTTCTTCATTAATTCCCTTAATACGTGCACCTTATCCGCAAAATTATAAAGAAACTTCTAATAATACTCAGCAAGTCCTAGAAATGACCTCATTTGATTTTTATCATTTGAGGATGGTGCCCTTTCAATCACGTCCACTAGATTAAGCTTAGGTTTAAATCCCTGGTGACATTTGGAAAACACGGATCCTTGTATGGTTTCAGTAGTTTACCGGTGCTGTAGAGAAGGGCTAAACACCGGAAAAGACATGACGTATGCATGCCTGTCACTAATGAAATCAACCAAACTGGCGGGTGTGACATGGGCGCAGTTAGAAGCCCACAGAGAGATTACAACAGGGGCCAGACCGCTTGCATTTTTTACTTAATCTCTTGTTTTACTGAAAATGTTGATTTAAACTGCTGTTGGTCCCTGCCACATGAGAAATGAAAATAAGGACTTTGTGTAGTACCCGACAAAAACAAATGTGTAATGTGAACTCACTAAAAATAATACGAAAGTGCTATCAGGGTGCACCACGGTGCGCCCACAAAATCAGTGCTTTAATAGGAAAAAGTAAGTGCAGACACTCACCCAGATGAGCCATGAAGATTGGTCGAGGCCAGAGGCGGGCTTAATTTGCAAACATTTAATGCGCTCAGGACCAAAGGTCGGTAAATTGAGTACCATCAAAATTCGGTAATGGTAACAGCTAATATTTTAGGTGCCTAGAAGTGTGACTGCAAGCGCTGTACAGAAAAAGCAAATAAAATGCGTCTTATAGGTAAGGATTACGCCCAAAATGGTATTGCATCATAGGTGCTAGGGCATGACATTTGTTTTGCAATATAATAAATGTTCTGTTGCTCAGAATCATTGCCCGGTATATTTCGTTAGAGGTGACTACGTCCATTCTATAACGAGAAAGTGTACGTGATAATGTGTCCCGTTATGAACTGACTTTTACCAAAGGGATATTCGTGCTTTTGTTGATCTCATCTGTGGTTCTTCCCTGGCTCTTTTTCTCTCTCATTTCGATTGTCACCTCTTTGCTTAAAATGTGTGTTTTTCGTTTTTTTTCCTCTCTCTCCTCCGATCCTCGATCTTCTGGTTTGCCCACTATATTTCACTAGTCCTGTTCCTCCCATGTGCCACGTCTCTTCCTCCTCCCATGCCCAGTCTCTCTTTTTCTTTGCAATTTCTTTCGTCCCATGTTTGACTCTCCATCCACCCCCCCGCTTCACCTTTCTCTCGTTGATACCTCTGTAACCTGTATCTCTTTGCCCTGCCCCTAACTATTCACTGTGCATCTTACTATTTCCTCTCTACCTGTCTTTTATTACCTCTACCTTGGGCTCCTTCTCTGACCAGGGCTTCCTTGAAACAATGGTGCGGGGGAGGTAAGAGTGCATTCCCTCGCTCCCTAACCCATCCTGTCCTGCTCTGTGAAATGTAACTCTCTTGTTGTATGACGCACTGGCCTCAGTGCTACCTCGCAGGAATAATAAGGTATAGTTTGTCCAGAGATATATCACTGTCCAGCAGGGCAAAGTTTGCACCTTTACTTCAAACAGCACAATGCTTGCTGCTTTCTACTCCAGTGCAAAAGTGCAGCGATCATGCAGACCTAGTCGAACTGTAATTTAGAGGGGTGGCTACTTTGCAATGGCGAAGGAGCATCGCCCTCCGGCTAAGCCAGGAGATGACAGATAAAACAATACTTAATTATAATTTTATCTTTCATCTGCTGGCTCAGCCAGCAGTGTGTTCAGGGTGGGGCAGGGCTGGATTGTTGGAGTTTGGAGGGGGGAGGAGGGGAGAGTGCACTAAGTGCGCATGTGTGTTTGGCCGGTCGTCTCAGGCCAGCCAAAGACACATGCGCACTTAGGTTTTTCCCAGCCAGGCTACATGCCCAGCCGAGCGGGAGAAACAGCACAGACCCCAGACTTGTGTCTGAGCGGCACTCCAAGCCGCTCAGACCAATCCTGACGCTGCTTGCATGCTATGTTTAGCATGTAAGCAGCAGCAGTTTTGCTAGGAAGCCTGTACTGGAGTCCCAACAAATGCTGGGACACCACAAGACGACCAGAGGAGCAATGCAGCAGTAGGCGGCAGCTGCGATGATAGGAAAAGGTACGTTTTTTTAATTATAATATATATTTTTTATTTATCCCTCCCTCTTCCCCTCCCCTTGAGATTTGCAGGGGCTGCCACTGTGTAATTACAACAAAAACAGTGTCTTCCATGCAAGTTGTACCAAAAAAGTGCACTTCTCACTTTGGCACCAATTAGCATGCATGTATGGATTGCATGGAGGGCCGGTGCTCCGGCTATGACGGGCTTGTGCATGCTTGATAGAGAGGCCTGGGGGCGACAAACAGCCTGTTGGCAAGTCTTATTCCATGGGAGAACACTCACCGTGTGTCACATGCAAAAATGCATCTGTACCCTCACTAGCTCAGCCATTTTCCTTTTAGGTACTTCACTTCCGTCTTTTAAACTTTCATGGTAATTTAAGCACCCTATAGGAAGACCCACACCAGTGAATCCTGATCTGTAGTGTGGCAACTCTTCCCCACGATAATGGTGCCAGAGCGTCCAGTTCCCACCCACCACCAACCAACTCCACTGGTCCACCTTCCCTTAAAAGGCCCCTCCCCTTCCATACCTTTATAGGGTACTGCCTGCACAATGCTGATAAAGGGTTTGCAGAGCAGGGGGTTTGTGGGCCGCTGGCAGCATTATGATAGCAGTAGGCACTGGAGACAAGCACACACACGTATGCTGCATACAGCACAGGCACTTGCACTGTTGGCCACCCACGCACAGTATTCAATATGTTTAATATATTAAACATTTCTGAACAAATAAATTTTTTCTGGCAGTTATGTTTCTGTTTTACCAAATATACACTCCGGCTGCTGGAGAAGGTTCCATTGTGCGCCTTCGAGTTGAACCTGCTGCTACCGGCTTAGTTCACAGCCTTCCAAATTCAACCTGAGCACAGGAAGTCACCCTCGCCACTTCTTCGACAGGATCCACTGCCTGGCATGAAATGGATGGAGTGATTGAGTCTTCAGCAACAACTCCGCCTATATAGAGGCTTGAGGCTCTTACAATATCCTCAGCAGCAGAGCAGAACCTGTCCTGCCCTGGCAGACATAAGCAGCGCACAAGTCCTAAAAAAAAGAAGTGGGGTAACTTACCAAGGTAGGCAGTATGCAAGCAATATCACAGCATACATATGACATTGCACGTGGCATCACAGGAAGTGACGTCATGTCCCAAGACATCACAGGAAATGACTTCACAAGAAGTGACATCAAATCTTAAGACCTCTCATTATAATTCTTGAAAATGAGAAAAATGGGAGTCAAGGTGAATTGATGCCGCACCTTCTTCCTTTATTATATATGTATGATTTGTGGCACTTTTCGGTGCACGGGTCATGAGGGCCAACCTCCTAGACCTCAAATAGCCACAGGCTCATGACATTGAAGGGAGACCCAGCACATCCAAGTGCCCATTGATGTCCACAGAAATATTGTCACATTTCTTCACAAATCACATAATTCAATAGAGTTCTTATGAAAACTTTTTGTTCTTTATTAATCCACAATGACAATAACTAATCCATAGCCATAGTTAACATGTTTCGTCCTCACGGACTTCTTTAGGGCTATAAAAATGTACAAATATATAAAATATAAATCAATATAATATTCTACATACATCCTTCACCAATATTAAATATAAAATGTTGTGAAAAATGTTAAAATTATCTATTATTATCATTATAGTTATATTGGATTTTATTTTTTATTTTAATTGAACTTGTGACTTAATCATAGAAAAATATAAATAGAGGGAAAAAGGCTTACATTTTTTTGGGGTATTTTTATTTTATTTTATTAATTGTAATAATTTCCAACATTATCAGTTTTTATTTATTTCTTCATTTCCTTCACTTCCTCCAAAGCTACCTATGTCATCTTATTGTACATTCTATTATTTGTTTTAATTTTTAATTTTAAATTTTTTAATTTAAATGTTTTAGAGATATCCAATGTTGGAAAAAGATGGTTTCTTAATAATAATTGCATATGTGTAACTTCCTGCCAGATAAAAAACTTTATCTTCCACATTTAACTTAATTTTGTTTATCGATTATTTTAACATGTAATTACAACCAACTCTAAATTTCAGAGATTTATTTTACTCCATTTCCATTCAAAATAAGGCGACATATCAATTTTTATTGTCAATTAATCATCTACTAGGACAGAAAAAGGATAGTACAAATTATTGCAGAAGAAACATCAATTCATACCTCACAGTTGCAGCATGTAACGCGCTCCACGGCAGAACGCCATCCGGCCACAGACCAATGAAACCGATTGTGTTCTCACACGTCCGTTTTATACTTGTACTAAACGTTTCCACCTGGAGCAAACTGAAAGACTTCATTTTGAAGCATATAACGGTGGTGGCCATTTTGAAATGGCACTTTTACCACACATTTATATAAACTTTACGCTGACGATTTCATTATATATTGTTATTTTATCGTCCACTAAAACAGACTGTGCCTACTACAGCATATGGCAAAAATGTCACTTACTACAGCAGAAACATCGATCCATACCTCGCGATTAGGGCATATAACTAACTCAACATGCCAGTAAAATCTCATTTTTAAACACGTAATGGTGGCGGCCATTTTGAAGAGGCACCTTTTACCATATATTTGTATGAGCTTTCAATATAATTAGCAGGTCTATCATAAGTAGGTTTGAGTGCATTATGAGTTTTAACAAATGAATGCTGGTCAGTACGTATGCCTGTGAACTGAGTTCCCTTTTTAAAGGAATTAACAAGCCTCATATGGATAAAGCTTGGCATCTGACTAACTAGAGTAGACAAGACACTAAGGCCCTCATTATAACCCTGGCGGTCGGTGTTAAAGCGGCGGTAATACTGCCAACAGGCCGGCGGAAAAAAATGGAATCACGACCACGGCGGAAACCGCCAACATAGACAGCCACTTTAACACTCCGTCCGTCACGTGGTACAAACAAACAGCGCGGCAGTAACTGCCCACAGACAGGCGGAAGACAATGTACCGCCCACCCTATCACAACCCAGCAATCCGGCACCTTTTCCGGGGCGGAACCAACGCGAATAAAAACACGGTGGAAACAGTACATAGAAGGGAAAATCACTCACCTCTCCACACCCCACGAGGAACCAGGACGCCATGGAGCCAGAACTGCAGATCCTGCCGGCGAAGGTCTTCCTCTATCAGGAGCTCGAATGACAGCGGTGGTGACGACCACGGTGAGTACTGCACCTACAACACAGGGGAGGGGGGAGGGAAAAGAGAGTGACACACACACGCAACACCCCCACCCCCACCCTCACCCACAACACCATACACACAAATACATGCTGCAACATTACATTTACACCCCCACCCCCCTTGAATAACGAAAGGACAAAAGGAAATGATTTGAACAATTGTAATCAATAAAAATCCAGTAGTCAAAACTCAAAATCCAGTATATACAATTATGTACACCAACTACACAAGTCCGGATAGTGCACCAATCATTGTCCGTGGACCACTGGGCCCAAAATGCATGGGCGAGGCCCACACTAGGCACAGGCCTCCAAATGGAGAGAACACTACTGGGGCATCAGACCGAAAATATACAGGCACCTCAGGTGGAGGGGGCACCTCAGCCTGATGAACGCACAACGCCACTGCTCCACGAGGGGGCTCCATTCCCATTGATGTATTCTGGGGAGTGCAAAGCCACAGTCTCTCAAGTCTCTCAAGTGGGTGGGTTGCCCACTGCTTTATTCTGGGGAGTGCAAAGCCACGGTCTCGCAAGTCTTTTCAGTGGGTGGGTTGCCCACTGCTTTATCCTGGGGAGTGTAAAGCCACAGTCTCTCAAGTCTTTTCAGTGTGTGGGTTGCCTACTGCTTCATCCTGGGGAGTGCAAAGCCACAGTCTCTCAAGTCTTTTCAGTGGGTGGGTTGCCCACTGCTTTATCCTGGGGAGTGCAAAGCCACAGTCTCTCAAGTCTTTTCAGTCTCCACTGGTTCTGGAAGGGGCTTTGTGCCCAGAGTGCTTCATCCTGCCAAGGACAGAGGTAGTGGATATATCTCTCCACTGGTTCTGGAGGGGGCTTTGTGCCCAGAGTGCTTCATCCTGCCAAGGACTGAGGTAGTGGATGCCTTTCTCCACTGAAAGTGATGCTTCATGGAAGCTGCCCAGGCTCCTGGAGCTCACCACCAGCCTCGGACGACTGACCACTGGGGTTGGCATCCATGTCTGCGGTGGTGCCACTGGCTCAGGATGTCGCGGGGCCACTGGCGGTGTTTGCGGCGGTGTCAGTCGCGGCGGTGCTTGGGGCGGGCTCTGCAGCAGTGGTGCTGACGGCGGGCTCTGTGGCAGCGGGGCTGGCGGCTGGCTCTGTGGCAGCGGTGCTGGCGGCGGGCTCTGTGGTGGCAGTGCTGGTTGCGGGCTCTGTGGCGGTGGTGCTGGTTGCGAGCTCTGTGGCAATGGTGCTGGTTGTGGGCTCTGTGGCAGCGGTGCTGGTTGCAGGCTCTGTGGCGGTGGTGCTGCTTGCGGGCTCTGTGGCGGCGGTGCTGGCGGCGGGCTCTGTGGCAGGGGTGCTGGTTGTAGGCTCTGTGGCAGCGGTGCTGGTGGCACGCTCTGTGGCAGTGGTGCTTGCGGCAGGCTCTGTGGCAGCAGTGCAGGTGGCGGTGCAGGTAGCGGTCTTCTCCGCCATACAGGTTGGCTTCGACGTGGAAAGAAGGTGTGACACTGGTCCCTCAGTCGGTGCCACCATGCCCTCTCATGACCTGCCCTTCAGTTTCTGGCCCTTCCCCACCTTTGATGATGGCGCAGCTGTCTTGCCACTATCCCCTTTTGTTTTCTCTGACCCCCTTGGTGGCAGGTGTTTTCTGCTTCCCCTTCCGGGATGTGGGCAACTTTTTTAGCTTGGCAGGTGGCGGAATGTCCTTGCCCTCACTCCGTGGCACACTGGCAGCCATGATGGTTGGCGCACTCCTATAGCCCGCAGTTGCTGGCACCACTGGGCCTGGGGATGTGGTGGCTGAGGTGCTGGGTTGGGACCTGGAAAGCCTGGCCCTAGGGGACGGACGGTAGGGAGGTGTAGGGAATAGGTCAATATTAGCTAGGAAACGTTTTTTAGACACACTGGGATGGGTAGATGGAGGGGGTTTAGGAGTGGAGGAAGAGGTAGTGGTTGTAGGAGGTGTACGTCTGCTGAATTTGGGTGAAGGTGCAGGGGCTGGGGGCTGTTGTGAGGTGGATGGCTGTTGGGTGGGTGTGTGCCTGCGATTGTGTACTTTGGGAGGAGGGCTCACTGACACACTGGGAATGGATACAGGGGATGTGTGAATGGTAGTGGGGGTGGTGAGTGCACGTGAGCGGTGTGTGGTGATGGGCGTGCTGGTGACGGAGGTAGTGGCTGAAGATGTAGTGCATGCAGGTGTGAGTGGAGACGAGACTGGGAGGGAGGAGGGAGACATGGAGGAAGGGGACACAGTGGAGGCAGTGGATGCTGGTATGTCTGCATGGGTATGATGCTTGTGTGAGTGCCTGTGGGATGTGTGGCGCTTATGTTTGCCTGAGCCACTTTTGTGTGTTGAGGTGTGTGCATGCTGGTCTGATGGTGTGCTTGGGATATGCTGAGGTACAGGGGATTGGGTCTGGGTGGAGGAAGTTGGAGGGGGGAGGCTGGACACAGGGACAATAGCTGCCATCAGTGCTGAGGCCAGAGCCTGAAATGCTCTCTGTTGGGCTGCCTGGCCAGAGTGAATGCCCTCCAGGTATGCATTTGTTTGTTGCAAATGCCTCTCAACACCCTGGATGGCATTCAGAATGGTAGACTGCCCAGCAGTGAGGGATCTCAGGAGGTCAATAGCCTCGTCACTGAGGGCAGCAGGGCCGACTGGAGCAGGGCCTGAGGTGCCTGGGTCAAAGGAGATGCCCACCCTCCTGGGTGAGCGGGTACAGGACACACGCTGAGGGGCTGCTGGGAGGGCGGTGCTGGTAGGGGGGGTGGCGGCTGTACCTGTTGATGCGAGGGCACAGCGGGGGCCGCCACCGCAAGGGAGCTCCCATCAGAGGAGGAGTCGATGTCACTGCTGTCACCTCATGTCCCCGCCGTAGAGCTCCCCTCGCCCTCCGTCCCATTGGTGGCTTCTGACTCCGTTGTTTCGCCCTCCAGGGCCAAGTGGGATGCAGCTCCCTCCTGCTCTGGTGCCACTGCTCATCCGCCTGATGATGCTATTGCACACAAGAACAGGGAGACCACAAAAAGGGGGGGGGGAAGACAGAAGAAAGACATGTTCAGTGCATGCAACACCACTGCCGCTGGCAGACACTACAGACACAGCAGCCCTCTGCACTATGCTATGCACTTATTGTTCCTAGATTATTCACATGCCCATGGGGTACAAGGCCTAAGCCCGATTGCCGCACACATGGAAGTCACAGGAGCCTGACTAGGTGTAGATGGCACTAACCACTAGTGGGGTTGGGGTTCCAGTAAACCTGCCTCTCAAGGGACCTTGCCTACCAAGTATGCCCTGGCCTAATGGAACCCACAGCCCCCCTCCTCCACCCAGACACCTCGCAATGCGTGAAGAGTCAGATGAATGTGACTGTACACACCCTCTTGTGGCTGCTGTGATGCCCTCAAGCGCCCATCCAACTCCGGATATGCCACCGCCAGGATCTGGAACATCAGGGGGGTCATGGTGTGAGGGGCACTCGTCCCACGTTGGGAGGCTATCCCCAGCTGGGCCTCTGCCGTCTTCTTGCTCCAGCGGCGAATGTCCTCCCATCTTTTATGGCAGTGGGTGCTCCGTCTGTGGTGGACCCCCAGGGTTCAGACGTCCTTGGCAATGGCACGCCAAATATCCTTCTTCTGGTGGGCTCTGACCTAGAGGAATAGTACTGGGGAAAAGGAAGATCTTTGCCTGTCCGGACCGTCATACTCATTGGCCCACGTTCCTACCCTTGCCCTGACGCATATACACTCACCGTCCGCTCATGCAGGCCTCAGTCCTCCCCCCCATGTATCTTCCATCCACACCACTCCAAACAGGCATTGCCCATGCAGCATGCTCACAGTGTACTCACCTGTGTGTCTGGAGGACCGTACAGTTGTGTGTACTGGGGGAGGACCCCCATCCACCAATTTCTCCAACTCCTCTGAAGTGAAGGCAGGGGCCCTTTCCCCAGACACATGAGCCATCGTCGCTTCCAGACTGAGGTCACAGCAGCACTTGCAGTGTAGGTCCTCTCCTTTCGAAGGTCAGGTATCAAGTGAGTGAACAGACAGAAAATGGCGGTCACGTCTGCGGCGGTGCGTACCGTCACCACCGGCGTACATCGTCAATGGCTCCTCTGACCCATGGAGTCCAATGTTAACCAATGCAGGATTGCGCTGTGGTTTTCGACCGCCTAACGCAACGGTGTACAACGCCAGCGCAGTTACCTCATATTCCCTTGTCCCACCTTACAGGACAGGTAGCCGCCATTTCAGGGGGCCACATGGCATTAATAATAACTGCATCACACCTATCTAGGCCTTGCACACACACAGTAACTGGCACATTGTGGATTAATAAATGTGTCCAAATGACATTTTGTGATACCTCAGTGTAGGCTCACTCTCTGCTCGCTGTTCTTCTCCATAGGGCACGTGATGAGATGGCGGCATCCTCCAGTGTACAGACCGCTGGTGGACCTGTTGACAATGGAAGAGAGACACGTAATAGTCACCTACAGACTTGATCGTGCAACAATCCATGAACTGTTTGCCCAGTTGGAGCCAGACCTGAATTCAGCTATCCGCCATCCCACAGGGATACCCCCTCTAGTGCAGGTCCTGTCAGTACTCCATTTCCTGGCAAGTGGGTCTTTTCAAACAACAGTGGCTATTGCATCAGGGATGTCCCAGCCAATGTTCTCTAACGTGCTGTCCAGAGTGTTGTCTGCCCTGCTGAAACACATGCACAGCTACATCGTTTTCCCTCAGGTGGAGGATTTGCCTACAGTGAAAGGTGACTTCCATGCCCTGGTACATAACCCCAACATCATAGGTGCCTTTAATGGGACACATGTGGCCTTGGTACCCCCACACAGGAGTGAACAGGTGTACAGAAACCGGAAAAGCTATAATTCGATGAATGTGCAGATGGTGTGTTTGGCAGACCAGTACATCCCCCATGTGAATGCCAAATTTCCTGGCTCAGTGCATGATGCTTACATTCTGAGGAGTAGCAGCATCCCTTATGTGATGGGGCAACTCCAGAGGCACCGTGTGTGGCT
This sequence comes from Pleurodeles waltl, assembly GCF_031143425.1. Taxonomy (NCBI): domain Eukaryota; kingdom Metazoa; phylum Chordata; class Amphibia; order Caudata; family Salamandridae; genus Pleurodeles; species Pleurodeles waltl. Next base: position 248,607,712 of record NC_090449.1, on the reverse strand, counting down.
AATAGGTGAGGACAAGGACCCTATACAGTGTGAATAGGTGTTTGGGTATGGGGTTGTCCCTACGGGTTAGTGTGTGTCTAACAGTTGTCCCTCGAAATTTGCAGGTGACTCTGGGTACCCCAACCTGTCATGGCTACTGACCCCAGTGAGAAATCCCAGGACAAGGGCAGAGGAACGCTACAATAAGGCACATGGGCGAACTAGGAGGGTGATCGAACGGGTCTTCGGCCTCCTGAAGGCCAGGTTCCGGTGCCTCCATATGACAGGTGGTTCTCTCTACTACTCACCAAAGAAGGTGTGCCAGATCATTGTGGCCTGCTGTATGCTGCACAACCTGGCTTTGCGACAATAGGTGCCTTTTCTGCAGGAGGATGGTCCAGCTGGAGGTCTTGTGGCAGCTGTGGAGCCTGTGGACAGTGAAGAAGAGGAGGCAGAAGAAGAGGATATCGACAACAGAAACAGCGTTATCCAGCAATACTTCCAGTGAGACACAGGTAAGAAGATGTCACTGCCTCACACATCTCATACTATTGTTTGAGCTATCAGAAGTCTGTCATTTTCACCCAGTGTATGGACCCTGACTTGTCACTTTGACTTTCCATTTAACAGATGTGGGTCTAACATTGTGTCCTCTGCTATATTTCCTCCAGCCCTAAAGCTGTGTTTCATTGGTATTTGGACAATTAAATTGACATTGCAATATTCCATAGTTATGGCAATTACACATTAGTGAAAGCACAGACTGACTCCAGATAGTTTTGTGATTGATGTGTGTTTATTTCTGTGCAAATAAGTGGAGGGGGTTGTAAAATGGGCAGGGGTGATGGTGGAAGAATGTCCATGGCAGAGTCCAGTCTATTTGTTTCACTGGTGCATTGTCCAAAGGGGCATAGGAAGTGGAGCAAGGGCAGTTGAAGGATGGACAGGGTGACAAAGTGGGACAGAAGGGTGACATTCAGGGGGGTCTCATTTCCTGGCGGGGTCTTGGCAATGTTCTCTGTCTTGTTCCTGGATCTCCATCTGCAGGGGGTGGGGTGCTGGTGTCGTGGTCCTGTGGCGGTGCCTCCTGTCCACTAGCGCCGGCAGAGGTGGAGGGCTGTTCATCATCCAGGCTAGTGTCAGGAGACCCTTGTTGTGCCACAGTGTCCCTTCTGGTGTTGACAAGGTCCTTCAGCACCCCTACAATGGTGACCAGGGTGGTGTTAATGGACTTCAGTTCCTCCCTGATCCCCAGATAGTGTTCTTCCTGCAGCCGCTGGGTCTCCAGAAAGTTGGCCAGTACCGTTGCCATTGTCTCCTGGGAATGATGGTACGCCCCATGATGTTGGAGAGGGCCTCGTGGAGAGTGGGTTCCCTGGGCCTGTCCTCCCCCTGTCGCACAGCTGGTCTCCCAGTTCCCCTGTTTTCCTGTTCCTCTGTCCCCTGAACTGTGTGCCCACTGCCACTGCCCCCAGGTCCCTGATTTTCTTGGGTTGGTGGGTTTGCCTGGGTTCCTTGTAGTGGTGGACACACTGCTGCTTGACGTGTCCTGGGGACAGAGGAAAGGGCCAGCTGGGTGGGTGCTGTGCTGGTGTTTCCTGAGTGGGGAGAATCCATGGTGGCTTGTGCCAGTGTCAGGGGAACCGACTGTCCCGAGGTCCCAGATGGGCCAGGCTGGTCATCTTGATCCAGTTGTGCAGAGAGGCTGTCATCACTGTGGGCCTCTTTTGTGGGGGGACTGGATATGTCTGGAACCTCCTGTCCGGTGACGTTGGGTAGGGGTCCTGCAGGGGTGTAAAGGCATGATTATTACATCTGTGTGTGCCATCGTGTGCAATAGGTGAGTGACCATGTACTCCAGTGCTTGCATTCTTCTCTAGGTCCTTGTGTGATATTTGCTTTGGGGTCTGTGTGGGTATCTGTAGTGGACATGCTTTGGTGATGGGTGTCCCTGGTTTGGTGTTGCATGCAGGACTTGGTGTTGGGATGGGTGGGTTGTGATAGTGGGACATATGTGAGGTGTTGGAGTGAAGGGGGTGAGGGTGGGGGTATGTGATGGCATGCAGGTAGGGTGGGGGATATAATAGTTAAGAGTTGACTTACCAGAGTCCATTCCTCCTGCTACTCCTGCGAGGCCCTCAGGATGCAGTATTGCTCCTCCCATGTTGTTAGTTGTGAGGGAGGAGGTGGTGGTCCACCGCCAGTCCTCTGCACTGCAATCTGGTGTCTTGAGACCACGGAACGCACCTTCCCCCGTAGGTTGCTCCACCTCTTCCTGATGTCATCCCGTGTTCCTGGGTGCTGTCCCACTGCGTTGACCCTCTCGACGATTCTGCGCCATAGCTCCATCTTCCTAGCAATGGAGGTGGCTGCACCTGTGATCCGAATAACTGTGGCTCTAGCCGGACGATTTCCTCCACCATGACCCTGAGCTCCTCCTCAGAGAACCTGGGATGTCGTTGTGGTGCCATGATGTGGTGTGGGTGATGTGTGAGGTGGTGTGTGTTGTGATGTGTGAGGGGATGTGTTGTTGTGTGTTGTTTGAGGTGCGTGGATGTTGTGTGAGTGATGATGTTGTGTGTCTGTGGATGCTAGTTTTGTTTCTGGTGGTGTCTCTCTCTGGCCTTCTTTCTGAATTTTTGGTAGTAAGGGTTTGTGGGTAATGTGGGTGTGTGTTTTATATTGGATTGCATGTGTGGGAGTGGTGTGTGTATGTGTATCAGGTGTGTGTATTTCGATTTGTCCAATGTGGTTGTGTTTTGTAAATGTGTGTGTATTTTGAGCGCGGCAGTGTGTACCGCCAGTGGAATACCGCAGTTGAAGGACCGCTACGTGGATTCGTGGGTCGTGATAATGTGGGCGTATTCCTGTTGGCGTGACAGTGGAGGATTTGTTTTCGCCAGTTTATCACTGACCTTTGGTGTGGCGGACTTGTGTGGGCATTTACCGCCAATGTTGTATTGAGGGCTTAAGTGCTACAAGCTAGGCATACTGAACCGGCACCAAGAACAAAGCACAGTTCATGTATTGCATTACAAATGATAGAAACTGCAATTGTGAATATTACAACTGTACAATTTATTAACTTACCTAACATACCAACATTATATACACTGATAATTTTAGCACACCCTGACCATTATAAACAAACTGCAAATTGAATACTGCACTCAGTATTCTGGGTATAGTAAACAATATTCACTATAAAAGATACTGTCATAACTGGATACTCCGCACATTTATTAATTCAGACATTCTGGACCATGCTATATTGCCACATGATGTTTAAACACAGAGAATTAGAAATTAGACTATGCCAAGGTAAGGGGCACAAATTGAGCTCCATCCTTGCCATGTTCAGAAACCATGCACCGTGCTTTCAGAGATTGTGAAGTGTATTAGGAAGCCAAGGAAGAAACAGTATATGCAAAAATTCCTGATGTAGGCAGAAGACACACGGTTTTGTAAGCCACAAATCAAACAATGTTGCTTTATGTCAGTGTGAAACACTTTTACCCAAAGATAGAGCAAACTATCTCCGCTCCCAGGCCACTGCAACAGGCGTTCTATTCCATGTGCAGCACATTTCGGTGTAGATGTGATTGCGTTAGCTGCGTGTGCTCTCCAAAGGTGAGACTGCTCTCTTATGTGAAGTATGCTTACCCAGTCCTACCGAACTCTTAATGTGTCTTTGGTGGCACTCACACTCATTTTAGGAGATCGGGGCTCATTCTCATCAACATACCATGAACCAGAGCAAGCAAGAAAGACAGAAAGGGAAGAAAGAAGTACAAAGGAAGATAGGAAACAATGGCAAAGGCAGAAAGGTGGTTAAAAAATAACCTGCAATAATGAGATAAAGCCAAAGCCTGTCTAGGGTAATGAAAGAAAAAGTCAAAGGAACACTAGCATTCAGCAATGGGACCTCAAGAAAAAGTTTGGGGCTCTGTATTTATGTTTTACCAAATTACACACTGCCCCCAAAAAGTTGTCACCTGCATATGTACCAGCAGTCATCTATTGTGTTCTTGCTTTTGGCATAACTGCATCTAAACAACCTTCATATTCACAAGTGCAACAGAAGTACAGCTCACCCTGGAATCAATGCCACCAAAATATGCACACAGAATGATCCATACATTTCAGAGGGAGGGGCATCAGCTCTACATCAAAATAAGCACAAGCTGTCCAGGATCCAAGGATGAGAAGGGCATGGTAATAAAGCTGTCTCCCAAGAATGGGGCACATGAATTCTAGTCCTAAGTACCACTTTCAAGAAAATACGGGCCTTCGCTAGGAAATATTGTTAGTTTGCATAGAAAAACTACATACATGTGGTATAGGAGCAGCGAGAGACACCACAATCTACGACCAGAAATCAGAATCTAGATTAGACTATACTCGCTAACAAGAACTTTGCACATCCTAGACATGCTACACTGCCAACTTGGTGCACTGGAGACAGCCTACTTATTTAAAGTAACACTGGCCTGTGGGCCAGCCTGTTAACTGAACCTCAACTTGAAGTAGCCAACCCACATGATCTTTCATCTCATACGTAGCATAACTCATCAGGCTGCCAGACCTAAGAGCATTGTAACAAAAAAGCTACCCTGTGTTTGTTTGTTACAACACAGTACATCACAAATGTTGGCACTAGCACATCCCTGCATTAGGTAGGGGTGAGAAGCACAAAGAAAAAAAACAACCATACAAGGCAGGATAACAACCTGGCAAACTTCAACACAGCCATATCAACCTCTCTCAAATTTCCAGAGCTCTTAAAAAATTAACTTGTCTTCCTTTCAAGAAAAACAACTCTTCAACATTCAATGATTTGAGCTTTTTAATAAAAACATAACTTCATATGTTTGGAAATCAATTTTCGTTGTGGCATGACAGATTTAGATACTTCTGCACAAAACTGAAATATTTGGAACACAGAAGAGCAAACGGGATTATGCGAGACAGTCTTTATTTGAAGTACATTTTTGTGTGATTTCATCAACTATAAGAAGCTCCAACATCTTGCACCAATAATTAAAGACTTAGCATTAATCTTTGATGTAAAACAGTAGAAATAAAGAGATATCCATCTAGTGGCTGAAATGAACAATGTAAAAAAAGAAGACCTAGATACAGTCCCGGCTTCCCTGCTTGATAAAATTGTATGATTTTAGCTAGGCAAATCTTTCTCTGTGTTTGATTTAATAGACCATAATGTTACTCCATGTCCAATAAGAGTCTAGACAACATATAAGCTTCTCATAACAATTTAATTGCCTCCTAGTTCATTAATAGCATCGTTGTCAGTCAAGGTGGGGCATGAATGTTTGTAAATTCACACTAAGTTCAAGCTAATACTTCTAGAAAATGCCTATCTATGCAATGATATAATCTGAAATACTATGGGGAAACATTTTAGCATTTTAACGCAATGTACTTTCTTGAATTGTGAAGCAACTTTGCATGAATTACTTGTTAGTTTCATGGTTCAGCTTGCACACTGGCTCTCACTGGTAATTTGTTCGCTCACCCCCTGTTAAAAAAGCTAGCATTTGAAAGCAAGGCTGGGGCCTGGATGATGATAGTGGTACCTTTGGGTTAAGTCTGGCTGGGGTAGTAGTACTTACCAAGAGCTGGAACGCAGAGCTGGATACAGCCGACTCCTCTGTGCCAGCAATCTCCATCTAGCTTCTTTCTTGCTCTGTCTGTCCATGTGAAGCATGTGCTCCAGCTCCATTGGAAGGCAACACGCAGGGGGACTAAGGCAGATGTAGGGGCTCAGGAACAAGAAGGCCAACATTCTGAGTGCTCACCTTTTTAAATTGTGTGGATAGGATAGTTTTTGTGGAGGAAGGAATACCTTCTTGTAAAAAAAAAAATTGGGGGAAATTTCCTCTTTGTGTGTGTGCAGGAGAATGTAGCTCACATGCAAAGAGGAAATGGTGAGGATAAATAATGATATTTTTCATTGTTACGCCAGCCTTGGATAGGCCCACCATTTTGGAGCGAACTCATGGACACAAGTCTTTGTAAATATGGCTTTGCATTTAAATGCATTGGAGATGCACAGGAATGCCCATGAACCACTCATGTAATGCCTACCTGATGCATTACCTCTCTTTTTTTTACAAAGCAATGCAAATCGAGATTTGCATGGTTTTGGAAATCTTGAATTAGATTTTATTTCAGGACTGTGCCGAACAAGAGGCACAACCCAGAAGTAAAATCTTAATAAATATGGGACTCAATTAATACATTGAGGCCCAAATTTTCTAACATTTAGCACAATGCAATGCAGCAAGACAACTTGTGTCGCTGAGCTGATTCAAATGGGGAGAGTAGGAATGTGCCACATTTACAAAATACTATTGCAATCGCTGCATCTACCTTAGGTGAAAGACTTTCTACAGCGATACGCCACTTGCTGCACCTACTTAGGGTGAATAATTTTTTGAAAAATTCTCGCTATTTATATTTAAATGACTGCATTTACCATGATGCCTTGGGGCTATTTTCCGCTTGAATGCAAGGCAGTGTGCTCCCTTTTTCTTTTTGGATTTACAAAATAATAGTTCACTCCTCTCTCTCTCTCTGGTTGCGCAAGGAGTGTTGGATAGTGCCAATGCAGGCACCTCTGCATGATAGGAAAAGGGTGCCTGAATTGCAAGTAGGATTGCTTTTGTGTAGGAAGGGACACCTTATTGCAAGAAAACAATCCTTTGGGGCACTTTCTTTTTTCTGGGTGTGCTGCAAAATGCAACACACATAAAAGAGGATTTAACAAAGAGAAATAGATATTTCTCCTCCTTAGTTCTCTGATGGTATGGCGTACCATTTTGATACATTACCAGCATTACTATTCCTAGTAAATCTGGAAATGCGCCAAAATCCCATAGTGGCTATGGAGGAACAACCATACTCCACCCATGGAATGCCTTTCCAACACAGTGTAACGCACGCCAGCGACTTGCACTGTCTTTCCTTACTCTAGATTTACTAAGCCACACAAAGTGGCTTTGCATGGCTTAGTATATCTGACTTAAGGGCTTGCATTGCCTTACTTCGAGAGTGGAACACAAGCCCTTAGTAAATCTTGGCCTTATTTTTTTACAACTCTGTCACATAGAAATTGTCAGCAATGAGAACCGTGACAGTCAATCTGTTCTGGCTAATTTGGTTGAAAATGCAGCATTTTACAATATCCTATGGGGTTAAGGCACCTGCTGCAGAGATATTGTTGTGGCCAGTAACTCTTAGGTAATAATAATGATGGTGAGATTACTTTGATGGTTAATGTATTTCCTGGACAGAACTGTGCCTATTCACAGTTGAAGGACAATATGTGACTAGTACACTTTGTAACTCTCAATGTCTTATGTGACAATCCTGTCAATGATTAACACACTTGTATGATTTAATGTCATTGCATAATGTATGTGTGTGTGATGTAAATCGCACTCATATTGGAAACAAAATGTGACATTGGGATGAGTAGGGCTATATAATAAACAAGAAATATTAGCTATATTTAAATTAAATTGTGTAAATACTCATACAGACTGATACATCCCACTTGCTTACAGTGCATGTATATCTCTTACGTACAGGGACTGAACAAAGTTAAAAACCTGCCTCCAAGTTGTAGTTTCTCTTAAGTACTTGTGAAGTGGTAGTAAGGTGTGCACCTTTGTTTGCCCTCCATTGTATTTGCATTTAGGTATAAGACTTCAGATAAGTCCTCGCCATGATACTCAAACGAAAAGGAGGCCTGATAGCCCTTTAAATTCCACCTTTGTGATAGGCCCAGCTGGAATCCGATAAACTGTCTCACCGACTGGATGTTGCAGATTGGAATGAAAGAAGAAAGCCTGCAGGCACTGCTGAATGTGTCCCGGTGTCCAAAAAAAACAAGCCGGGCAAGTTCAGCATACGTAACTTGGGCCTAGCTCTTGACAGGGTAGATGTTGTCCACCATGAGAAACTAGTACGAGTACGCTGTCTACCCACATGTATCCCTGACTTGAGCTCTTTTGAGATGTGGACATATCTATTCTGGGCCTTCATGCTGGCTATTAGAGCACCAGAACTATCCCAGGCTAGAGAGAAGTCCTAGTACGAATAGCTGGAAACTTCAGATGTGCTGATACTTGGCACCGGTGAGTATGGACACATTTAAAGCAATGCATGAAATCCCAGCAAAAAAAGAAAGTGTGGGTTCACTTGCTCAACCTCTGCTCAGATAAAACTAATTGTGTCCCTAGACTCTTTAAATAGAATGTGTCCTGCCATGCACAACATGGATCAGTGGACATCTGCCATGATGTGAGATTTCACTTTAGTGCTTCCTAGAAATTTAGGGCTTGCGCTAAGTTTTGCCACCGTGCAGTATGTTTTTAGTCTGCCTTCACACTGTATCAAGCCACTGATATACACCAGGGTCTTCATTTTATCACGACTTTCGTATTTCACAGTAGGAAAAGTAAATTTTAGATTATTGTACTGGCAATATCCATCGTATTGGGGAAAACAGCACCTCACCCAATTGCCAAGACCTTCAGACGCCCAATGTTACTGCATTAACATGTTATTGGTAATCTGAGGGGGGTGCACATTAATCTGGGCACATATAATACAATCTGATATCTCCTGAACTATTGGTTACTGAAGAAATGAAAACATTCTTTGTGAAACATCTCAGACTTCCTGCATATGAAGAAGCTCAGGTTGCACTGAAGGTATGCAAGCTCCCGCCTGAAAGAATTCACCTGATGGTAAAGATGGGAGTATCAATATTGGGACATTGTCTGACTGAGAACTGCAGGACCCTATGGGGCATGACACTGTGGTGCGAAAGGCAGCAAGAATGTACCGATCATTGAAAAGCTGCAGAAAATAAATGTGTTCATATGGTTCTCATGGCCCGGACTGCTGTAGGGCTGCACCTACTCTTGGAAAAGTTTTTTTGCCTTTATGGGGAGTTTGGATCTGCCAGTAAACTAACTAAATTGTAAGTCATGATCATTGGCTTGCGATCCACGAACTAAAAGACATTTAAGGTGGCTGGCCATATCTTGGCAAAAAGACTGTTGAAAATCAATTCTTTAGACAACTGGTGCAGGTACCTCTAAGCACCCCTGCCTTTTCAGTCCATTTGGAGCTGGGAACAAGATACTTAGCTGGCACAGTTGCCCATAGACCTCTGTTGTGCTGGATTAAAATCTGGACCAGGGAGGGACTCAAGCAGTTGCGGCTCCTCTGCTATGGTGGAGGAGCATCAATCCCCCGCACCCCCGCCAGTAGCAACTGCTGTAAATTTTTATAACAAAAGGATAATAAACTAAGTTTATTCTCCTTGTGTTGATAAAGGGGTAGGGAATTGGGGATGGTGGGGACAAGGGGAGTGCATGGTGCGCTCCCCTCAGTGCGCATGTGTGTTTGGCCAGCCAAACACACATGCGCACTGTGCTCTCTCCAGCCCAGCACTGTCTTGCCAGGCTAGAGAGAGCAGGCACAGGCTCCCAGTCTGCCTGGGAACACCCTTGCTGGGCATTCCCAGCCAATCCTAGTGCTGCTCTGAGCAGCGTCACGATTGGCTTCAGGACAGGCTGGGAGCCTGTGCCTGCCTGCTGAGGAGACGGAGGATCGGCGGCGCGGCGTGCAGGTATGTTTTTTAAAAAGTTATTTTTTAATTTTATTAATATTCCCCCCAACCCCTCCTGCATGCTGCCCCACCCCCTGTAGCCACCGTGAGCCATGACTGGACTCAAACTAAATAGACAGATCCTTTCAGACTGCCTGTCCCTTGATCACATGCATGGAATCCCCTGGATTGCCTTTGTGAACTCAGACTTCATCACTCTAGGGAGAGCGGATATATTTCTTGAGCATCGCTCATTGTCACTCTCAGAATTGAAAAGGGTGAACGAATCGTTTCTAGAGTGTGCTGCGTTAGCTAGAGAACAGGCAGAGTTGATGAAACCTACGGTGAGTGGACACATCGTTTGAAAACAGTTCAAGGCTTGGAGGCTTACCTAGCACAGGTACCCAATATGAGGGATAGATTTGTTTTGGCCAGGTTAAAATTTAACTTGTTGCACCATCTCCTGACATCACGAAAGGCTGGGCTCACCCTGGTTCTATGCTCCCCTGTAGCTGTGAAAATAGGTCTCTGCAGGACACTTTGCATTTTGTAATGTTTTGCAAATATTTGAGTATGCCCAGAAAGCAGTTTATATTTTCATTGCTGAAGCACCTGAACTTACCACATATAAAATTTAAATCCAGTTGAGGCAGCCACTGTGCCAATAGCAAACCCAGAGTTGGACATCTGGTAGGACAAAAGATGGGTCCTTGAGAAACTTGATAGGAGACTCACTAGAATTGTCCTATCATCCTGTTCTCTCCCTTTCAAGTGCACCCCAAGTGTTACACGTGGCTTACTGGACCTAGTGCTTTTTAATGCACAATTTCCACATTAAGGCCCAGATGTATGTGGGCCTAGCGCCATTTCAACACCACATTAGCATAATTTTTTGATGCTAATGTGACGTTGGAAGGCCAAAAACGCCGTGCCATATTTAGAAAGTGGTGCAATGCTTCTTTGGACCACATTTTGCCTGCGCAAGGCGTAATGTATGCAAGGGGGACGTTCCGGGGCAAAAGGGGGGGGCAAACAAATGGTGCAAAGAAATCTATGAGATTTCTTTGCAGCATTTTTATTAGTATTGTTTAAGGCCTGCTAACAGTAGGTGTTAAAAAGAGGCTCCTATTGTGTTCATTGGGCCTCTGGGTCTTTTGCAGGCTTAGTGTCATCATTTTTTATGCTAAACGTGCAAAGCGCCTGACTAGCATAAAAAATGATGATGCTAGTCCTCCGACTACCACCATGGTGCACACATGGTGGCATAGGTGGGTGCTAAGGGATGCAAGAAAAACGGTGCTGCATTAGGTGCAGCACCACTTTTCATAAATATGCCACAAATGTTCTAAAAAAAGCCATAACCTCTGAAAAGACACTTAGTAAATATTCAAGTCCTTTCATGGTGTGCCAAACAAATTAAACCTAACGATTCTGATGAGTTGACCCAATTATGTTTTTAAAATGTCCATTGCTAGGACCCAAATTTTGTCAGGGGTGCCCTTTTTGCCCAAACATTACATACATTAACCATTATCGGGCTAATACGGCTGTCTATGTACTTTGGGGAACACATGTCAAAAGTTATATCTAGCATGACGAGGACTGCATTTTGTCATGGATGTCTTCCGGACATATGCCCTATGTATGCAAAGAAATTCTTTTAATGCACCAGTGGCAGCAATTTTCTACAGGTGCCACCTATGCCAAGAATCTTTCTCTAGTCTGCCAGCGCTAGTGTTTTTCCCATGAGTGTCCCATTCCAAAATGTGCCCACAGTGTACTTGCGCTTTTTGCCACAGGTGCATAAGTAATCCCAGAAGAAGGCTAGATTCAATAGCTGACTTGCCAACATAACAACACTTTTTCATTTAAGCTCACTTACATTCACTTACTCACATTCATTCTCTTTCATTAGCACTCAGTCTCAATCACTGATTACAACTCACTTGCACTCATCCATTCACTCAGGCCCTCACAAGTCTGGCGGTCTTGAGACTGCCAGACTCGCCGTGACGGTCTCACCGCCGCGGAGCTGGCATTGAAGACCGCCGTATTACGAGTTGTGGAGGTGTGGAGGTTTGGCTGAAGCCAAACCTCCACAACTCCACCTGGCCCGCCGGTGCGGTTGCACCGCTGCAGCTGGCGGTGACCTCCTCCAATCCGGCGGCAGACCTCAGCCTGCCGTTCGGTTTACAAGTTTGCAAACCACCAGGCTTTCCGCGGAGGTCACCCCGCCTCAAAAAACCTGGGGGTCACGCACTGGCGACAGGAATCTCCATTCCTGTCGCCGACACACACATACACACATGTCCCCACACATGCACACATCTCACCCACCCATCCACACACACACTCATAAACCCCCTTCATGCACTCATGCATGCACATGCACACACGTGCAGCACAGGCATACATCCACTCAGACACTCCCACTAACTCGTATGCATCCACTTAGACACTCCCACTCACTCGCATGCATCCACTCAGACACTCCCATATACGAGCACATACACGCATACACGCATGCATTCACCACCCTCTCACAGTCACGCACACATGCACCCAAACACAAAGACCTCATCCCTCCCTCCCCTTTCAGACGCCCACTTACCTTTTGAGATGAGGAGGACATCTGGGAGGGAATGGATCCTGGCGGTCTTCCCTCACTGCCACCACCATGCCAGCAGGACACCGCTGAGCCATATTACAGCCTGTAATACGGCGGGCGGAGTTATGCTGGCGTAGCCGTGCCAGTGAGGGAACAGCCTCTGCACTGCTGACCACCAGAATGAATGATGGCTGCTTTCCGCCCCAAAAATTTCAGTGGGCATCCACCACTTGTATTATGGTGACCTGCTGAGCGCCAGCACTGGCGGTCATCTGAGGGGTTCGACTCCCTCACTCACTCTTACTCTGACTCACCTATACTTACCCTCTTACACACACACACACACATGCAGTCCCACATGCAAACATACATTCTCACACATACACTTACTCTCTCACACTCACCAATATGCTCACACTCAACATACATTTAAACCCTTTTTATTTTTCTTACCTAATATGCCAGTGAAGGTCTGTTCCAGATCGTGCTGCTCTACTTTTTATTACATTATTAGTGAATAATAAAAAAATATTTGCTATCAATGTAATGAAAATAAGCAGAAAACGAAGTTGTAGCAGGACACTAATAATGCAGGACTCCCCGGTTTTCTTCATACTGATTTTGCCACATTTGAGGCCAGAGGTCACAAAAGCAATGACAGGGGTTGAAAGGGGAGAGTCAGGGGTCACAGTTGCGATCCCCGGTGACCCCTAAATGACTTCCATGCCAATTAAGAATAGGCCAATTCAACCACGTTTAGAAGTGGAACACAGACACTTTGCCACTGGTTAGGAGTGTTAAAGTGCATTGAGTTCTAAGACACATCATGGGTAACTACATAGAAAAGGCAGATTTCCTACAACTTAATGAAACTGTGGACACAAGGTTGGAATGAAGATTCTGGCTGAAACAGGTTGGGAAAGGAAAAAGGAGTGCATTTGCATGAAGGTTCCATTGAATTATTCTGTGTGGTGGTATACACTATAGCCTATAAGGTTTTGACTATGACTTCAATAAAAAAATACATTGTCTAATCCAAAATGTTTGGCCTTGGCAGTATGGCGCAGTGGTTATTTTATTTCATTTTTTTGCAAGCCTATGCCCAAAAATAATGATATGCCCCAAAATAAAAAGAAGAAAGAAAGGAAAACACGCTACCACTAAAATGCTGTTGCCACATGCTTGTAATGAAAATATTACATTTTAAATAAATGTAACAATTTCATTTAATTTTAATAGAACAAATGGGCCCTCCTTAGGAGGCAGGTGTACTTAGAAGTGTACTTAGAGCAAGGGTTGCAAAACTTTTTAGTTTTAATTTACCTGGCGTGGAAAATATGAATCTTATTGGTGCAAATAAATGGCACTATTGGCTTTGAATTACTGTCAACTAAAAACTTATTTTAAACCTACAAAGATTGCTTTGAAAAATGGATAAAGAATGGAAAGAAAAAGCATTGGCATAGTTAAATATTAGCCCACTTGCTCAGAAACTTAAGTGCACTTCTCCTTAGACAAAAGTGCACATATAATGAGGCTAAATGCCATCAGCCACAGCAAAGAAATCCAGTAGCTGAAGGGGGCTGATCCATAGCCAGAACCTGTGTGCTCTAGGACGTGGAAACAAAATGTGAGTGACAGATGATCAGACAAATGGTTGAAGAAGGCTGTATCTGTACATTTTTATATTTGTGATTTTGTTTTGCATAAAGTTGACAGCACAGATCAAGCTGTTTCCAGGCTACGCCAAAAACAATGTAACAGGCTGGTGTTTAAGTGGCTCAAATACAAAAGCACAAAGGGGCACACTCACAAGCCCCTAGCGCCACCATAGCGTAATTTTTTTACACTAATGCAGCGCTAAGGTGGCTTTTTCCCCCCGCGCCATAATTACCAAGTGGCGCAATGCTTTCATTGCTCCACTATGCAACCCCTTGGACCACATTATGCCCGTGTCAGACATAAAGTACTCCGGGGGAGTGTTCCGATGTAGGAAGGTCCGATAGAATGGTGCAGTGAAATTTAATACAGTTCACAGAGCCATTTTTCCATCATTTTTAACGCCTACTCAAGTGACGCTATTTTCCTAACGACCGCCCTGGTGTGCCATATTGTGAATATGATTATGTGGCAGAAAAATGGCACATATCAATATACCACAAAATATGGTAAACTTCTTTTAAGGCATTGTACTGAGAGAGAGCAAACAGATGCTAAAAGGCTGGATGTTGTTCATCAAAGACACCGGTGTCTAAAAGGCAGGAGAAGGTGAGGTCTACATAATGAGGGGAATATTCACTCACGGTTTATTTGCATAGAACAGCTGAGATCTAAGCATGCTAATGATTGACTCCAGATTGCTAAAATCGTTTCAAACTTTCTCCTAGAAACTAGTGGTGGTATTCACAGCCCTCTGTAAGCATACCTAAAGAAGTAGAGACATCGTTTGCGCAAAGACCAAGGCCACATCACAGTGAATCCATAAGTGATAGCCTTTCATAAACAACTTAAAAATGCAGTGAAGGAGGAACACGGCCGTTTGAACCCAGGCAGACTCAATTCAGGCAGCTCGTTGGAGGAGAGGGAGGTATGTACGGCAGGGAAGCACGGTGTGCAGAAGTGTTTATTGCTCGAATCTGGCCTACACAGATTGTAGTTAATTCCACCTCACTTTTCTCTTTTCCTCTGAATATGACTTCCCCTACAGAAACCTGCTAACCCCCACGGTATCGTGCCGGAGTGCCTTTTAGGGTCAGGGCTGGAGTGGGGCTGAAAATAGGCTGTGGCGCCGAAATAAAGCAGCCTACATTTAGGGAGTGGGCAGTAGAAACAAGCACTGGCAAATCAAATAGCTCTCGCCTTTGACGCGGCTGCTTGCGCATGCATGTGCCTTCATAATGACATTGGCTTCTTTTTCTTAGTTCAGTTACCGATCAAGTTGTATCTACGCTACTGCTTGATCCATGTATACCTATTTCCTCTGTTTCCTTTTCCAGTAACCAAGAACATATAACAGTCATTTTTTACGGTAGTGTGGATTGTCTGTGCATGCTAACAAATCCTTGAATTTATTCATTATGTATAGCTTCTGTGGTAGTTTATGCTACCCTGCCCATCAGAATGTTTATTATTATTAATTTTTTTGCATGTATAATAATTGATATGTATGGATTCAGAGATGTACGGCCTAAAACAGGTACAGTAACCAGATAAGGTGTTCACCATCAGTGCTATAATTCTACATAGTAGTGATACATACAGTAGGTACTGCTAAATTAGATCCTCTAGTTACGTTTAATAATCATGAAGTAGTTACTTAAAACCTTACATGACGTAGTTAAAACAAAGAAATCACAACTAAAAACAATGAAGAGACATCATGATTAAAAGTGTTATACATAATATTCTAAAAGTGCAATGTCCTCAGACTTTAATATGGCTGGTATTTAAATTCTAAAGCTACACAGATAGGGTTAGCAAAGAAATCAAGAGTGAGGAAAACGAAGGAGCATAATTTTAACAGATAACATTTATACCAGACTTTCTAATAAGTTACATATCCTCGATCATGGCTGGTGCTTAAGATATAATACTTTGCCGATAGAGCTAACTTGAAAGTTAAGGTGACTGTTAGACCTGTCAGCTCTTGGCATGTTTACCATGTCTTTTTGGCTTCTGACCTCCTGTTATGATCCTGTGCTGAACTTCATTTTTTCTGGCTTTAGGACTCTGTACACTTTACCACTGCTGACCAGTGCTAAAGTGCAAGTGTTCTTTGTCTAAATTGGGTTGGTGATTGTTTTTCTCCAGAACTTGCCTATTTGATTTCCTAGTAAGTCCCTCATAAAGTGCACTAGAGGTGTTCAGGGCCTATAAATCAAATGTTACCAATGGGCCTGCAGCACTGATTGTTCCCCCCACATGAGTAACCCTGTAAACATGTCTCAGACCTGTCACTGCAGTGTCTGTGTGTGCAGTTGTGAGTCTTGTAAGTCACCCCTAAGGTAGGCCCAAGGCAGCCCCAAGGGCAGGGTACAGTGTATTTAAAAGGTAGGACATGTACAAGTGTGTTTTACATGCCCTGATAGTGGAATACTTCCACAGTGTTACATGGAGATTGCCTTTAAATATCTTTTAAGTGCAGTTTCCCATTGGGAGCAGATAGAGACCTGAAGTTTTGGGTCTCTGAACTCCCAATTTAAAAATACATCTTTTTGTGAAATTGTTTTTTAGATTGCAAGTTTGAAAATGCCACTTTTAGAAAGTGGGCATTTTCTTGCTTAACCATTCTGTGTTCTGCCTGGATGTGGAATACATGTCAGGGTCAGACTGACAGTTGGGCTGTTTGTGAATTCAGTCACATAAATGGAGCTAAGGTGTGTTCTGCATATCCCAATGGGTCTCCCTGGGCTAGAGTGGAGGGACGACCTGATACTTGCACCTGAATAGGGCTGTGTCTGTCCTTACATAAAACAGTCTCCAGCCCTTTGGAGTGTGTCTGGGACCAGAGCAGGAAAGGCAGAGTCTTGTGCACTACAAATACTATTCTTTGAAGTTTGCCTTCTTCAAAGACAGAAATGGGTATGAGTACTGGACCTCTGACCCCACAAAGTTAGAACACTTCTGGACTGAGGACATTCTGCCAGGAACAAGAGCTGGATGCTTGAGGAGGACCTGCCACTCTGCCTGTTGCTTTGCTTTGCTGGGCTGCTACTGCTACTTCTGCCCTAGGATTGAAAAGACTAGACTTTGCTTTCTGCATCCTGCTTTTCAAGGTTCTTCAAGGGCTTGAACTGAGCTTGCCTCCTGTTGTGAAGTCTCAGGGACATCAAAGACTTCATCTGACAGTGTCTGGGCTCTTCTGCTGAGAGTCCTGACTTGCTAAGCAGTGCCAAATCCAGTCCCTCAAAAATTGAAACTGGTAAACTGTGGGGAAAAATCCACACACCGCTGTGTGCACATCAGAAAAATCAACACAGTGCTTGTTCTGTGGCTGAAAATTTGACAAAGTGTCTGTCCCGTGGCTGGAAATTCGACGCAGCGCCTGCTCTCAACGTGGACCCTCCGCACAGTGTGTGGGAATTTTCCACACATCTACCCTGGGCGTCAAATCTTCAAAATCACAACAAGGACCTGAGTCTACATGTCCGGAAATCGATGCATCGTTCTCCTGCAGGGGAAAGAAACTACGCATTGCCTATCCAGTGGGGAAAGAATTGACACACGTCCTTACTTGCGAGTAAGGAATCGATGCATCGCTTGCTGTTCTGATGCAGGCCCTATCCTGCGGCTTTATTTTTGACACATACCAGATACTTTGTGCTAAGACAACACATCCATTGATTCCTATGAATTAAGACTCTTTTAACTTTGAAAATTGATATCTTTTCTTGTGAATGTTGGATTTTTGTCATTTTGGTCTTGTTTTATTCAGATAAACATTGACTATTTTTCTAAACAGGTGTGAAGTCTATTGTGGTGTTTTCAATGTGTTACTGTTTGTGTGTGTGTGTACAAAAACTTTACACATTGCCTCTGAGATAAGCCTGACTGCTCATGCCAAGTTACAAAGGGGATGAACGGGGAGTTATCTTAGTTGTGTAGCTCCCTTACCCTGACTAGAGTGAGGGTCACTACTTGGACAGGGTGCAAACCACTGACAATTGAAGACCCTATTTCCAACAGCCTTGTACTATAACTCCCACCACAAAGTCTGAAAATCAGCAGGCAGAAGAAGATGCTCATAATAGGGGAATAAATATCCTTTACAGCAATCTTAAGGACTCTATATTGGATCTTTTATCAAGTACATTTGAAGCTATCTATGCTCGCTTGGGGGCCATCAAAGTTAAACTAAGCAATTTGGCCCCCTCTCCCATTTTAGCACAATAAATTAGGTTGCCACTAAACTCTGAACACCAGGAGGCAAGGCCTAGAGTGTCTTCATCTCCAGCAAAAAAACGTCATGTTCCGAAACAGGCTGCACATACTCCTCTTTACTGAATTATTTAGATACTTGCCTAAGAGTCCCAACGGAAAATCAGAAAGGAACAGGGCTCTCAGTAAGGCCAGGCCAAGGTGAGACTGCTAGGAACGGACCCAGTAGGGACATTTCAAAATCTGTAGAATAAGTCTAAGGGGCATATGTATACTCTGTTTGTGCTGAATTAGTGTCATTATTTTACGCAAATTCAGCGCAAACTTAATGCCATATTTATCTTATGACGCTAGACCCATCTAGCGTCAAAATATTGGTGTTAATGTCTTTTTTTTTGATGCATGAAACCTCCTTGAATCAATGAGATGCAAGGTAGGCATTCCTGTCCAAAAAATGACTCTAACCCCCTAGCGCCATATTTATCCACCCGGCCAAAAAATTATGTTTGCGTCAAATTTTAACACCTGGGTCAGGGCAGGTGTTAAAATTAGGCAAACTTATCACTACCCAAGGAAAACACACAGAAGCAACATTACCAACCCACAGGAGACGATGGAGGTGACACTGATCCAGCTTGAGAGACAATGCAGAGGACAGCAACAACTACAGCAGTCACCACCACCACAACGCAGCCCACAAAAGCAACGCAGAAGGCAGGAGAGGGTCTTCAGAAACAGGACAACCCTCCTTGGCCTCAGGGACCAGGACATCATAAGTACTGACAGACTGAACCGGCAAGCCATACTACACCTGCTGCACCATATTGAGCCACAAATCACAGCCAGCCTGTAGACCACACACAGCATACCACCTGTGACAAAGCTGTTAGCTGTCCTGCACATGCTTGCAAGTGGCCCATTCCAAACAACAGGTGCCCTGGTTGCTGGTGTCTCACAGCCGTCGTTCTCTGCGTTCCTGCCAAACGTGTTAGACGCTATAATCTTCCTGACACGTGCCACATCAGCTTTCCCAACACCCAGCAAAAGCAGCAGGAGACAAAACAGGGATTCTACCAAATCCATGACTTCCCGCATGTGCTTGGTGCAATTGACTGCACCCATGCCTGACTCGTACCACCTGCAGCAACAGAGCACTTATACCGAAATCACAAGCACGCGCATTTCATCAATGTGCAGGGCATAGCGGACCACTGGGGACTATTCATAAACATTTTGGCCAAGTATCCCAGAATTGTCCATGATGCCTTCATATTCCGGCCCAGCAGGACAAATGAACAATTCCAGGATGGACAAAATGGAAATGGCCTACTTGTGGGTAAGTCAACAACCCTAGCAATAAACACATAACACACCAACCTTGTAGGACACACAAGACATACACCACTACATTAATACATGTGCAGGGTAACAGAGATGTGGAGGTAACAACACATATGCACCATGCTGCAGTACAGCACAATCAGTGCACACCACAAACACATACACACACATGTACGTAACACACCCACAACTTGACAGGCACACCATGTGAAGGACAGGTGCAGATATGTACCCTTTGCTAACAGAAGAACTACTCAGAACACTACAAGTGCCCACAGGTTGCCTACTACGTACACTTCACACACAGTACACCAAACAAAGAATATCTCAGCCATGTCAATGGCATACACCATGCTCATGTTATGTAAGTCTCATATACGCACAGATCCCTCAAATCATGCCATGCTAGTCACTGCCAGAACAAACATCAAATGCCAGACAACTGCTGCCTATACCAACTACATCTCATCAACACATTTTTGATTTATCTGTACGGTGCATAGACATCTGCCTGACGCATTGGCTCACACACATAGGAATACAAGATCAATGCCCATCACATACCATGTGCCAGACGTGTAATAAGTGACACCACACCTACTATAGTGCCACCTCACATGCACCACTTACTGACCCACAACACCATCATGTCTGCACCATAAACAATAAATGGCCCACCATGGGGCAGAGTAACTGTCAGACAGTGCAGATCATGGATGCCTTACTGGGACCCTGTAGGAGAATACAGGACTCCACTGACCTCACATGCACTGTTCCAAGGGACACATTTTCTAAGTAGCTGAGCTCCATCCCATAGCCTGCACTGTGCATGTGTTGACAATATAAATGCTAAATCATGTGTTGGAAGATAGGAGAGATACTGGTAGTTATGTTGATCACCCTGAAACAATGGGATACACAGCCTTGGACACCTGGCTGCTGCCACAAACATTAGCTGCCACTCAGGATCACCAAGGGACCTATGTAAAAGCTTCCAGTGCCATTGTCATGGCCTGCACTGTATGTACAACTTGGCAGATTACCATTTTTTAATGACTTGAAGCCACATTGTAAAACAGCCACCCTCCCATGCAGTATATAGCGTGGAAGGGGCGTGCAATGTGTGTTGCTGCAGGTCAGTCACCACAAGATACATAGCATGATGATGCTGACTCAGATGTAGGTGTCACCTAAAACCTGAGGCAGTGCAAACATCAAACACAACCCCAGGGGTGCCGTTTGCAGGTTGCAATAAAGAAGTAGACTGTGCTTTGAACTCATATGAATGTGCCACCAATGCATGCTGCATACTGCTACACACACGAAGAGCCAATTGTCCATCAAAACAGCATATGTATAGGACGGTGTCCCTTCCTGCACAGATACATCCACCTTTACAGGTCAGCTAGCCAAGTACCCTTGTGCAAGGATGGTAGTGTAGGTGCACAGCTGCATATGAGCTACTGGTACAGGGGACAGCAAAGGGTTGCCTAGTAACATGTCACACATGGGGCATTCTTACATAGTCGAAATGTTGCCGGACATTGCTGCCAATGTTGGAGACGTATTGTGCATTGTCACTTACCGATTTCAATGGGCCTAAGTGTTGCACATCATCTGTAATGTCCAGGCTCTGTAGTGCTACCATGTTGCCACCACATCTGACCCCATTGTGTTGTGATGATGTGTCATGCCCCCTCTAGTGATAGCACACTGATACAAAGGTGCACTACACAACGCATGGTACATACATACTGGCCATCAGTTAGGAATCCCAATCAAATATCCCAGGTCCTTTATCCAAACACAAGATTGTCCTGTCCAACAACCCAGTGCTGAGAAGACCTTAAACAAGGCCAGGAACTCACACCATACCACAAACACCTATGAGTCACAACCAACAAAAAATATCAACTGCCATGCTACATGACAAACCTGTTGCAAGCCTTAACAATAACTTACTCATTTAATCTTTTGCAGCAGATCAGGGTTATGGCATACAGCCATGGATAATGACCCCATTTCCAAACCCAAGCACAGCAGCAGAGCGTGCATATAATGAGGGACATTGAAAATACATGGAATATTGTGGAGAGGACATTTGGCATCCTGAAGTCAAGATTCAGGTGCCTGGACATGACAGGAGGCAGCCTCCTATTTGCCCCACACATTGTCTGCAAGATCATAATGACATGTGCTATCCTGCACAACATTTGTGTGCAGATGAACGTTCCCTTGTATAAGCAGGCACAACACAGCTGCTGGGATACGCCACAGACTGCACATAGTTGATAACTTCTTCACTTAAAAATCACTTAACTTGCCTAGTACACTTTGTCAATAAACACCTCACTTTTTCAAACAATCCTGCTTTGGTCTCTTCAATCTCCACAACATGTACCTTAGGATTGTGAGTCTAACCTCAGGGAGCATGTTACAAATACTAACCTGAAAAGTACTGTTGCAACATCACATGTGATGTGTAAAATTGTACTGCTACCATCACACACACCACAAATAGCCTCATCACTTGAATGTGACAACTGAAGGACACAATCTATGGACTACAACATATGAATTACATCCACCTTGCCAACTTGTTCATTAATAGCTCATCACACACAACTACAACATATTCAAATAGGAGGTGAACTAGGGGCCCACACATGAGGCAGTGGATGTCAAAAATTAAAAAGACAATAAGGTTAGAACAGAACACTGTCACAACTCAGTGTGAGAGTTTCAATGGCTGCATGGAGCATGTATGACAAGGGATGGGCATCATTGGTAACAATGGTCATCATGATTAGCCGAGGTGTGACAAGCAATGGAAGAATTTGGGCCTGCACAGTACATCCATCTAAATTAATCCTGCCACTGCCATGGGGCCTAATCTAGACACAGGGTACACATGACCTCACACTTTGCACAGACAAGTCTGTTGAATGCACATCAGAAGGGATGAGAACATATGCAGCTAGGGCTGCAGGCCCACCACACAAAAAGAAGAACCATTGCTAAATGTAATGAGTTTAATCAAACACTTGTGGTCAGAACATAATCTGGGTGGAATGTAGGCAGAGTGTGTCAATCACAGTATGTACCAAAGATGTACACATGTCAAACTTATGTGTAGTCCACACACAATCAATCAATCAATCAATCAAGGATTTATACAGTGGACTAGTCACCAGTTAGGGTCTCAAGGCGCTGGGGGGGGGAAGCTACTGGTCGTAGAGCCATTTCTTGAGGCGTTTCTTGAATGTCAAGAGGTCTTGGGTCTGGTGATGGTGTATCAGTAGGGAGTTCCAGGCACTTCCGGCTAGGTGAGAGAGGGATCTTTCTCCGGCGGTGGTGCAGCGGATGCGGGGGACGGAGGCGAGTGCAAGGCTGGCGGAGCGAAGATTGCGGGTGGGGGTGTGGAAGGTGAGTCTGTCGTTGAGGTAGGCAGGTCCACCATAAACCATAAACTCCAAATCTACATAGGGAGACAGTTGTCGGGTAACATTTCCTAGGTAGCATTGTTCAACCATCATCAACAATGCCTGAGCTGTGTATGTCGTCTTAAATGTTATGCTCTGTAAGACAACTACACACATCACATAAGTAACCACAATTCCCAATCACATACCAGAAATATTGCATTGTACTGACTGCCATACATATGTGGATACACTGTTGTCACACATGCATACATATGCATGACGTGCAACTATTTGCATGCTGTTGACTCTGTAACACACACATCGGTGTAACAGACCAATCACACCCTCATCACATTGTTGCATGGACTACCGCATATGGCCATACACAATATGCCACACTGCAGCACAGCCCATGTCATTTGTATGTTGATACAGGGTGCATTCATAGACAATGGAACAAAATCACGCAATCAGAAATTGAGTAAAAGAAAATGGCGCAAATGTGACTAAAACATCCGCAAACGCAAAGTATATGACGCATGGGCCCTTAGCGTGAATTCCACTTTCGCACTCTTCTAAAACGACACACATAGGTCATGCATCTAAAAGACTCACGCAAATATCACATGCGTCATATAAATGCACGCATACCAGAAAACGTGACTTTACAGTCTGTGCCTCTTTTGACTGTGTGGTTGTGTTCTGGAGTTGGTGGTGTGATTTTCCTGCGTTTTGTACCTTGTGGTGTACCGCCTTTTGTGTTGTTTCAATTTTTGTCTGTAATTTGTCTCACTGTCTGTCAATTTGTGTGTTTTTTGTGTATAATTGTACATGTACTGTGGGGTGTCTGGGCCTCCTTGCTGCGGGGTCTTGTCTGAATACCCGAGGTACATCAACCCTTTACAAGTAACTAAACTGTACAAGACCGGGAAACTGTTAATCAACCCAATATGATAATGAAGCTTTATAAGAACTTAACTTAAGAATATTTGAATAGGTATTGCATCATCTCACTATAACCTAGCATGGCTGGATTAGTGCATGGAAGATCTTAATGACCAATCGCTTGATTTGGGTCACTTTCCTTAATTCTGATATAGTGTTCAATTTATTATTAACATGGGATGGATCATACATATTCATCGCTTGGTGTGTAGTTCAACATTGTGTGGCTGGTCTTGAGTATAATAAACTTCTCTCCTTTAACTTCTGTCCTTGGTACAGTTTTTTGCTTGTCTAACTCATTTGCTAGCACTTATCCTTTGAATCATTTAGACTATATATTTGTAGTGGTGTCTCACCTGCACAGTAATTTATACACAACTTTTTGAGATGGTTCCTCACCAGTTGTATTAGTTTTCTGGCACTTGGCTTTTCTTCTTTTTTTGCACTTGGGTGATATTTTGTAATTCTCGTTTTTGTCTTTTTATAAGAAGAGTGGTTGTCTTTAAATTGTCTTTGTATTTTTACAGCCTTGAGAAAGCCCCAGATTTATGTACCACTAGGGGGCGAAACACGTGTTGGCGTTTGTTTCTCATCTATGCACGCTATATTGGTGCTTTGTTTTTCATCAATGTACTTCATAATAAATCTTCACTGGATTTACCGATCTGGCTGGATATGCTAATTTAAAACAGAACCTTGATGTGAAGACATGGACTAATTAGTTGAAACATGGGTTTACCAATACCTTGTTGCTGTCCGGGATAGTTGTTAAGTTGGGTTAGTTGGGATTAGTTAGTGGGCCTTAAGTTTCCTTTATATTCATTTTATTTTTTTACCTAAATACTTCTGGTCATCCTGTTCTGTGATAATATGTCTGGTAGGGAGAGGTTGACCAGGATGGGAGAGGAGGAGTTGGGTGGCTTTGTGTGGCTGGTAGCTCACTACCTGCTATTGATGTTGGAGATGGGGGTCTGGTGTAATACAAGGTTACCAGACCGAGGGGAGGTGGGTGCTGTGGTGCAAGGTGCTCTACCACCTGAAGAGGGTATTTTGGAGCATCAGGAATGAGCACCAGCTGAGGCATCGCTGTGCAGATCTGGATGCCAGGGAGCAAGGATCTGCTTGATCATCTTGGGTGGTGATCGGTGGCCCTGTTGGTGAGTCTCCCATTGGCATACTATTTATTATTCACCGCTCTTGAATGACAGTAGCAGATGTGTTGGAGTGCTGGAGTGCTGCATGGATGCTTGTGGACAGGTTGCATGCAACCAGAATGCATTGTAACTGCGTCAGTCTAGACCTGGAGTTCACATGTCACACCAATATACCAATGCAAGTGAGATGTCTGGTGAGTCATGCACAACCATCACCAAGTCACACATACCAGGGGTCATGGCGACACCTGTGCCCCGCCATAGTGTCATGCATGATACGCCATGACACCGCCAGCCTACCATATTTACATGGATTGTGCCAGTAAAGTAGGGCAATGCATGTGTAGCTCTACATTGTCATCATTTCACACACATGATCCCTGCCATCATGTTAGCAAATGGGGCTTACCCGCCTTAGGGGACAATGTAAATAGGGCTTTGATACCATCAGACAACTTTGCCACATCAGTCATGGATTACTCAATGCATGATCATTGCAGACTAATAATTGAGCCGCACGTCCATCACAAAGTGCCTCTGGGTGCCTTGCAGGACAAGCTTGAATACTTGAGTCAATTGTCTTGCAAAGCACCAGGGTAGTGGCATGTATTTGTCACACAAATCCCCCTCATACCATGGAGTTCCATCTTCCATAGATTAGCCACATATGGTTGTTTCATGGTGTAGCACTACATGAGTCTTAGGCCCAGTGTAATTGCGCAGATGTGTGGCTCTCACTCACCTGAGTGTCAGTGTCATTATGAGTTTGAAGTGGTGTGTCTGTTGCACTGTATTACACCAGGATAACTAGCTCACTCCTCTAAAATAGTACACACTGTAATATGTTGTCAATTAGTAGTGACAGTGATGTGACACTAAGCATGGTTTTCCATCCATATCTTACAGGTGGACCTGTCCCCTACACCATCAGCGAAGTGGCAAGATTTGAGGACCCAGATGTATCCAGTAAGTGTGATAATGTGTGTCCTGTGAAGTAATCGAGGGTTTGGTGTCAGTCATGTGTGTTGCACACAATGTTAGATGTGATAAGCTGTCAATTGATCAGATATCAAAGTGGGCTGGATGGTGACATTGTGTCCCATTTAAAGGTGCCCCATGCACAAGCACAGAGTCACATCTTGTGAGGTTTGTGGTGCTCAATGGGCAGCATCATGTAAAGAAGGTGATGACAAGCCACATGTAGGGCAATATGTGACTAAGAAGTGCACCGTTGTGAGAATATTGGCACTGTGGCACTCAGTCATTCTCACAACACAGCGATGCACCATTTTGACCCCAATTTGGTGCATCCCTGTATTGTAATGTATATGGAGGACTGGATGGGCAATTGTCCCCCATATTTTGCACTCCATTTACGTAACACTTATGTGGAATGTAATAGGTGTGCATGCAGGTCAAGGCCAGACGTGTGCTGGTATGGATGGGTGTGTACGGAATTGTATTGGCAGATCGGGTATTGATGGGTGTCTACCCCTGAACACATGAATGTAGATGTGATAGATCTATGGATACCCGCTTCCTAGTTGGGAGCCCTCCTAACATATGGTCCACTCCCTGACTCCATGTATGAGTGGGTATGCCTTGGTGGATGACCAGGACAGTTGAGATGATGGATTGCATGGCCATCCCACCTTAGGCACAGTGGGAGAGGAACAACAAATTTGTAGGTAGACCTGATGCTCACAGTGTAGGTGACAGTCATATTGATCAGGCTTGCATGTGTACCTATCAACACTGACCTCTTGTGGTTACAAACTGCATCCCATACTCCCAATAACATATTCAAGTTACTGGTGCTATATGGTTGAAAATTGACACAGATGATGAGGAATTTTGGGTCTGATCTATGTGACGTTTATGCTGCCTTTTTATTATTATATATAGCACAAAATCAATGCACACCTAATTTTGTTTGGTTCCTAATCTTGTTGTGTATCGCTTTGGTGTTAATGAAATGATGCTAAGGCAGTGTTGTCATTGCATTTCTCAGGGCCTCAGGGCCTTTTCTTTTCCGGAATGTGAGTTGGAGTGCATGTGCAATTAGATGTAGAGCGTAAGCTAATAATCTGTACAATCTCCACACAATGCTGACACTGATGGTTGCCTGTCTCACTTTAACAGCTGCCAACATGAGCAATGAGGAACTGCGGGCATTCCAGAAGAAGGCAGTCCACTATAGACATATTCTGGTAGTGGAATCTGGGTTCTGGAGGATGGCACGCAGCTATCGCACAGAGAGATCCACCTGGGAATAGTGGGCATCCACCCAAAGGGGGGGCCACACTGGCAGTGGCCACATAGAGAAGATCAAGCTCCACAGCTGTGCAGGGCGGCACAGCTGCCACCACCACCACAGCCGCAGCACTGTCCACATCTGTTCCACAGCCCACACCACCTGCTGCCATGGATCAGAAAATGATCCAAGATCTTCAGAGGGATGTGGAACTGGTTCTGAAAAGGTTGGACAGCTTGGAAAAGGAGGTGGCAGCAAATACTAAAAGACTGAAGTTCATCAAAAAAACACTCAAGAGGGCAAAGCTGTGATTGGCCTTGTAACTGACACCCACAGTTCTGTTCCCTCCCTCCTCATTTGTTTTAATGTTTTAGAGTGGGTTTAAGGGGGTTAGTATCAGGTTAGATTACATCAGTAGTTTAATTAGGATAAGTGGGTTTTCTACTTTTTACATGTTACTTTGTGGGTGGGTAAGTGTAATGTTGGGGCATGTATGTGTTAAAATAAAATAAAAAATACCTCAAAAATATATATTTGTTTAGATAGAGTTAGTATATGTGTAGTTTAGTGTATGTTGTCCTGCATGTGTCTCGTAACGTAAAGGGGTGGGGGGGGGGCAATGTTTAGAGTGTGTTGTTAAATGTGTTGGGTAAGTTTAGCATAGGGTAGTTAGGGTCAGTTGTTGGTTAAGTATAGTTAGGATAGGTTAGTTTAGGTTAGGATAGATTTTCTTCATTCTTATTAGTTTAGTTTCATTCTTATTAAAACTCTTTGGGTACTCTCTTACTTCATGTGTAATATGCTTGGGTATCAGGGACTTCCCATGAGTGAACAATGAATATTGTGTGTTGGCCTAGGGATTCTGTCCTGCCTCCAAATCCTTCTCTTGACATGTTTGTCACCCTTTTACAACTGAACTGTCACATTGACAGCTAGAACACATCTACTTGTCTATGCATCTGCCATCCAGTGTACCCACCACTCAAGGTGACTATGTTAACTTTGTATTGGACAGGTAGGTGTGGTAATTCAGCTGTCATTGTTTGGGTCCTGTTAGGAATGTTGGGCACTGTGGGACATCTGACAACAGCCTACAATTTATATCTATCATGCTAAACTGACCAGTGGCAATTACAAATGAGGTTAAGTACCTCTCTTTCACACCATTGTGTTCTACTTGTACTCCTAGCTGACGATATTGCCCGAGAACTGTTTCACGGCCATTCCTGCCGTATATGGTGGATGAAGCCTACCTCTGTTCAACAAACATTTTGACATACTCAATGAATTGCTTGCAGGGGATGAGACAAGCATTGCCATTCATCATGTAGGAACCTTGTGCATATATATGTGCCACCATATTCCTGAACTCTTGTACTGACACTCTGTGACTAAAGACATGCTACACACATCACAATTCCTAAGCATGGTAGATGTGTCACAACACACAAAGACATGTTGGTTGTGTAGGTGGTATTTATTCACAAGTGTCGTAGTGCAATATTTACAATATCCAGGTCTGTGACCCTCTTAGTGAAATCCATACAATTGTGACACAACACAAGTACAGGGTTGAGGGACATGTCATGGGACATGCTTGGGTCAAGTGTCGTTCAGTGCAGGGGAACATGAATTGCCAATTGAAAAATGAGAGACAATTGCAGTCCACAGCAGATGTGGACTCCCAATTCCTGGCAGCTGCCATTTGTGAAGCAACACATGGCATCCCTGCAGCAAGGAGGAACTGCTGATTTCTGAGAATAGCAGCACATCCCTGTGGTAGGCAGCCATGTCTGCCCTGAGATAGGCCAGTTCCCGGTGCATGGAGTCCATCTTGTTCTTAAGCACGCTGATGCCAGTTTGGGCGGGCAGTTGTTGTGGCCTCTCCCTCGTGGCAGCAGCTATGTCCCTCAGATACTGATGGACTCCATGCATTGGGGGGTGTATGCCTCGGTTGGCTGCAGTCTGCTCAGTGGCCGTAATGATGCACGTGCGCATACCCTCTAAGCTGGCTGCCATAGTTTACATCCCCTCCCGCTGGACTCCTACCACTGTCTTCTCAAAGCTGATCCCTGGGTCCTCAGAGTCCTCAGCTGTGTCAGTGCTGGCAGGTCGTACTATTGGGGTGTTGGGTGGGGCCTCTGGGATGGCTCCTCATTAATACTCCTCCATGAGACTGGAGGTGGTGTCTGGAGGGATACGAGGACTTTTTGGAGGGTCTCTTGGCTCATAGTTGTCAGCTGGTCATCCAAGTCATCGGGGTACTCCAGGACAGGCAGACCTGAAGGAGAGCCATCATCCTCTGCAATGAGATTGTGTAAAATCAGTCTATCTGTGTTGTGGCAGTTGATATGTCACGTCAGTGACTTGCTATTGGAGGCTCATTGTCATCTTAGTTCCCAAACATTGTTCCTGTACATGATGGTTGCAATCTATCAGCCCTATGCCCCACCTTCGTGTCACATGAAGGGAAGCCCATTTGGCGCAATTGGCTGTGCCATATCTTCGAGGTGTGATGTATTTCCTTTTTATCGCTTGACACCATCTTGTCGTTGTCAACCCTCCATTTGCATCCATTTGAATGATGAGGCCTTGCAATTGGTGTTGCTGTGCTCATGCCACAGCACCACACATGGCAATTTTCCACTGTCCCAGTCTTGCATGTTTCACATACACTCATACGGTGCTGATACCTTGCACCATCCTATGGATGGCATTGCCAGGACACTATATGCTCTTGTTACCATTGATAGCTCTTCTTGTTGATGTTTGTGTATGTGTGCTAGATTGCATAGCACTCATGGACCTAGCAGAATTCAATTTCATCCTCTGTCTGTGCAGGTGGGTTCACCTTCCTACACACCTATGTCCTCCCCCTCAATGTACCCCCCCTTGCACTATGATACATGAGTCCAGCATGTTGACAGTGCAGCCAATTTGACACAGGAACAGGGATAGACCCAGGGACGGCCTGCACAGGTATAAAATTCCTGCTGTGCACATCATTATGTATGTGACAGTGCCTGATGGTAAATGAGTCTGTGGACATATCCAATTAACAGGAGTTGAACTTAGGTCAGGGCCTCAAGCTAGTTTGATGGTGATTCTGCAGGTAGTGATTCTGGACCCTCATTTCAAGTACATCATTCATATGGCCCCCTGACTGTTATTGCCTATTTGACCACCCCCAGCAGCACAGGTGGTAGTGGCAACTATTGTCATTGTCAATGGGGAATGCCCCATGGGCCAATGGCATGGCACTGGCAGGTTTCCAGCAGCTTACAGACTGGCAATGCCAGCTGTCCTGTGACACAGTATTACGTTCAACGCTACCCTCCAGGTCTGTTTCTGCATTTCCACCAGCCTTTTGCATGGCGGTGAAACCCCCATGCAAAGGTTGGTGGTGATGTGGTGTGGTGTGGTGTGCCCCTGGGTGACCCTGCACAGCCCATGCACCTGGCATGAGCAGTGCAGGGGCTTCCATGCCATGGCCCTTTGTACTTTTCCTCTGCCTGATTTTCAGGGCTAAGTGCAGCATGTCCTGTCACACCCAATGCACCCCAAAACTGGCACTGCATCTATTTGATCCATCAGCAATTTTGTTCCAAGTCCCCCACAGAGCTACCATGAGCAGACAGATTTCCCGCCGCCATCCCAACGTGTGACTCATACTGCCAACTGAAAAGACGTTCACTGCACTGGCAGTCTTACCAACACCAGACTTGCCCATGCACCACCCACCACCCTCCAATGTGGAATTATATGCCACTACGTTCAGAGTCATACCCCATATGTTGTATGTGTGTGTTTATTTCCCCATTACCATGTTTCTCACATGGTTGTGTCAGAGTAGTTGTGGGCTTAGCCTGTGACTGTTGTGACCTACTGTTTGCTATCTGTGGTACATATTTTCTGTAGTGGCACATTTCTGTTCAGCATCAAGATGTGTGGTTCAACACTACACCAGTTCAGTTGGTCTGGGTATTGGCATGTTACCAATGATACAGGACTAGCCTGCTATTCCCCCAGCACCTGTTCAGTTCATTGTTCCCTGCACCCAAGGGGCATCCCGAGTACATGTTGGAGTGTTGACTGCCTTTTGTGGATGTGTTGTCAATGTGCGGGATGGTGGTGCTACCGTCACATGTCTGGGTACTGTTTCCTGGTAGTCTGCGCTGTCCTGTCCTGCGATTCCTGTGACGAGTTCCTCCGGGATGACTGCTGCAACCATCTCCTCCATCTCAACCAATTCCTCTTGTGGTGCTGGACTCCCACCTCCAGTCTGCAATGCTGCCTTCCTGTTCCTTGCTATTCTTTCCTTTGTCCTTTGCTTGCAGTCATGCCAGTGTTTTCCTGACCTCTGCCACACTGTTGTCTACTATCTTCTGCCAAACTGCCTCTCTCCTTCCAATTGGCAATTTTGAGGTGACGAAGATTTGATGTTGATGCTCCGTCACCTATCTCACCAGCATTTCATGCTCCTTTGCTCTGAAACAACACCTTCTCTTTTTCTTCTCCCTCTCCTGCGTCTTGTCTGTGTCCTCCTGGCTGGTCCTAGTTCATTGGGGTCTTCCCAGGGTTTCTCCTGGATTTCTGGGTCCATTTTGCCTCTCCTTTGCACTGTTTTCTCCGTTAGCATCTGTATTTGAAGCTATTGCAGGAAAAAATGGTGCATTTCCGTTTTGCAACATGTTTACTTGTCATAAAACGGGTTAGAGTCATTTTTCCGGCGTTAACGTCATTTTGTCTTACGACAAGGTGCAATGGTTAACATCGAGAAAAATGACTCCAAACTATTTTTAGCGGCACCCAGCGTCATAGTATAAATAGGATGCCCGTGGCATTAAATAATAGCGCTAGTCAGAGCTAAACTTTTTGATGCAAAACTGCGTTAGTGCAGTTTTGCGTCAAAAAGTATAAATCAGGGCCCAAATCTTTCCCCAATTTCCATCTGAATGCACACCTTGGCCCGTATTTATACTCCGTTTGCGCTGAATTAGCGTCGTTTTTTTCGACGCAAATTCGGCGCAAAACTAACGCCATATTTATACTTTGGCGTTAGACTCGTCTAGCGCCAAAGTATGGGCAAATAGCGTCATTTTTTTGCGTGAACGCCTTCCTTGCGTTAATGAGATGCAAGGAAGGCGTTCCCGTCTAAAAAAATGACGGCGACGCAAATGCGTCGTATTTATACTCCCGGGCAAAAATCACGCCCGGGAGTTGGCGGGTCAAAAAACCCTGCATTTGCGCCACTATTTAACGCCTGGGTCAGGGTAGGCGTTAAGGGGCCTGTGGGCTCAAAATGAGCCCACAGGTGCCCTCCCCTGTCCCCAGGGACACCCCTGCCACCCCTGCCCACCCCAGGAGGACACCCAAGGATGGAGGGACCCACCCCAGGGACATTCAGGTAAGTTCAGGTAAGTATAATTTTTTATATTTTTTAATTTTTTTGGGTGGCATAGGGGGGCCTTATTTGTGCCCCCCTACATGCCACTATGCCCAATGACCATGCCCAGGGGACATAAGTCCCCTGGGCATGGCCATTGGGCAAGGGGGCATGACTCCTGTCTTTCCTAAGACAGGAGTCATTTAAATGGCGTCTGGGCGTCGAAAAAAATGGTGCAAATCGGGTTGAGGCGATTTTTTTGCCTCAACCTGACTTGCCCCATTTTAAGACGCCCTAACGCCATTTTCCCCCTACGCCGGCGCTGCCTGGTCTACGTGGTTTTTTTCCACGCACACCAGGCAGCGCCGGTCTGCTAGCGCCGGCTAACGCCATTCCATAAATACGGCGCCCGCATGGCGCTTCAGAATGGCGTTAGACGGCGCTAAATTTTTTGACGCTAAACTGCGTTAGCGCAGTTTAGCGTCAAAAAGTATAAATATGGGCCCTTATGTTTTGGTTTTTTTTAAAAAATCTAACCATCTCTGCATATACTCCTGAAGAATAAAGCAATTTGCTGGCTCAAAAGTAAAGTTGGCTGGATGTTGGACTTAAGTTCTGAAATTTTGATGATTAGAAGAACTCCCTGAATAGGTTCCGGCAGAAAGGAGTCTGAGGGAGACTCTCTCATTGTTAACTTTAGATCACCAATGGTGGATCCTGCTGTCACCTGTAGAGGCATAGCTAGAGCTTCAGTGAGGTGTCCTGAATCATGCCTGTAGACGTGAAGTACCATTGGTAATAACTACAGCTGCCCTGGTGCAGACTTTGCTAATTCCTACAGCAAGGGAAGCAAAGATGAGAACATGGTTTAGCAGCAATTGACAAATAAATAGCTGCTGTAATTGTGCAAATTTGCGCAACTCCCTGAGAGGTTTTGGTGTAACTACCTTAAGAGATTTAGCACTGGGAAGTCTCCGGGTAGACATGCGCTCTATAAATTCATTAAACTTAAACTTAATAGTACAAAGTGCTGTGCATTGAGAGGTGCAGATGAATGGAGGTCAAACGATTTAAGATGGATTTCCTCCATTTCATTGTGCAGCTACTTTGTATTGCTGCTCTACGATATTGATGAACTTTACCAGGCATGCCATTACTTGGGGGCTCTGACCCCGCAGGCAGAATAACAAGGCTTGAAGTCAAGTTCTAACTCCTTTAGTGTTAAACAGATTCCGTAAGAGCTTTCTGCGTGCTGCTAGCAAGGACGGACAGATGCATATTATGTGCAAGAAGGTTTTCTTCTACCCATGGCACAGCCTGCATGACAATAAGGCTGGCTCTGGGGCCCATGATGGTGTTGCGCAGCAGGCTGAGTCTTATTGCTAAAAATGTGATCTTCTAATAGCTGTTGATGCCATAAAAATAGCTCTGTGGCGTTGGAGATTTATAAGTGTTGATGCATAACCACGAGTGTCTACGTTTGTGGAAATGTGCCTTGTCCTGCCACCAGGATAGGAGCCCTGTTTGTAGGTGCTCTAGTACTATCTCTGCAATGAACCTACTTTTTGCTCCCACCATGATGGAAACTGAAATGGTCAGATTGGATACCAGATATTTTATGAACTTTGCTGCAGATCGAAGTGCAACATATGTTCCCTGGACTTCTCAAAGTTTGTCTGTAAGGTTAAGTCCCTACCATTTCCCCAGATGCAGCTTGAATCTTGATATCTCGTCAACTTCCTACACTTCATTAAACAAAGCATCAAAAGCCCTTTCGAGTTTCCACATTAAAATTAAAATGTCAAAATGCTCCGCGCTGTCTAATAATCCTCCTCAAAATCTTTGAATTCCCCTATGTCTATTGCCAAAGTCTCAAAACAGGTTGGCCTTGGAGTATATAGGTCTCCCATATCTAGTTTCTCTTTGAGGGTTAATTTCCCCAAAGTTATGATTGGGTCGGTACAGTCTTGCTGTGGGGCAGGTATTTTATAAATTTTGGACCCATTATAATTTTTTGCTGAATTTTCTCGAATGAGGTCCTGTATAGGTTGTTAAACGTTTTCTCTTTGTTTAAAAGATGAAAAGTAGCTGATATTTGTCTTCTCTAATTTTGTTTGGTTACATGGATAATTATTTTCACAATATAATGTGTTAACTGGTGATAGCACAAGAAGATAAGGATGCTATTTGCATTGCTCAAACTAGGTGCAAACTCTGGTCTGCACTCCACTTACTTTGATGGGCCTTGTTCTCGAACTGAGGGTTACAGTCAGCAAATTCTGCATTGAAGCACAGTGAAACATATTCTGCCCCAGATTATGACAGAGAGGGGGAGGTATGTAAGTATGTAACCACAAACGGTTATTAGCAAATAAGTAAATTTACAATCTCAAATTAAATCAATTTAGCATAAACCAGTAGTCACCTGAATACAGCAGGTATGAAAATAATCCATATAATTCAATTCAACAGAAGCAAGTACACATTATTAAAGATAGTGCATGTAAAATAAGTCAAAATTCAATTCCCTCCCTCCCTAATGCTAAGATAAAGCTGTGCGTAAGTTGGGGAATTTAGAAACTGCAGGTATCCACAAATATAGTAATGTGCTTGCTCTCAAGAGTAACTCTAAGAGCATTGAGTCTCAAAAGATGGAAAGAGATGTCCACCTGGAAATGTGAACAGTGCGAGTCTTCTAGCTAACTAAAAAGCTTCACCATTAAAACCATGACATTTCAAGTGATACATTCTACAGATTCCCCATGAGTAAGAACCAATCAAAAACCAGTGTTCTTGCTGTGCTTGGTGTTGACCTCTTTCTCACATATATTTCAGTGCCAACTTCTTCCCTCATCTTGGCCGTCACAATATCACACAAAGGAGTATTCACTTCTCTGCTACCATCGCATGCCGGTGCTGAGGTGTCCAGTTAGTTAGTTGTAGCAGATGTGATCTTCACATAATAAGCTAACAGAAAACAAGTTTAAATGCGAACACAGTGACTCTGGTGCCTGAAACAGAAATGAGAATTATACACAACAAGCATATTGGTGGAGGTAAGCACCTAAGACCACTCGTGTCAATTTTAAGATGCATTTACCCTATCTATAGTAAAACAAACCATATAATCACTAATTTCTCTACAATTAAGTGTAAAATAATATTGGCATACACCTAAGTAATGGTTATGTGTTTTACAGGTCAACATTTCATTAAGCATAAAAACATAATGAGGGCCGTGCATCACCACTGTTACCATACAAAGGGCCGTATTTATACTTTTTGGCGCACAACTGCGCCAACGCAGTTGTGCGTCAAAAAAGTTAAAGCCGGCTAACGCCATTCCAAAGCGCCATGCGGGCACCTTATTTATGGAATGACGTTAGCCGGCAGAGCTGCCTGGTGTGCGTCCAAAAAAATGACTTACACCAGGCAGCGGGGCATGGTCATTGGGCATAGTGGCATGTAGGGGGGCACAAATCAGGCCCCCCTATGCCACAAAAAAAATATTAAAAAAATACTAACCTGAACTTACCTGCATCTGCCCCCAACATCACCTGCGCCACCCCGAAAGGTTAGAAGCTGATTCACAAAGACTGCTATAACAAACGTGGAGGAGGCGTAAGGACAACCTCCTGTGTACCACCATCGAGGAAGAGACGTCTCACCTCATGGAAAACCTTAACTTCCTAATCCAAACCAATGCCAGAACAACCATCAGACCTCCAGGACCCCACCCCGCCTTCTGTAAAGCTATCGCCAAATTCATTGCCCCCCTGGCCATTGACTCAAGACGCTACATGTTTTTAGGAGATCCCAAATTCCACCTAGATGACCCACATGATCACTACTCCACCAACCTCCTGGACAACCTAAGCAACATGGGACTCAAACAGCTACTCACAAGTCCCACACATACCGCAGGACAGACCTTGTATCCCATCTTTACAGCCAGTGACAGAATAAAGTACTCCCACACAACGGAGCTCACATGGACTGACCAGAGCCTTCCACCACACCCCACGCCACCCCCCTCACTGCAGGTGGGGAAAAATCACGGAGACCTCATGGACCACTGCCCTCAACACCAGCAAACCCAACCACTCTGGCAACCATTAAGGCACCCACAATCTATCCGAGTGGATCCTCAAAAGTACCAACAAAGTCACCCCCAACAAGGAACTCCATCACCAGAAGATCCAGCAAGCCCGCCAGCTGGTTTTCCCCCAATCTCCGCAGACTTAAGAGGGAATGTAAATGGCTAGAAAGATGATGTGAATGAGCAGAGACCAAGCGGACTACACCACTTACAAAGGAGCACTGAATAAATACCATCTCCGCCTCAAAGAAGCTAAAAAGGACATCCTACTCAGCCGCATTGAGGAAAGCTCCAACCGCCGCAAGGAATTTTTCAAAATTGACAAAGAGTTCTCCTGCCCAGCAGCACAGAAAACACTACCCCACCTCTCCCAGACCCTCTGTGACACGCTAGCTGACTACTTCCACTACATAATCACAGCCATCTACAGCAACTTTCATCACCAACCCACCAGAATTAACCACCATCTGACCCCATCAGGGGACAACACCAGCCACCTGATCACTGACGGGAAGCGACTATCTATTCAGGAAAAAGCTTCCCCCATGAGTTTGAGGCACCTCGGCTCACCCAACGACCCATGCCCCCACTACATCTTTAACCTGGGTCAGAGGGAAATCAGCAGCGTCATCACACACATCCTCAACACCTCAGTCAGGACTGCCACCATTCCCAAAGCATGGAAGCAAGCAGCTGTCAAACCGTTCCAACACAATCTACTGGACACCTCCCAATATGGCTTCCATGCTAATGACAGCACTGAAAGCGTCCTGATCGCTGCAACGAATGACATCAGGTCCCTCCTCGACTATGGAGAGAAGGAAGCCGTGATCCTCCCTGGTCTCTCTGCCCCATTCGACACTGTCTCCCACTACAACCTCAACTCTAGACTCCACTACATTGGGATCCGAAGCAATGCCCTCAAATGGATCCACACTTTTCTCACAGGACACACCAAGAGAGTCCACCTCCCACTTTTCACCTCAGAGCCCAAGAACATCATATGCGGTCCTCACTCAGCCCCTCCCTTTTCAACACCTACATGATGCCGTTGGCTGGGATTGTTCATTCACACTAACTCAACATCATCTCATAAGCTGCCGACATTCAACTCATACTCCCTCTCTCCGAAGACCACGCCACCCCTAGAGCCAACTTCAGCCATGACCCATGTCGGCGAATGGATGAGATCCACTTGCTTGAAACTGAACATGGAAAAGACAGAGGTGATCATTTTCAGAAACAACCCCTCCCCCTGGGACGACACCTGGTGGCCCTCCACACTCGGACAGCCCCAGACCTGGACTAACCATGCCTGTAACCTTGGCATCATCATCAACAGCAAACTCAAATTTAAGTAACAGATAAATGCAATGGCCTACTCCTGCTTCCACAGCCTCCTTGTGCTTGGGAAGATTGTCAGCTGGATCCCCATTGAAGCCAGAAAAAAGTAACCTCTTCTCTCATTGCCAGCGGACTGGACTACTGAAATGCCTTTTATGCTTGACTCCCCACCCAGCTCCTCTACCATTTCCAAAACATCCAGAATGCAGCAGCGAGACTTGTCCTGGACCTTTCCAGGCAGACCTGCATCACCTCCACCTCAGAGTTCTCCACTAGCTGCCCGTACAAAGGAGGTGCAAATTCAAGGTTCTTACCCTTGCATACAAAGCCCTTCACACAGACTCTCCTTCCACCGGCCCACCAGAGAACTCCATTGAAACACCTGTCCTCAAGTCCCATGGGTTCGCCGCAGTCGCTGCAGTGGGTGCTCCTTCTCCTTCTTCGCTGCCAAGATGTGGAATGACCTCCCCTCCCATCTGCTTATCGCACACACCCTCCTTGACTTCAGGAGGGAGCTCAAGACATGGTTCTTCGATGAAAGGCTACCAGTTTGCAGTGACAAACCACAGCCGCTGGATGCTCCCTGGGGTGAGAAGCTGCACTTTACAAACACCTAATGATTGATTGATTAAATTTGAATTTGAAGAGTGTGGGATCTGTTCCTATTGCAAAGCTGGAAGGCAAATTCCTGACACAGATGTTGAGAGGAACCAACTTTCACTGAAGACCCTAATATTGAAGGGCCTACTACCGGAGATCTTTCCACACAGAGGGGGTTATTCTAACTTTGGAGGAGGTGTTAATCCGTCCCAAAAGTGACGGAAAAGTGACGGATTTACCACCAGCCGTATTACGAGTCCATTATATCCTATGGAACTCGTAATACGGCTGGTGGTATATCCGTCACTTTACCGTCACTTTTGGGACGGATTAACACTCCTCCAAAGTTAGAATAACCCCCAGAGTCTGCACAAGGACAGCAAAATTCAGAAAGGAGGATTTCCATAGGTATCATAATTGTGTTGAAGGCTATCTATTGAACAACTTCAACACAGAACTTCATATCCCCTGAAAGTCGTACGTAACTCGGGGGTGAAACCCCCTTTAATTTTAATAGGGAGGGACAATACACCCTCAATTTACTTCGCCCTTCCAATCTTCAATATGATGCAGTGAACTTGAGGCTTTTTAAACGTACCAGATATGCTTATTGATATTGAACAGAAACTGTACATGGAATATTTCTCATTCTGTTGATGTCCTTTTTTGCCTGCAGGAAGATGTTTAACCAGGTTTAGGTCACCCTTATTCTGAGTGCCATTTCTGATATTACTTCACTTACAAAGGCTGCCTTTGAGGTCGTGCAAACAGATGTCACAAAGGAGGTGCACTGTGCAAGATTTGGCCTGCACTGTAGACAATGTATACTACTGGAATATAAAATTTTAAAAATTGTGCTAGAAATATGTTGTAGCAGGAATATCGACTATAAACATATTATGAAGGTAAGTATATCAAGGCAAGTATAGATTTACTATGCTTAGCTCCAAACAGTTGCGGCTGGCGACTTGCCAAAGTGGCAGGGCGGGGGAATAAATAAAATAAAATAAAAAAATAAAAAAACTTACCTGAGCTCAGCGCTGCACCGCCGCACTCCAGGCACAGGCTTCCAGCTTGCCCTGCGGCCAATCATGATGCTGCTCAGAGTAG
The DNA here is from genome assembly GCF_031143425.1 of Pleurodeles waltl. Classification (NCBI taxonomy): domain Eukaryota; kingdom Metazoa; phylum Chordata; class Amphibia; order Caudata; family Salamandridae; genus Pleurodeles; species Pleurodeles waltl. The sequence goes on along the minus strand of NC_090449.1, from coordinate 248,567,944 downwards.
CATTATTATTGACTAGAGTGTCCTGGCTGGGTGCTCCAACGCAGACTAGGAGCCTGGGACTGCTGTCTCCAACCTGGCAACACAGTGCTGCGTTGGAGAGAGCCCTGTGCTCATGTGTGTTTGACCGTCACAAGACGGCCGGTCAAACGTACATGTGCACTGATGGAAGTGCTCTGTGCACTCCCCTTCATGACTGTCATCCCCTCATGGCCCCGTCCCCGTCCAATAAACATTGTTTATTATCGTTTTATTTGTTAAAAGTTTTCAGCTCCTGCTGCTGGCGGGACGGTGACGCTCCTCCACCATAGCGGAGAAGCCACTCCTGCCTCCAAATATATGTACCCCGAGGCAAATATCCACAAGGTTGCAGACATGGAGTTAAGAACAGTAAATGTGTATTTATTTACATAAACTTACCTTCACGATACTTTGGAAGCTGATATTCTTGCTTCAATATTTAAATAGCAAAATATTATTATGCTCGATATTGTGAGAACTTCAAAGCCCTACGCTTTGTCCACAAGGCCGATCCCGCTATTGCATGTCCATCCTGTTCCTCCCTCATCACCTATCTAAAAACCTAAGATCTGGTAACAAACAAGAACTTACCATTCATTGAGTGATACCGACACTAGAGGTTTCGAGGCACGGGTCTTCACATGCTGGGATTGTCTCAAGGGAAATCCCTTCCAAAGCATCTAAAACTTAAATCCGACATATACTTATGCAGAAAATGGCTTAAAAGTCACCTATTGAATGGCAGAACCTCTCCTGCTACCTACACTTGCGCCCGACCTGGTCTAATCAGGCGCCTTAAAACCAGCCTCCTGGTGGGGTCTCCTAACCTCTTTCCACTTTTAATGCTTTATACTCTGTTCAACATTAGTATGTATTCTAATTGTTTAGGATTATTATCACCCTTCCGTTTAGATTTACATCTGTTCTTCTACTTAACCTAAAAGTGTTATGGTAGCTTGTAGAGTTTTATAAAAACATAAGTTAAGTAATTCTTTAATTAATACAGCTTAATAATATCCAGGTTTTTGCCTCCAAATCTTTTCCCTACTGCATCCTCAATCTGTGGCCCAAACAATGTTTTGGGGTTGGAAGGTTGATGCGCCATTGTGGTGTGGGTTCCGGCTTCTTCTCCTGCTCCTCTTAAGAGCATTCGACTTGTCTCACATCCGGTTCCTGTAAGTTCGATTACTTCTTATTTTGTTTTATTTTGTTTTTGTGGATCATGCAGACGTTTCACGAATACAAATATGAAAAGGTTTTTGAGAATAAATAAAAAGCAGAAACAGGAATAAATAAATACGAGTTTCAAGAGAAAATTCACAAGATGGGATAAAATATGAAAACCAATTAATGTTTGGACTGTAAACTCGAAGCAATCGCACTTGGGAATGCTTAAAACCCAGAGTCATATCTCATTTTCTGCCTGAAAATGAAAAAGGAAGGCAAAAGGTAGAAGTAAAAGGGTAAACTAAAGCCAAAGATGTTAACAATGAAAATGCTCATATCTAGACAATATATTAAGAGCTCCAACAAATGCAATGCCTCTTTCCATAAGCCAAAATAGTGATGGAAATCAGCAGCCAGCACAGGTTGTTGAGACGAGCCCCTGGGCAGTGAGTAAGGCCAAATGAGCAGAGAGACGGAGGAGACTTAAAAATACCCCAGGTAAAGGCCAAATGAGCAGAGAGACGAAGGAGACTTAAAAATACCCCAGGTAGTCCAAACCTACAGGTCCAGGCAATTCCAAAAAGTCCCTTCCACCAGGCCACAATTCCAAATAACAAAAAGAAGGAAGGAAACATGACAAACCAAAAAGGGTGTGGGGAGACATACATAGGGCCGTATTTATACTTTTTGGCGCACAACTGCGCCAACGCAGTTGTGCGTCAAAAGATTTAACGCCGGCTAACGCCATTCCAAAGCGCCATGCGGGCGCCTTATTTATGGAATGACGTTAGCCGGCAGAGCTGCCTGGTGTGCGTCAAAAAAAAGACTTACACCAGGCAGCGCCAGCGTAGGGGAAAATGGAGCTTGGGCGTCAAAAAATGGGGCAAGTCAGCCTGAGGCAAAATTTTCGCCTCAACCCGATTTGCGCCATTGTTTTTTACTCCCAACCCCCATTTAAATGACTCCTGTCTTAGCAAAGACAGGAGTCATCCCCCCTTGACCAATGGCCATGCCCAGGGGACTTCTGTCCCCTGGGCATGGTCATTGGGCATAGTGGCATGCAGGGGGGCACAAATCAGGCCCCCCTATGCCACTCAAAAAATATATATATATACTTACCTGAACTTACCTTAAGTTCCCTGGGATGGGTCCCTCCATCCTTGGGTGTCCTCCTGGGGTGGGCAAGGGTGGCAGGGGGTGTCCCTGGGGGCATGGGAGGGCACCTCTGGGCTCCTTCCGAGCCCACAGGTCCCTTAACGCCTGCCCTGACCAGGCGTTAAAAAATGACGCTAAAACGGCTGGACGTCATTTTTTTTGACCCGCCCACTCCCGGGCGTCATTTTTGCCCGGGAGTGTAAATACGGCGCACATGCCTCTGAGTCATTTTTTAGACGGGAACGCCTACCTTGCATATCATTAACGCAAGGTAGGTGTCCACGCTAAAAAATGACGCAAACTCCAAGATCTTTGGCGCTAGACGGGTCTAACGCCAAAGTATAAATATGGAGTTAGTTTTGCATCGGATTTGCGTAAAAAAAAACGACGCAATTCCGGCCCAAACAGAGTATAAATATGCCCCTTAAGCTCACTCAAGGGATGATAGACATAAAATACAGGGGACTCTGTGGCCAGGCTACACCACAGGGATCATTGCACCAGGGCCTCCTTCAGAGGCATTTGTGCCACCAAAACGTTGCTCTGGTTGGGAACACGAGCCCCCAAGTTAGGAGAAAGATGCCTTGAGCTACAGAGCTCATGAGTAAGTGTGCAGGCCACCTCTTCAGAATAATACCATCCCATTTAAGACACACAGGTGGTCATTCTGACCTCGGCGGTAAAAGGCGCCTACCGCCGGTCAGAAATCCTCCATAATCCCGCCGCGGTCGCGGAAACCCGCCACGGTCATTCTGACCCGCAGAAGGCAAACCTCCGAAAATCCGACCGCCACAACAGACCGCCAGACCAGCGGTCGGCGGAAAGGTGGAGGTGACCAAACCTCCACCGCCACGCCAACAGAAATACGCCCATCCCATTACGACCCACGAATCCACGCGGCGGTCATTCAAACGCGGTATTCCATTGGCGGGACACACCGGCGCGGTCAGAATACACACCAACGAACAAAACTCACCCACATTGGACGATTTGAATCCCACACACCTGATACACATACACACACCACTCCCACACACACAATACAATATAAAACACCCACCCACATCACCCACAAACCCCTACGCTTACAAAATCGTAAAGAAGGCAAGAGCGAGACACCAGCATCCAAAACATAACAGCCACAGCCACTCAACACCATCACCCACACACTATCCACACACAAAACAACACACACCACCACACTCAACTCACTTAAATACACATACTCCACCCCATGGCACCCCAAAGACAACCCCGCTTCACAGACGAAGAACTCAGGGTTATGGTGGAGGAAATCGTTCGTGTAGAGCCCCAGCTGTTCGGCACACAGGTCCAATACACCAGCATTGCCCGGAGGACGGAGCTATGGCAGAGGATTGTCGACAGGGTGAACGCAGTGGGACAGCACCCCAGAAATCGGGAAGACATCAGGAAGCGATGGAACGACCTACGGGGGAAGGTGCGTTCCATGGTATCCAGGCACAACATCGCCGTGCAGAAGACTGGCGGAGGACCCCCACCTCAACCCCCACAATTCACATCATGGGAGGAGGAAGTCTTGAACATCCTGCATCCTGACGGCCTCGCAGGAGTCGGCGGAGGAATGGATACTGGTAAGTTGAAGCTTCAATACTGCTTCCCCCCCACCTGCATGCCAAATCAGACCCCAACCCTCACCCCCATCCTCGAACCCCACCCTCACCCCCACCCTCACCCCCACCACCATCCTCACCCCCACCACCATCCTCACCCCCACCACCATCCTCACCCCCACCCCCACCACACCTATTCCCCGCCAATGTCTCACCATCACAACCCACTCATCCCAAAACCTAGGCCTGCATGCGTCCACTAAGCATGGACACCCATCACCAAAGCATGCCCAATGCATATACACATCCCCCCCACAAGCCACCCTCACCAAAGCCCCCACACACGAATGCCAGCACTTGGGGACACGAGAACCCACAGATACACCCATATGCGACACATTGAAACTATAACCATACCTCTATACCCCTGCAGGACCCGACCGTCAACACACCGCAGCGGAGGGGCCAGAATTATCCACACCCCCCACCCAAGAGGCCGTCAGCGATGACAGCAGCTCTGTCGATCTGGACACCGATGACCAGCCCGGACCATCGGGGACCTCTGGACAGTCGGTTCCCCTCACACAGGCACAGGCCACTATAGACCCTAACCCCTCTGGGAACACCAGCACAGCTCCCACCCAGCGGGCCCATGCCTCTGTCTCCAGGGCGCGTCAATCTGCGGTGTGTCTACCACTACAGGGCACCCAGGATAACCCACCACCCCAACAACAACAGGGACCTGGGGGCAGTGGTAGTGGGCACACCGGCCAGGGGGCAGAGGCCCAGGGAAACAGGGCAACTCGGCGGGCAGCTGTGCGACAGGGGGGGGAGGAGAGGCCCAGGGAACCCACTCTCCACGAGGTCCTCACCACCATCATGGGAGCATACAACCGCTCCCAGGAGACGATGGCGACGGTACTGGCCCGGTTCCAGGAGATCCAGGTGCTGCAGGAGGAACACTATCGGGGGTACAGGGAGGACATCCGAGCCATCAACACCACCCTGGTTACCATGGTAGGGCTGCTGCAGGACCTCGTAAACAGCAGGGCGGACACTGAACAACACCCAAGGGCCCCTGCCACTAGCCGGGACCAAGAACAGCCATCCACCTCCGCCGGCGCTAGTGGACAGGAGGCCCCCGCACAGCAGCAGCCCACCAGACCCCCACCTCCTGCAGGAGAAGAACCACCCCGCAAGAGGGCCCTGAGATCTCGCAAGACAGAGTAGGATGTCAAGACCCCCGCCAGCAATGGATACCACCTGATGTCATCCCACTGTCCCACATTGTCACCCTGTCCATCCTCGAACTGCCCATGCTCCATCTCTCCACAGGCCTCTGGACAATGCACCTGTGTGACTGTTACTCTGGACTCTGCCATGGACATTCCTTCACCATAGCCCCCACCCACTTGAAACCACCCATCCCATTTTGAGCACTTCAATAAACACCTATTTTGCACCAAAATATCAGGAGTCTGGCTGTGATTTCAATAGATTGTAATTGACATGACAGTGCAAATATGTCCTTGTACATGGTGAAGTCAACAAACAGCTGCCACAAAGCTGTAGTCCATGGGGAAACGAAGCACAGGACTCGTAGTGGGGACCCCAGATCTGAAATAGGGAGGGAAAAGCCAAAACTCAGTCATCATACACTGGGGCAAATAGACAGGCAGCAGAGATGCTGCAGAGTAGTTAACTTTTACTAAATTATCTTTGAAATGTTACCTGTGTCCTATTGGAAGTACTGTTCAATGATTCTGTCCCTGTTGTCTGTTTCAGCCCCGTCGTCTTCCTCCTCGTCACTCTCCTCAGGTTCCACCGCTGCCACAACACCACCGTCTCGACCATCCTCCTGCAGGAAAGGCACCTGGCGGCGCAAAGCCAGGTTGTGAAGCATGCAGCAGGCCACGATGATGTGACACACCTTCTTAGGTGAGTACATTAGGGATCCACCGGTCATATGCAGGCAGCGAAACCTGGCCTTTAGGAGGCCAAAGGTGCGTTCGATCACCCTCCTAGTACGCCCATGGGCCTCATTGTACCGTTCCTCTGCCCTGGTCCGGGGATTCCTTACTGGGGTCAGTAGCCACGACAGGTTGGGGTACCCAGAGTCCCCCACTAGCCATACACGGTGTCTCTGTAGCTGTTCCATCACGTAAGGGATGCTGCTATTCCTCAGGATGTAGGCGTCATGCACTGACCCTGGGAATTTGGCATTTACATGCGAGATGTACTGGTCAGCCAAACACACCACCTGGATGTTCATTGAATGGTAACTTTTTCTGTTCCTGTACACCTGCTCCCTGTCTCTTGGGGGAACCAAAGCCACATGGGTCCCATCAATGGCACCAATTACGTTGGGAATATGTCCAAGGGCGTAGAAATCACCCTTCACTGTAGCCAGTTCGCCCACCTCAGGGAAAATGATGTAGTTCCTCACGGATTTCATCAGGGCAGACAACACTCTGGATAACACCTTTGAAAACATGGGCTGAGACATCCCAGAAGCAATTCCCACGGTTGTCTGAAATGACCCACTTGCCAAGAAATGGAGTACTGACATGACCTGCACCAGAGGGGGAATCCCTGTGGGTTGGCGGATGGGGGACATCAGGTCGGGCTCCAGCCGGGCACACAGTTCATGGATAGTGGCACGGTTAAGACGGTAGGTCAGGATAATGTGGCGTTCTTCCATTGTCGACAGGTCCACCAGCGGTCGGTACACGGGAGGATTCATCCGTCTCCTCGCCCAACCCAGCGGACGGTGCCTAGGAAGGACAACATGGAGCACACAGTCAGGCAACCCACAGGTACGTACTCACAGCTAGCACAGTATACGATTCTCTATGCAGTGAATGGCGTGTATGAGTGGCTATGCAAGGCCTAGGCCTGTGTGACGCAGTTGAAATTGAGCCATGTGGGCCCTGGAAATGGCGGCTGCCTGACCTGTGAAGTGTGACAATGGGATGTGAGGTCAATGCGCTGGCGTGGCACACCGCGGCGGGCGGCGGGCCAAGACCGCGGCGCGAAGCCGCATTGGTTAACATTGAAGCCTATGGGTTTCAGGAGCCAATGGCGAAGGGCGCCGGCGGGACACACCGCCGCGGTACGCACCGCCGCGGACGTGACCGCCATTTTCTATCTACTTATCCACTTGCGACTTGAACTTTCACAGGAGAGGACCTATACTGCAAGTGTTGCTGTGACCTCGGTCTGGAAGGGACAATGGCTGCTGCGACTGGGGAAAGGGCCCCTGCCTTCACTGGAGAGGAGTTGGAGAAACTTGTGGATGGGTCCTCCCCCAGTATGCGCTACTCTACGGTCCTCCAGACCAACAAGTGAGTTTAATTCTATCTGGATTTGGGGCCACTGGCTGGCTTGGGGGCCTGGCGGGGATGGGGGGCATGTTGGGCCTGGCGGGGGGCCTGGCGGGGGGCCTGGCGGGGATGGGGGGCATGTTGGGGCTGGCGGGGGGCCTGGCGGGGATGGGGTGCATGTTGGGCATGGCGGGGGGCCTGGCGGGGATGGGGTGCATGTTGGGGCTGGCGGGGGGCCTGGCGGGGATGGGGGGCATGTTGGGCATGGCGGGGGGCCTGGCGGGGGGCCTGGCGGGGATGGGGTGCATGTTGGGGCTGGCGGGGGGCCTGGCGGGGGGCCTGGCGGGGATGGGGGGCATGTTGGGCATGGCGGGGGGCCTGGCAGGGGGCCTGGCGGGGATGGGGGGCATGTTGGGGCTGGCGGGGGGCCTGGCGGGGGGCCTGGCGGGGATGGGGGGCATGTTGGGCATGGCGGGGGGCCTGGCGGGGATGGGGGGCATGTTGGGCATGGCGGGGGGCCTGGCGGGGGGCCTGGCGGGGATGGGGGGCATGTTGGGGCTGGCGGGGGGCCTGGCGGGGATGGGGGGCATGTTGGGCCTGGCGGGGGGCCTGGCGGGGATGGGGGGCGTTGGGCCACTGGAAAGGAAAATGCTGAGTAACTTGAACGTGGTATTTCTCCCTCCCTGTACGTGTCACATAGGTCCGCGCCCATGAGAAGATCGGGATTTGGCGTGCCATCGCCAAGGAAGTCCGGGCCCTGGGGGTCCACCATCGACGGGGCACCCACTGCCGCAAGAGGTGGGAGGACATCCGCCGCGGGACCAAGAAGACCGCCGAGTCTCTGCTGGGGATGGCCTCCCAACGTAGGCGGGGTGCCTGCCGTCAACTGAGCCCCCTGATGTTCCGGATCCTGGCGGTGGCCTACCCTGATTTGGATGGGCGCGTGAGGGCAGCACAGCAGACACAAGGGGGTGAGTACAAGCATCATCTACTCTGTTGTCGTGCAGTGGAGGTGTCTGGGTGGGGGAGGAGGGCTGTGGGTCCCCCTAGGCCAGGGCGATATCTGTAGGCTGGGCACCCCCGTAAGCCCCTGTGTCCCCAGCCACCACCCTCAGTAGTGTGTCAGTACAGCCATCCCTGGGCCGTGTCATCCATGGGTGCAGTTGACAACTCTAGGCGTGTAGGGCATGTTCCACGGAATGCGTAGCGGACCCCAAGTGCGCAACTTAGTGCAGGGGGCATCTGTGTCTGTCATGTCCGCTAACTGTACCGGAGATCCATGTACTCAATATCCCTTTATTTCTCTCCCCCCCCCCTTTTTGTTTGTCTTTCTGTGCTTGTGTGCATCAGCATCATCAGGCGGAGGAGAAGTGGCATCGGGGCAGGAGGGAGCTGCATCTCACATGGCCCAGGAGGGCCATGCCACAGAGTCAGACTGGACCAGTGAGACGGAGGGCGAGGGGAGCTCCACGACGGGGACGACTGGAGCCTGCAGCGACACGGACACGTCCTCGGAAGGGGGCTCCCTTGCGGGGGTGGCACCATCCGTGCCCCCCGCCATTACAGGTACAGCCGCCACCCAGCGCACCATCTCCGCCCTCCCAGCAGCCCCTCCGCGTTCGCCCCGTGCCCGCTCTGCCAGGAAGCCGGGCATCTCCTTCGCCCCAGGCACCTCAGGCCCTGCCCCTGTTACCCCCGCTGCCCTCAGTGAGGAGGTCATTGACCTCCTCCGAACGCTCATTGTTGGGCAGACTACCCTTTTGAATGCCATCCAGGGGGTGGAGAGGGAGGTTCATCGCAGCAATGCGTACCTGGAGGGCATTCATTCGGGTCAGGCTGCCCATCAGCGATCGTTCCAGGCTCTGGCCTCAGCACTGACGGCAGCCATTGTCCCTGTCTCCTGCCTGCCTCTACTAACTCCCTCCTCCCAGTCTCCTGTTCCTCTGCCTGTCCCACCCACACCATCAGACCAGCCTGCACACACCTCAACACCCAAGAGAAGCTCATCCAAACATAAGCACCACAGATCACGCAGACATTCACACACGCAACATTCCGATGCAGACATGCCAACAGTCACTACCACCTCTGTGACCCCCACCTCCTCGTCTCCCTCCTCCCTCCCTGTGACGTCTACACTCACACCTCCATTCACCTCACCATCAGCCAGTGTTTCCATCACCAGCACACCCTCCACTCCAGTCCGCACACGTGCAGTCACCATCCCCACTGCCATTTACACGTCCCCTGTGTCCTCTCCCACTGTGTCTGTCACCCCCTCTTCCACACCACACAAACGCAGCCACCCACCCACCCAACAGCCATCCACCTCACGACAGCCTATCCCTCCTGCACCTGCACCCAAAGACAGCAAACGTGACTCACCTACAACCACATCCTCTCCCTCCACTCCCATTCCCACTGTACCTACCACTCTCCATTGTCCCAAGAAGCTCTTCCTCGCCACTACTAACTTCTTTCCTGACCCTGAGCCCCCCCCCTCCTTCTCGTCGGGGTAAGAAGAGCACCTCAGCCACCACCAGCCCTGCAGCCCCCTTGACAAGGGTGCAGGGGTATTGGAGCCCGCCAGCCCGCATGTCTGGATCTTCGCCCAGCAGCAAGGGGACAGCCAGCCCACCCCCTGGGAAGAGGAGCAGAAGGCGGTAGGGGCGCCGCAGGAGCCCGCCTTCTACATCCCCCCCGGACACCACCCAGAGACAGTCACCTGCCACAGCTCCAAAGGGAGGAAAGGGCCACAGGCCGACGACTAAGGAGGGCAAGGGCAGCAAGTTGGAGAGGTCAGGCAGCAGGCCTGCTGCCCAGGAGGAGCCCACAACCCCCATAGCCGCTGCCCCGGGAGGACCCGGCACAGCTGCCCCGGGAGAGCCCACCAGCCCCATAGCCGCTGCCCAGGGAGGACCCAGCCCAGCTGGCCAGGTGGGCCCCACCACCCACAGCCCAGGTGGGCAGTGAAGGAGCACCATCCCCGCTGCCCAGGAGGGCACCACCAGGCATTTAGCAGTTGGCCATAGACCGTCCGCCGTCTCAAGAACCGCTGAACTGGGCCCTTCAAGGCAAGAACCGCTGAACTGGGCCCTTCAAGGCAAGAACCGCTGAACTGGGCCCTTCAAGGCAAGAACCACTGAACTGGGCCCCGCCGTCTCAAGAACCGCTGAACTGGGCCCTTCAAGGCAAGAACCGCTGAACTGGGCCCTTCAAGGCAAGAACCGCTGAACTGGGCCCCGCCGTCTCAAGAACCGCTGAACTGGGCCCTTCAAGGCAAGAACTGCTGAACTGGGCCCCGCCGTCTCAAGAACCGCTGAACTGGGCCCTTCAAGGCAAGAACCGCTGAACTGGGCCCTTCAAGGCAAGAACCGCTGAACTGGGCCCTTCAAGGCAAGAACCGCTGAACTGGGCCCCGCCGTCTCAAGAACCGCTGAACTGGGCCCTTCAAGGCAAGAACCGCTGAACTGGGCCCTTCAAGGCAAGAACCGCTGAACTGGGCCCCGCCGTCTCAAGAACCGCTGAACTGGGCCCTTCAAGGCAAGAACCGCTGAACTGGGCCCTTCAAGGCAAGAACCGCTGAACTGGGCCCTTCAAGGCAAGAACCGCTGGCCCTTTGGCAGACGTGGCAGGGCAGGATCTATCTCGGGCAGGGCTGCAGGATGTCCTCTGGCCAACTTGCCTCCTCCAGTGGCAGTGGGGTCTGTTATGGACTGTTTGGACTGTGGCTTTGCTCTCCCCAGGATGGCCCAGTGGGCAGGCCACCCACTGTATGGACTGTATGGACTGTATGGACTGTGGCTTTGCTCTCCCCAGGATGGCCCAGTGGGCAGGCCACCCACTGTATGGACTGTATGGACTGTGGCTTTGCTCTCCCCAGGATGGCCCAGTGGGCAGGCCACCCACTGTATGGACTGTATGGACTGTGGCTTTGCTCTCCCCAGGATGGCCCAGTGGGCAGGCCACCCACTGTATGGACTGTATGGACTGTGGCTTTGCTCTCCCCAGGATGGCCCAGTGGGCAGGCCACCCACTGTATGGACTGTTTGGACTGTGGCTTTGCTCTCCCCAGGATGGCCCAGTGGGCAGGCCACCCACTGTATGGACTGTATGGACTGTGGCTTTGCTCTCCCCAGGATGGCCCAGTGGGCAGGCCACCCACTGTATGGACTGTTTGGACTGTGGCTTTGCTCTCCCCAGGATGGGCCAGTGGTCATGGAGTCCCCTCGTGGATCTGGCGTTGTGTACTCAAGTGGCTGAGGTGCCCCCCCTTCCCTTCCCCCTGAGGTGCCTGTCCTATTTTCTTTCTGATGCCCCTGCAGTGTTCTCTCCGTGGAGTTCTTGTCGTGGGACTGGGCCTTGCCCCTTTGCACAGGACCCCTGTGATCCACGGACAGTGGTTGGACTACATTTAGTAGCTGTATATATTTTGTACATAGTTTATTTATTTATTGGGATTAATGGCGTACATATTTCAATATATCTGCCCGTTTATGATCTCTTCTTTTGGTCTTTGCATTATTTCGGAGGGGGGTGGTTTGTGGGTTGTGACAGTGATCTGTGGGAATGCATTGATATGTGTGTTGTAGTGGGTGTGGGTGGGTGGGTGTGTGCCGGTAATCTTTTCCCTCCCCTGTGTCGTAGGTGCAGTACTCACCGATGTCTTCCGCGCCGCCGGGCGTGCTCCTGGTATATGAGGAGGAATAGGAGTGCGGGGATGACCTGTAACTCTGGCTCCATACTGCCGGAATCTCGCGTGGAGTGCGTAGAGGTGAGCGTTTTCCCGTTCGTAGTCTGTTTCCGCCGTGTTCTTATCGGCGGTGCTCCCGCCCCGGAAAAGGTGGCAGATTGGTGGGTCGTAATAGGGTGGGCGGTACTTTGTCTGCCGCCGGGCTGTTGGCGGGAACCGCCGCGCTGTTTGTTTGTACCGCTGTGGCGGTCGGAGTGTTAAGTTGGCGGGCTGTGTTGGCGGTTCCCGCCAGGGTCAGAATGCCATTTTTAATACCGCCGGTCTGTTCGCGGTCCGACCGCCGCCTCTCCGCCGACCGCCAAGGTCAGAATGAGGGCCACAATGTCCCACACCACACTTCATAACAGGGAGGGAAGATGTGACAAACCCAGGGTAAATACCGGGAACGGAAGATGGGGTGGCAGCTGGTATAATTCCAGTGTCTTCATCTTCATTGGTCACTGGAACGGATGTGGTGAGTTTGTCAAATCCCATTTTAGGCAGTGTACACCGCCTGTAGACACAAGCCATTTCTTGTGCGCTCCCCAGTGTCTGCAAATCTTTACCATTGCATTCTTAACATTCTTGAATTCGGCATTGAATGAAGGACATTTTTTGTCAGGTTGCATAGTCTAGAATGCATTAAGAACAGTTTTTTTAATCTTGCCATGCCTGTGTTATCATTGTGAAAATTCCTGATGGTATCTTTGCATATAGGTTCCCACGATGATTTTTGTTTTTGTTTTTCTTGCGGTTTTAGATCGGGCATGCAAGTGCTTTCTGACCTGTTATCTATCTTTGGGCTTTTAACCACGCCCATCTCACGCCCATCACTTTCACTCGTTCGAGGGCTTGCCTTTCCAAAATCCTGTAATGTCACTGGTAAATGCTTTAAGATTGTCCCGCCATGGGGCGGTTCTGTTACCACCTTACAGACTGACTCTTTTACATGGATAATTGCACGACTGCCAATATACTTCAGTGTGGATGAACTACTTTTTTCTTTTGACTCTCCCCCTCAAGCTCCGTGGCAGCCATGGCTCTCACAGTGGCAACATCGTGAACTTCATTGGTTGTATTGAAGCGCTGGTCACATTGTTCACACTGTTACCTAATCAGAGTCATTTCTTTTGGCTTTCCACTCCGCAATACATAGCTTTCCCCAAAACACTTGTAATTGATGAATGCTTTAGTAAAAAACACAGAAATTCACAACAGGCTCTCCCCGCACAGTGGGAGAGCCAATACTACAATATTCACTACACTTGGGAAAACTCAACCCAAAATGCTTTGCAAGCATTCTTTTTCACAACATCTTTGCCCATAACTCAGCTGGGGTGGTCCTAGGACAATAAGACCACCACCAAAACATTCTGCGCAATGTACTCTTTCTGTTCAGGTCATCTCTGGGTCCCCACAATAAGTTAGTGGGGACCCCAAAATAATAACCCCTCCCACCATTTGGTTCCTTTTTAAACACTCTTATGGTTTGTTTTACAGCTGGGAGTATTTTGTGTTGTAAGAGGTTTAATATTGTTGTATGGTTGGGGGTCTTGATAATAAGTAATGCACTATGTTTGCTAGAGGTTAAACATGTGGTTGTACTGTGCTACTTTCTGTCTTTATTTGGTTATATTCTCTAGGGGCTAACTATATGGTTACATAACTATGTTTGTTACAAATGTTATTTTTATTGCAGTGTTGTCTAGGAGCATTACAGTCAACATATTACAATATTCACTGCTCTTGGTTGTCCCATAATACTTTGCAGGGCATTCTTCTACAAAACATTTTTGCTCATAGCTCAGCCTGTGGTGGTCCCACGGCAATGGGACCACCTTCAAAATATTTACCACAATCTGCTCTTTCTATCTAGATCATCTGTCAGTCCCCACACTACATTAGTGAAGACCCCAAAATAATGACCCCTCCCACCATTCAGTGTTTTTTAAAATTTCTATTAGTGGTGGAATTTTTGTTTTACAGCTGAGAATAGTTTGTGTTTTAAGGGCCTTAGTATTGCAGTAGGCCCCCTATGTCTGAAAATGTATAAAACACTACATCCTCTGGGGTATAAAAATGTTCCTGCATTGTTACTTTCTTCCATTTTGTTTTTATGTGGTTATGCTTTCTAGGGGCTTACTATATGGTTATGTGACCATGGTGGTCTCTAGGAGCTGCTGTGAGCACTATAGTCAACATACTACAATATTTGCTGCACTTGGTCATCCCATAATTCTTTACAAGGCATTCTTTTACAAAACATTCTTGCTCATAATTCAGCATGTGGTGGTCCTAGGACAATGGGCAATGGGACCACCTGCAAAACTTTCACCACAACCTACTCTTTCTGTCTAGGTCAATTCTGGGTCCCCACACTAGGTTAGTGGGGAACCCAAAATAATGACCCCCTCCCACTTTGCAGGTCCTTTTAAAGCTCTTTCATGGCTGGAACCTTTGTTTTTATAGCTGAGAATAATTTATGTTTTAAGGGTCTTGTTTGTGATATTGTTGTGGTAATCCTGCTAGTCCTGAGAACGTGTAATGCACTATGAGGCATAGTTCTAACAACACATCAGTGTCATTTTTTACACTAATGTGGTGTTAGAAAGCCAAAAAAACTGGCTATGTTTTGTAACCTTTTGTGCTGAATTATGCCTGTGGCAAACATAATGTATGGAAAGCGGGCATTACTCCAATACGGGGGGGCAAAAAAAAAGGCGCAAATAAATCGAATTTTTTGCTTCACTCTTAACGCCTGCTCAAAGCAGGCATAAAAAGGGGCTTAGCATTGATTACCATGGGCCTCAATGAGCTTTGCAGGATTAGCGTCAACATTTTGATGCTAATCCTGCAAAGCTCCGGACTAGCATAAAATATTTTGATGCTACTCCCTAACTACCTCCATGGTGCACCATATTTTAAATATGGCGCACACATTGTGGCATTAGGGGGGCGCTAAGGGGCGCAAGAAAAGTGGTGCTGCACTGTGTGTAGCACCCTCTTCTTAAATAAGCCCCTATGTTCTCTAGGGGCTAAATAGATGGCTACACTGCATTACTTTGGGTCATTGTTTTCATGTGGTTATGTCTTCTAGAGGCTACCTTTATGGTTATGTGACCATGTTTCACACAAATGTTATTTTCACTGTGATGCTCTTTAGGGGCTGTTCTGAGCATTAGTCTAATGCCAAAAGTTTATGTCTGATAAATGTCTTTATTGGGTCTTCTTATTGCAATTATTACCATGATTCAGGCCAACTTAACATCCTTATTACACTATGACTGTTTGAACTTTTTTGATATATTTTGGTGAGCCTTCTAGTTTATTTCTCTCGTTACTCCTCCATGGCTGTCTTGTGTCTTTTTTGGGGAATTGTGTTAGCCAGCCAGAAACTCTGATGATGGGGTGGTGAAAGCGTTATTCTATTGGAATTAGCATGGCAGATTTAAATTGGGATGCTAAATGGCAACATTTTCATTTTTGGCTGCAGATAGAGGAAGAAGGTAAGTGGAAGTGCTTTACTTATATGTAGGGCCACTGAAATTATGTGGCAGGAAAAGACCAAATTATGAGGCAGGGTTGACCAATTATGTGCAAGGAAATCCAGTTATGAATTTACAACACCAATAGCTCTAACTCAAGCAAATGTGATACCCATTGCATTGCAAATGCTTGTTTAAATAATGCTATATGCTTGTGTTTTATTGTTTATTGACCATTTACCCGTTAGGATGGTGGTTGTTATGTAATAAAAGAAAAATAACAACACGTGAATCACAATGAGCGATGGCCATATTATCAATGAAATGATAGTGCTATATTATCAATTCACATCTTTGATGGCCAGTTATCAGCCATATAGCATAGATGAGGCAGACACTGTAGGAAATCATCAAAGGAAGTGCATTGCTGTTTTCAAGAAAGTTTCTAGGCACCTCACTCGAACAGCTTCCAGAGCGTCCTAAATTTAACTGGTTGGAAAGAGTATAACTGCAAAAAGCTTTTTCTCACGTACAAACATCACTGAGGGGTGATTCTGTGCGAATGTGCATTTGCCATGAAGTCTGCATTAGCTCATGTCAGTGAGGTTCTTTCTCTAGCAACAATTTAAATGGTGTTGACAGGTAGTTTCGATGCTGATGGGATGTCAAGGAAAGAGCTTTACTCCACAGAATGGAGAGCGAGTCCCTTCGGGATAATGTGCCCTGCTTTTGAAGACAGTTTAGAGGCAAGGGCAGATCAAAACGACTGTGTTACCATCACGTGTCCTCATCTAAGCACTCCACCTACCAGTACAATAAAACAACAGATCATACTTTGGAAAGTGGCAAATACACTCAGGCCCAGATTTACAAGTGGCCTGTGCCCCCGATGCTTTACTTTTGTTGATGAATTGGCGGCGCAGACTGCGGACCCAAATCTACAAGGCAACCAAAGCCACTTTGCGTGGCTTTACATGGCCCTGTAGTTATGGAGTAAGGCAACACAGAGCAAGTCGCTGCGTTGCCTTACTTTATGTCGGGGAGGCGTTTCCATGGGTGTTGCATGCATGTTACCATGCCACACCCATGGATTTTGACGCATTACCAGATAGACAAGGTTTTGTAAACTTGGGAACGCGTCAAAACCCTAGGCCACCCCAGGGGTGGCGTAGAAGTGATAAAACTGGGAGAAAAATCTTTGGGACATATTTAAGAGCCCCTAGTGCCATTTTAACACCAAATTAGCATAATTGTTTTAGGCTAATGTCGAGCTAAAAGGCCAAAAATGCTGCACCATATTCACAAAGAGGTGCAATGCATGCATTGCGCCACTTTGTAACTCTTTGCGCTATATTATGCCTGTGCCAGGCATAATGTATGGAAAGGGGACGCCCCCCGTTGGAGGGGGGGGTGAAAAAATGGTGCAAGGAAATCTAACAGATTTCTTTGTGTCATATGTTTTTGGCACTTAAAAGGGGGCATGCCATTGAATACTATGGGCCCCTATATACTCCTGTAGATTACATGAATAGCGTAAAAATAAAATGACAATATTGCCCCCTACCCTGCACCATGGTGTGCCCTATTTTAAATACGGTGTACACATGGTGACGGTACGGGGGTGCTAAAGGGCGCAACAAAAGTGGCGCTGTACTGTGTGCAGTGCCACGTTTCATAAATATGCCCCTGTATTTTTCCCCGTTTTATTCCTCTTTCGATGTGTTCTGCAGTTTGCGGCACACATCGAAGGAGGAAAACTCCTCTTGTGACTGTTTTTGTGCAGGAAGGTGTTCCTTCCTGCACAAAAGCAATCAGCCCCACAATGCAGGCATCCTAGCACCATGGTGCAAGCATACTTGCGTAGGCGCACAGCAGCAATTTGTGTGCCAGCGCAGGAAAAAAAGACAGGAATGCGCCATATCTCGTAGATACAGTGCATTCCTGCCCTTTTTCTTTTACGCCGGACAGCACGACAAGAAGGTTTGCTTCGCTACCCTGTGCCAAAACATTGTAAATCTGGCCCTCAGTGTTCTTTTCTTTTTTAAACCGGACATCTGTAAAAGGGGTTTAACAATAGGACATATCTCTTAAAACTTTCAAGCACGCCATTAAGACTATTTCCTTTGCTTTGACTCCGAGGTTTACAGACCTGGCACAATTGTGCTAAAGTCCTATAAGAAAGTGCAAATGCAATCAGCATAATGGAGTTTTTATGACCTAGACGCCGAATTTGAGATTTTCCATCCTCTAGTGTAGTAGATCTAGACTGAGAAATAACTGTCACATTTATAGTTCTCAGAAATAGTAACAAAGGTTTCTCTACCAAACGGCTTCGTGGGAGGAGGAGGTGCTTGTGGGAGGAGGGAATCTCTAGCTGAAATTCTCTCAATGGTCAGGAAAGATGGTGGAACTTGCGTTTGAATAGTTTGTTCTCCTAACATCCTGGGCAGTGATTCCCACCATGTAAGTGATGCCATACTTACATCTTCATAAACACCTTCCAGACTTTTCCTGGGTGTTGTCCTCAGTACTGTCTCTGTTAAAATCTGTAGATGGGATTCCAGACCTCCACTCCAGATTTGACAGATTTTAACTGCACATGATGGACCTGATGGCGAGGCTGAAGGAATCTCCACCAGAGGGGACATTCGTCATGGAAGGACCTGTAAACGCAGTAGGTAAGGCACTAGAGGCATAAATGGAGCATCTCCTGTTCATTGTCAGGTTCTCCATTGCTTCCTTTAATGTGAAGTGAGATGTAAACACATTTGCACCAAAGAGATGCCGCATGTTAGCGATGGCGGCAATGAGCCATGTGCATGCAAAGCATCCCGGTACAACGGTTGAAACAAGTAGTTGCCACTGGCAGAGCCATCACAAATGGGTGGGGAGCAATTTGCCACTGGCCTGGCCTTTTGCCGAGCTGTGTGCTGCTGCTGCAACATCTATTTTTAGAGTCATAAAACGAACCTGCACATTTTTATATTTATTAATGTTGGGGCAGCCACTAGATAGCACCAGATGATGTGCCATGTTTTCTGTTTCCCTGGAGGACATTTTTATACTTAGAACCAGGGGCTCATGCCACCGAGCTTAAATGAAAGAAGTGAGGTCCTGCATGTAGTTTTTGAACAACGCCCTGTAAAATCTTCTGACTGACCTGGAAATTGATCAGGCACAAAGGTGGCAAACGTGCAACATTGCCTCATTTCACATAAGCACCTAAACCAGCAAGAGAGTCAGGGAAGCATTGAAAATAGACACACTTCTAAGCAACAATGAAGAGGAACAAGCCAGTACTGGGGAATAATAACTCCTGGTGACACTGTCATGTGCAATTTATGATGCCCATACTTATTGCTCTGTACAGTCTTCTCATTCCAGATGCCATCTTGCAATTCTACTTAAAAGTGCATTTGAAAGAAAAAGTAAAGAGGCTGCTGGAATTAGTTGCGGAAGCGCGTCATCGGAGGAGGAGGTGGCGGCACTGAGTCAGGGGGAAGAAGCCCTTTAAAACTTGTTTCGCGCTCCCGCAACCACTGGAAGCGCATCATCGGAGGAGGAGGCGGCGGCACTGAGTCAGGGGGCAGGAGCCCTTTAAAACTTGTTTTGCGCTCCCGCAACCGCGGGAAGCGCGTCATCGGAGGAGGAGGCGGCGGCACTGAGTCAGGGGGCAGGAGCCCTTTAAAACTTGTTTCGCGCTCCCGCAACTGCGGGACGCGCGCGGGCGGCGCCCGGGCAAAGCCCGGGCCAAGGGCGGGCCCGTCTTGCACCCATCATCGCCCGTTTGAGGCTGGGCTGGGCCACCCCTCTTTCATCTCCAGTGGAGGGTGACTATTTATACATTTACTAATATTGGGGATCATTTTGGAGCCTTTCTAGTGGTTCTAGTGGGTTTTTAATATTTGTAATTTTTATTCATTAGTCTGTTTTGTTTGTTATTTCGTTATTGAAACTTTTTGTTAAAATGGGCAGGAAAAGAGGTCCGTTAACTGGTCCCATGGGTGGTGGTGGTGGTGGAAGTAGACAGGGAAGTGGCACCACCACATTGGACTCCTTCCTCGCAAGAGCTGTCGGGGTCGTAACAAAGGAGATTGATCTGGCAGAGAGGAGGTTATCCATGGAACTGGAGGACTGGCGTCTGGCCCCAATAGATAGTGGTCCTCGTGAGGCTGTGGATGTGGAGGTGACTTATCCGGGGGGGAGACCAAGGTACTGTTATGGTTACTGTTGAGCCTGCTCAAATTGAGCTAATAGAGACAACAGAGGGTTCTGGTGGCCAAGGCCCTTCCAGAAGAAGCAAAAGACTTTTATTATCCTCTCCCCCGGCCTGCCCCCTGAATAAATTTAGCCCCCCGAGGAAAAAAAAGGTCTTAAAGAAATCGATCCCCAAGTCGAAAACATCCCCCTTGGAACTCCCTAAGGGTACGAGTAGTGACCCTGCACCTTGCCAGCAGCTGGGTTGTGATGTTACTATTTTATTGTCAAAATTTTGTGAAATGATCCAGGAGATTTTATCCCTCGTTGTGGCGAAACTATCGGCCATAGAAAAGGCAGTTTCTTTGATATTTGTGCAAGGAAGTCAGGAGAGGCACTGTGTAGGTGGATGTGTGGCCCCGACCAGGCGATCCCATCCCTGTGAGGAGTTGCTCCTGCCGGAGGACGCTGCGGGGCTATTGGGGCCTCTGGGAAAATCATCTCAGTTATTGGTTAATTCTGGAAATTCTGGGGGTCAGGGCGCTCATGCTGAGATTGCGCCGGCTGCACCGACTTCTATATTGAGGGCGGATAGGACTGTCAATAGGCCTAGCTGTAGTAGGCAGCCTGATCCTGAATTTGTGGTAGCGGGGGGGCTGACCAACAGCTGGTTGGGAATAATAATCTGAATCTCCCGATGGCCAGGCCTGCATTGACCTGTTTGGATCCCCCCCCAGCTTGTGCCCCCTATGTGGTGGTGCTGACGAATGTACCTGCTCTTGCCCCTGGGGTAACTGAGTCCACGGCCCAACTCACAAACAAGGCTGGATATTGGTTGAGTAAGAACTGTGATTTCTCATGTAAGGATTTCAATTATATTCTGTTTGCCAGAAGAATTGGATGGGTTGGGCCCAAAAATAAGGTGGGGGATGAAGATTGTATTATCATAAATGTTAGATACCCAGCCCTGAGTCAAAGGCTCCTTTCTACCTACCGCCCTGCTGTATTTAGAGCTGGTACAATTGGTATGGTCCCTTTGGGTTATTTCTATGACCACATGCGATTGAGTGCCGGGGTGTCTCCGGGTTCTGGTAGGTTTCCCCCCCTGGGTCAGAATAGTCACCAGGAAACCAGCAGAAGAACTGTCACTAACAGTAATCTATCCTTGGAAGGGGTGGACTGACAATGTGCCAAGACCCTGGCTATACGGGAAGAGGTGCCCCCACAGTGTAAATTTATCTCATGGAATATTGCAGGCTATGATGCTAAGTTATCTGATCAGGCGTGGATTAGGTCTGTGACTACTGTTGATGTGGTCATGCTTCTGGAAACCTGGTCAGAGGGGTTGTCTGTGTGGGATGGGTATAACAGATTTGCAATTCCAGCTGTGAAGTCTCTTGGTGGCCACTCAAAAGGTGGCTTGGTTACCCTAATCTGCCTCTCTAAGATAGTGGGTTCTTTTCAAATTAACTGCAATCACCAAGGTATATTGCTGGTATGGGTAATTTTCTCTAATAATTTTAATATTTTACTGGTTAACTTTTATAACGCTGTGTGGGATGTGGGGTGCCAAATTGGGGCCCTGTTTTCCGTTCTTCAGGTTTTGAAACACAGAATGGAGGAGATGGGGTTTGAATTCTGTGCTATTGTCTCTGGAGACTTTAATGCTAAGCTGGGGAGGCTCAGTACTGTGGTTAATCCCTTTATTTTTGACTGCGAGGATTATTCAGTGGATGGTCTGCAGGACTCCAGAGGCAGGGTTCTAATCAAGGAACTCAGGAAGATGGGTCTTCTGAATTTGTGTGATATAGAAGCCGTAGGCACTCATCAACTCCCAACCTATGTGGGAAGAGGATCTGAATCCACTATTGACTATATTTTTATGTCTCCACCTATGAAAGACCTGGTGATTGGGGGAGGTGCTGGGGGAGAGTTTCAGTGATCATAATCCCCTTATAGTATCCTTTAAACTCCCTGGGGACCTACGTAAATTAGGACGAGGTAGGCCGGTAGTAGTGGAGATAAAGGACCAGGGTAGGCGGCTTGGGTGGAAGCAAGTGGATTCCCTAAAAATTGTAGAAAGGATGGTGGGGGAACATTTACATTTATTTATGGACACACTCTTGACAGAGGCTCCTAATCCTAAAACTGTTATGAATGCAATAACAGTAGTAAATGCAGCAGTGAGAGACTGCCTTTTTTTGGTAGACAGCCAACCTAGTAAACGTAATTGTGGTTGGTATGATAAGACCTGCTATGTTGCAAGGGCAAACCTGAAGATGGCCACTAAGAAACATCCTAGAGATTGGGTCCTCGTAAAAGAAGCTAGAATGAAATATAAGAGGGCCCTGAGGGATAGCAAGATAAAACATAAAGATAAAGCCTGGGAAGAGTTAGAACGTGCCATAGCTCTGAAGGATCCTGGCCTGTTTTGGAAAGTGGTAAATAGAGGTTCCTTTGGAACAGATACATCTGAGGGCCTTGGCTGTAACATCGCCCCGGAAGCATGGGTAATTCACTTTTGTAGTATTTTTGAGGGTTCTCCCCTAAGAAATAACCGGGAGAACGAGTATGAGATGGCTCCCAACCTAGCAATTAGGTTTTCGCTCCAGGAGGTTATGGATGCGATACAGAGTAGTGGGAGCAATAAATCTCCAGGCCCGGATTCGATTCCTATGGACTTGTATAAAGCGAACCCCCAGTTATGGGCACCTGTTCTCTTAAATGTCCTTAATGCAGCAGTTACTGTGGGTACCCCTGCCTCTTGGAGACTGGCATGTATTGTCCCAGTGTTTAAAAAGGGCGACCAAAATGATCCTAAGTCCTACCGCCCTATTTCTCTACTGGACTCTTCGGTGAAGATTCTGGGACGGATTATTTTAAGGCGTCTGGAGTCCTGGATGATAGGGAATGATATTTTAAGCCGGGACCAGTATGGTTTTAGGGAAGGCCTTGGCACGCAAGATCAATGTCTCAACTTACTGATCGGCAAATACATGCAGGCCAGGAAAGGTACGCTCTATCTTGCTTTTATGGATCTTAGCTGTGCCTTCGATAAGGTGAACCGGTCTATATTATGGGAAAGGTTAAATCAGCTAGGGCTGGAACCTAATATTGTAGAGTTGCTCCGATATCTACATTCTGGGACGGTTGCAAATGTGAGGGTGGGGTCGAATGGGGAATGCTCAGAGGCCTTTAAGCTTTCAAGGGGTGTGCGCCAGGGGTGTGTTCTGGCTCCTACTTTGTTCCTTCTATATACAAATGGATTGTCTGATTTTCTGATGAAACATTGTGGGGATGTTCCAAAGGTGAATGGTACTGATATCCCTGTGCTGACGTACGCAGATAACGCAGTCCTCATGGCCCGTACTATGAATGGTCTCCGGGAAATAGTTAGAGCTTCTGCCTCCTTTATGTCAGCTTTGGGTTTAGAGGTCAATTTTAAGAAATCTCATTTTATGGTGTGTGGAAGACCCTTGAGCAGGGTGGGGGAGCTAAGGGTGGAGGATCAAATTATTAGTAGAGTCCATGAGTTTCCATACCTAGGGATTATTTTTGATGAGAAAGGATCTTGGAAACCTTGTATTGCCAGAAGGGGTGCGCTTTTTCATGCAGCAGTTGGCGCAACTTTTGACTTTGCTGAAAGGGTAGGTAGTAAACCTATCAAGCCCTTGCTTGAAATTTATAGGCGGAAATGCCTCCCTGTCCTGCTGTATGGTGCTGCACTTTGGGGGTATAGGGACTCCAGAGCCCTTACGGTGGAAGAAAATCGGTTCTGTAGAAGGCTGTTGGGAGTTGGACAAAATATCCCTGGTTTTAGCCTTCATTTGGAGCTGGAGCTTGAGTTTGTGCAGGACACTATTCAGTTGGCTCCCCTTCTGCTATGGATCTCAATTTGGACTAACGAACATGCCACTCTGAATAGGGATATCTTAAAGGATTGTCTGGCTTGTGACAATGCAAAGAATATTCCCTGGTTGATACACATAAGGAAGATGGCTCGTGATTTGGGGCGGCCTCAATTGGTTGATTACCCTGAAGGCCTGACCAGTTGTGATAAGAAATGGGTTAAGGAGAATTTTTTAAGAATCCAGAAGAACAGGAGGGAGGGGGAGGCCTTAGGGAAAAAATCGATCAGGGATTTCATTATGTTAAAGATGTGGGTAGGTCCTGAGCGCTATCTCTTAGAGCTAAAGGATGTGAGGGAAAGGTCTCTCATAACCCGTTTCCATTTGGGGATCATCAGAAGTAATCTGTGTTTCCCATTAGGTCAGTATTGGGACAAATGCATTAGACCCTGCCCCTGTGATGGGGTGTCCCAACAGACCTTGCCCCATTTTACTTTGTTTTGTGTTTTTTATGCACCATTCAGAAATCGTTTTTTATTACCTCTCCTTAGGCCCAAGGGTTTTGTGCAATATCGTCCTGCTTTTATGTGGCTGCAGATGGCCTCAGATGTCTTGTGTGGAAGGGGCTGGGATCATTCCTGAAGGGAGCTATTACTTGGCGTAATAATGTGGAGTTTTTAGAATTAATCTTTCTATTTTATTGTTTCTATGCATGTGGTTATATATGTTTTTATTCCTGATGGTTGTTCTTATTATTTATGGTTTTATTGCTATTTTTAACAAATGTATTGGAGATTATTTATTGTAATGGATGAATTTTTTCATACCGAATAAAAGTTATTATTATTATAGTTGCGGGATTCAGGAACTTCTGTCATGGCACTAGAGAAAATCTTACAAAGAGATCAGAAATAAGTCTCCAATTACTGAAGGACAGTCATATCTTTATGCGAGAGTGTAAGGGAGAGAGACACTAGTCCTATGGATAGCCTATTCATGGAAATACCAGTGCTACACACAAAAAACGTCTTTCCCTACAATTTAATTTAAGAAGTATTTTCTGAGAGAATGAAGAAAACACAACAAAGTTATAAATAAAGATATGCACATTTATCATATACTACATTTACCTATTAACAAAACATTGACCTATTGTTGCAATATGAAGCCTATTGGAGTGTGAGAAATTGTGTATAAACGTTTAACTTCCTTAATCAACGCGAACAAATACTCAGCCACCAATGTACCAAAGCTGGCTTCCCAGGAAGAGATCTCCATCATAACAAAGCCCCTGAACATTGTAAGTATGCTCCAAAGTAGACCCCAAAATTCAACACTCTGCTGGGTATGCAGTACCTGAAATGAATGTTAGGGAAACCAGAGAGCTAATGAGAAGCAATTCACAAGCAATTGAGCAGAGTACAGAAGCCATTAATGCCTGCCTCCTCTCCCAAGATAAAAAGTGCAAAGGGAATCAAGGCCCACCCAGCCACCCCACATTCGACATAAATTCCAGCATACAGCAAGTGCTCAATTTGTAACAATATAAGTGCTAATGCCTAAAGATTTCTAGGAAGCATGCAGTTGACACTAACAAATATCGTAAATGTAGCATACCAAGTCTATGCACTCTTGATTACACTTCAAGTCTCTGTCTTCCACCATCAGACATTCTCTGCCGCTTTATTTCACTCTTGCAGGTATTTTTTTTCTCGTTTTCTCTGTTTGCCACTGTTTTTCCCTCTTCCTCTTTTTTTTTTTTTTTACTCTTTTTTTGTTTTTCTCTGTTTTGCTCTCGGTGAAAGTCTAATGTTGAAAAGTAAGTGCCAAACTCCCCAAAAAGAGTGACGGTGGGCCCCACCTGCAATCAGCGGCTCAAATTAAGCACTGGTTACATCATCCACCATTCTGGGTAGTAGTTCATTGTGGACTGGGCACTTACTGTGCAATAAACAAGACAATACATTAACATTTAAAAATAAACAACAAGTACACATACCAAACATAAGTTTATACATAAAGTACATAAGCTACATGAAACACGGTTAAAATAAAAAAAAAATACATTCTGAGATCTCTGCCTGTTGAGAGAAGCTTCTACATTTAGCTTTCTGACTCTGGTTTTTGTCTCAATAGAGGTAGCAGAGAATGCTGCTAAAACAGCTGATTGGGTCAATGCAACTGCTGTAGCGCCCTATGTAGTGAGCAACAGAAGCTCACAGCTGTCGCCTCAGCCTTTCATCATTTTGAAGCTGAACAAATCAGAATTATTCAGGTCGCGAAAACCCTGTAATGTGGATGGCTATGAATCCACTTGACGGTGGCAGTACACACTGTGAAAGAGCAAGTCAGAACTTGGAAAATATGTGGTTAAACTTGCAGTTATGTTATTTGTAGCGACTTCCCACAAAAGTAACATGCAATAGACAATCTATTTGTTGATAAATTAAAATATATCATGCGTTATAAAAACACAAATGGTGTACCCCACATAGAACTGAATATGCATATTACAGCACTTAACATGTTCCCACACTGAAGGGCATATTTATACTCTGTTTGTGCCGGATTTTTTTACGCAAATCCGGTGCAAACTTAACTCCAAATTTATATTTTGGCACTAGACATGTCTTGCGCCAAAATTTTGGAGTTAAAGTCATTTTCTGCCTGCGGAGAACTACTTGTGTCAATGAAATGCAAGGTGGGCGTTTCCGGGCAAAAAATGTCTCTAAGGCCCTAGGGCCATATTTATACTCTGGTTGCGCCGAATTTGCGTCGTTTTTTTCGACGCAAATTCGACGCAGAACTAACGCCAACTAACGCCATATTTATACTGTGGCGTTAGACGCTTCGGGCGCCAAAGTGCCCGGAGTGTGCGTCATTTTTTTGCGTGAACCCCTTCCTTGCGTTAATGATATGCAAGGGAGGCGTTCCCGTCTTAAAAAATGACTCCCAGGCCTTTACGTGGTATTTATACTCCCGGGCAAAAGAGACGCCCGGGAGTGGGCGTGGCCAAAAACGGCGCATTTGCGCCGCTTTTTAACGCCTGGGTCAGGGATGGCGTTAAGGGACAAGTGGGCTCAAAATGAGCCCAGAGTGCCCTCCCCTGCCCCCAGGGACCCCCCCTGCCACCCTTGCCCACCCCAGGAGGACACCCAAGGACGGAGGGACCCATCCCATGGACATTAAGGTAAGTTCAGGTAAGTATTTTATTTTTTATTTTTTGTGGCATAGGGGGGCCTGATTTGTGCCCCCCTACATGCCACTATGCCCAATGACCATGCCCAGGGGACAGAAGTCCCCTGGGCATGGCCATTGGGCAAGGGGGCATGACTCCTATCTTTACAATGATAGGAGTCATGTTGATGGGGGATGGGCGTCGAAAAAAAATGGCGCAAGTCGGGTTACGACGATTTTTTCGACGTAACCTGACTTGCCCCATTTTAAGACGCCCATACGCCATTTTCCCCCTACGCCGGCGCTGTCTGGTGTACGTGGTTTTTTTCCACGCAAACCAGGCAGCGCCGGTCTGCTTGCGCCGGCTAACGCCATTCCATAAATACGGCGCCCGCATGGCGCTTCAGAATGGCGTTAGACGGCGCAAAATGTTTTGACGCAAAACTGCGTTAGCGCAGTTTAGCGTCAAAAAGTATAAATATGGGCCCTAGGGGCATATTTATACTCTGGTTGCGCCGAATTTGCGTCGTTTTTTTCGACGCAAATTCGACGCAAAACTAACGCCATATTTATACTTTGGCGCTAGACGCGTCTAGCGCCAAAGTTCCCGGAATGTGCGTCATTTTTTAGTGTGAACCCCTTCCTTGCGTTAATGATATGCAAGGGAGGCGTTCCCGTCTTAAAAAATGACTCCCAGGCCTTTACGTGGTATTTATACTCCCGGGCAAAAATGACGCCCGGGAGTGTGCGTGGCCAAAAACGGCGCATTTGCGCCGCTTTTTAACGCCTGGGTCAGGGATGGCGTTAAGGGACAAGTGGGCTCAAAATGAGCCCAGAGTGCCCTCCCCTGCCCCCAGGGACCCCCCCTGCCACCCTTGCCCACCCCAGGAGGACACCCAAGGACGGAGGGACCCATCCCATGGACATTAAGGTAAGTTCAGGTAAGTATTTTTTTTTTTTTTTTTTGTGGCATAGGGGGGCCTGATTTGTGCCCCCCTACATGCCACTATGCCCAATGACCATGCCCAGGGGACAGAAGTCCCCTGGGCATGGCCATTGGGCAAGGGGGCATGACTCCTATCTTTACAATGATAGGAGTCATGTTGATGGGGGATGGGCGTCGAAAATAAATGGCGCAAGTCGGGTTACGATGATTTTTTTGCCTCAACCTGATTTGCCCCATTTTAAGACGCCCTAACGCCATTTTCCCCCTACGCCGGCGCTGCCTGGTCTACGTGGTTTTTTTCCACGCACACCAGGCAGCGCCGGTCTGCTAGCGCCGGCTAACGCCATTCCATAAATACGGCGCCCGCATGGCGCTTCAGAATGGCGTTAGACGGCGCTAAATTTTTTGACGCTAAACTGCGTTAGCGCAGTTTAGCGTCAAAAAGTATAAATACGGCCCCTAGTGCCTTATTTATCTTCCCATGCAGAAATCATGCACAGGGGTAGGAGGGGGTCACAAAACACCATTTTTTAACGCATGTGTCAGGTCAGGCGTTAGGGGACCTGTGGGCCTATTTCCATGGCGGAACACCATCGAATAAGCCCACAGGTCCCCTCCCCAGGCCCCAGGGACACCCCCACCAACACCAGAGGGACTGCGGAGGATGGAGGACCCCATCCCAGGTAAGTATAGGTAAGTACAGGTAAGTATTTCATTTTTTTTTAAGTGCCATTGGGGGCCCTAAAATGGACCCCTCTAGATGGCACTGGGTGCAATGGCCATGCCGAGGGTACCCTGGTCCCCTGTGCTGGCCATTGGGGTGGTGGGCATGACTCCTGTCTTCGAAAAGACAGGAGTATTGTGGTATGGATTGTTTTACGTCAGAAAATGAATCTAGGCAGGTTAGAGTCATTTTTTTTTACTCTAACCTGCCTAACGTCATTTTTGGGTGCAAAACCCCCATCTTCCAGACCGCCAGCCCCACCCTCATTTTTTTTGCTGCTAGCCTACCCTTTGCACCGGCTTGCACCATTCCATAAATATGGTGCCCGGCTGGTGCACAGAAATGGTGCAAGCCGGTGCTAAACTTTTTGCTGCAAAACTGAGTTGGTGCAGTTTTGCACCAAAAAGTATAAATCAGGGCCTATATTTAAGCTTCTGTTATTCATCTTGCCTAGTGAAAAGGCAAGCGAGTTTGGTTCTTCTCGCAATATTTTGATGACATCAAATATTTCTTAGGTGGACAGTCCCATCCCATAACTTTGGAGCAGGATAGCAAAAATGGGACAATTTCAGTATTGTTGATGGGTTGCCTCTCATGTAAGGTGGATAATCATGCTAAAAATGTCAGACGGTGGGTGGAATATAGGAGGGAAAGCAGTATCAAAACCAGTCCTCCGGGTACTAGACACAAGTCTAGTTTCATTTAAAAAAAATATAAATCCGAGGTTGATCAGTTGTGCTGCTTCAGGTGACAGTACTCCCGTAGGAAGTTCAGCTTGAGTGAATAAGGAAATACATGCAGTGTACTTGGAAAACGACATCTTGACCTCGCTGTGCCCAATGAAGTTGCTGCTGTTTCTGATTCCACAAACCATTCCTTAATCAGCAGACTCAAGATACACTGCAGTGGGCCCGATTAGTTGATCAAGCAAGGGCAGCGTGTGGTCTGCACGTTGAACGTAAGTGATCATGCAGTTACATTCAGGAATTAAATGTGTGTGTAGCTCATTGTATTGTTCCTACGAGTCTATCAGGATTTGAATCATGGAAATTCCTAAGTGGGAACCCATGGACAAGTGGGCGCATACCCACCAGGAAGAAAGGTTCAAATCCAGATTGTACTGTTCCATGACTTGCTGAAAAGTGTTTCATTCTTAGAGGGAATGCTTATTTCGGAAGTGGGAAGTAGGCTCATTGTTGTTCAGTCACTCCTGCCCCCCTTCCCCTCCTGTCAAACGATAATCCAGCAAGCCAAGGTCGCAACAAAAGAGGGCTAGGCGGAGTAATTGATGTAACGTACAGAGTACTTGATGTAAACATCTCCTCTTGGGAAACATCACATATAGTACAACCAGCAGATACATGTATTAGACTCCATCTATTGTTTATGAAGAAGAGCCATCAATATAATATACAAGGCAATTGTGCAAAGGAGTGTCAGAGAGATTAGTTTAAGATTTGGGTAGATGGGCAGTGGTGACCAGACCCTTGTGCAGCTCCCCTTGAATAGCTGTGGGGAACATTAAGGCATGGATCCACACTGGACATCATATCAGTGGAACATGAGAAGAAGATCACAACAGTGTTTCATGTCTGACAACTTGAAATGAATGGTGCCGAGTTTTCATAGTTAAGAAGAGAGCTCTACAGCATTATGTACGACATTATGTACGGCAACAGTAAATGGTGACCCAAGTGTAATATTTTCAGACATTTCAGCCAAATGGGCTGCAGCTGCAACATTGCACAAGTGTGGAGGCAGCCCTACCGGTAAACTCAAGACTAGAAGAATAATATGCAATAGGTTTCTTTGGGCCACCATGATCTTGTACTAACTCTCCAGGGGTGAAGCCCTTACTCTTGTCACAATACAGCGTGAAACATTTAGGGGCATATTTATACTGTGTTTGCGCTGGATTTGCGTCATTTTTTTAATGCAAATCCGGCACACACTTAACTCCATATATATATTTTTTGGTGCTAGACCAGTCTAGCGTCAAAATATTGGAGTTAATGTCATACTTTACCTGCGGAAAACTACCTTGCGTCAATGAGATGCAAGGTAGGCGTTCCTGGACAAAAAGTGACTCTAAGGCCTTTGTGCCTTATTCATTCTCCCGTGTAAAAATCATGCACGGGAGAAGGGCCTTAAATAATGGCACAAAGCCTACTTAGCTCCATTATTTAATGCCTGGGTCAGGGAAGGCGTTAGGGGACCTGTGGGCCATTTTTCTTGGTCAGAGACCATGGGAACAGCCCACAGGCGCCCTTCCCTGCACCCAGGGACTCCCCCACCACCCACACCTGGAGGACACCTAAGGATGGGGGGACCCATCCCAGGTAAGTCCAGGTAAGTTTTTGGATTTTTTTCCCAAAGTGCCATAGGTGGGCCTAACTTGGACCCCCCTACATGGCACTGTGCCCAATGGCCATGCCCAGGGGACATAAGTCCCCTGGGCATGACCATTGGGCAGGGGGGCATAACTCCTGTCTTTACTAAGACAGGAGTCATGTCCAAGGGGGTTGTGTGTCAAAAAATGATGCTAGTCAGGTTAGAGCCATTTTTCTGACTCTTACCTGACTAGTGCCATTCTTTGACGCACAACCTCCTGTTTCCCCTACGCCTCCACCACCCGTTTAGCGTCAATATTTTTTACGCTAATGGACCTTACCGCTGGCTAGCATCCATTCCTTAAATATGACGCCTGGCTGGTGTCCAGGAATGGCGTTAGCCGGCGGTAAACTTTTTGATGCAAACCTGCACTGACGCAGGTTTGCGTCAAAAAGTATAAATTAGGGCCTTAGTATCATTGGGTTAGTCTAGTGCAGATGGGGAGGAGGATACTTATTTCTGCTTCCTTGGACCAAAACAAAACCTTTGGAGTATCTCTCTTTATGATATCTTGTTAATACTAGTGGGTAGCCTATCGATGGTTTCAATGCGATCAGCATAGGTATATTCCGCCAGCCGAAATTTCATGACCTAAATATCAAACACAGAATTACAATTATTCTTTAGTTGCTTGGACCTTTTCCTAGCTAATATAGTGAACAGATACAGTTAATCGTTCTTGCATTGGTTCAATGAGTCAGAAACAACCAACATATTGCCAACATTTTGAACTCTGCGTGGACCCTCTTTAAAAGACCTAGGTGTCGTATGTGGAAGGGCTTGCCTGGTATACATGTTACATACAAACAAGGCCTAATTGTACTCAACTTGAATGGCTGGCGCTAGCTCTTTACAGTGTGCATGCATAAGGCTTAGGGCCTAGTGAACTATATTCTGAATGGTGAGGCAAGCTAAAAGAGTATGCAAGACTACCATGTTGTTTTAGATGCAGGACACCTGCCTGTTCTCTTTTTAATCATGGGGGTAGAGCATGCTTTAGCCCTTTGGGCTAAAGAGATCTAAACAAGTGCACCACCCCCAAATAGGAAGGTCGATGATACCAGAGTCTAGATTTTTCTTGAGTACTTGTGAAAAGACGGAAGGCCACTCTCTATGCAAGCCATTTTGATTGGCTGAAAATGTGAATATAAAAGAGGAAATAGCTATCAGGGTATATGGAGATAAGGAGATAGAAAGAGAAGCAACGGACAACAATGAACCAAGTTACTTTTGCTAGTATACATGACAAAATAGGAACAGACTTTGACACAACATGAAGTAATATAACAGCATGGGTAGCATGTAGGTTTTGTGTTTTACCAGGCTTCTTGATAGATAGAATTGTGGTGTTTCAAACACACGTTGATGGCACTAAAACCTTTTCTTTTATTAAAGCAGCAATGACTGGGTGGATTCCGGCTTCTGCCTCATGACGCAGTGGGCACTGTGGCATGTGAAGACGTTTTGTCATTGAATTCAGGCTAACTATAATGGGTTCAGAGTTTAAAACACACATCATTCTTAGCATGTTGCGACCAAAATAAGGATGGGACTTGGTCTAGCTCATGAGGCATAGATTGAGTCATTTGTCTCATATGACTCATTGTTTTCACGTAGAGCCTCTAAAATGGCATTCCTATTTTCATCTGGCACATTTAAAGAAAACCATCACCACTACAAAACAGGGAGTTCAGTTTACACAAGAGGTCCCTCCCCAGCAGGTTCACAACAGAAGTTGGAGTGAGAAGGAAAGCATGTTGATCAGTAATTGGGCCTAAGGAAAGAAACACATGATCAGTAATGGAATAAGGGATACAATGCATTTCTAGGAAATGTCAACTGCATCAATCATTTTTCTAATAGAGGAAGAGGAGGCACTTCAGAGATTTTTAAAGTTGACCTACTAGAGCCAACATCGGTAAGGCATGAAGTGGGATTTCAAAGAATTAGACATCGTTGGTACGCCCCCTTTTGATCTGTAGGAATCAAAGTATACACAGATCGGTTGACTACCCTCAAGGTGGGTAGTCGGATTTCTTAGGCTGCTCATGCAAAATCTCAGGTAAATTTGGATAACTCACTTCCCATGCCCCGACTGACCACAACTGAAATAGGAGTTACCTGTAAGCAAGGCAAATTCTGCCCTTTCCTGTCCTTGTCCCTGGGGATGGACTGGGAACCCAAAGAAGCCCTGGCAATTTTGGCAGACAAGCTCCCAGGTCGGAGTGGGGGGCGTGGGGTGAGGACGAAGCATTGCTGCTTTTGTTCTTTTGGTACTGGGGGCCGATATTGCAACACTGCTGCAAAACCGGCCCCTGGAACAAAACTGGCCCCCACCACAGAAAAACCAGCCCCCACCATTCCAGCCTACGGGGAAAACACCGATGCCTGGTACAGCCAGTCCGGCTCTGCTCAGCCCTGTCTTATCTCTCACCTCCCAGTCCACTCTGCTCTCCAAATTCCCCGCCCTTCCCTCTGACTGTTGAAAAGGTTAGATTTGTTAAGACATCGGTTTTGATTCAGTAGATGTTTTCTTTCATTCTTGCAGAGCGACACAATAATTTGGTTTTCCAAACCAATACATTTCATTCTCAACTGCTACTGTACCTTTGAATAAACTGAGCAGCATCAGCATTTGAACAGTTTCTGCAGCATTTATGAAACCAGAATAACTTCAAGACATCTTCCAAGTGTTCCAGGAAGTCAGCTGTGACTTCCCATTTGTATTGCCTATAATTATTACTCATTGGCCAATATTTTTTAAGAGGGCACACTTCAATAACAGCATTCAACACGGCATCACCAGAAGCATTAAGAGCAGCCCAATCCATGGTTGCTCACAGGGGGAAACATCCTGAACAACTAGGTCTAAACCACTACTTGCCTGAACCACTACTAATAAACAACTAAAAAGTCTCTACAACTAAGTACTGAACAACTACTGTCTAAACAACAATTGTGCCTGAATAACAATTGCCTGAACAACTAATTTTAAGGTAAGGTTTTCCTTTTGGTTTTTATGGTTTATTAGTTGTTTAGAATATATATATATATTAGTTGTTCAGGCAATTGTTATTCAGACACAGTAGTTGTTCAGACAGTAGTTGTTCAGTACTTAGTTGTAGAGACTTTTTAGTTGTTTAGCAGTAGTGGTTTAGGCTATAGTTGTTTAGGACCTAGTTGTTCTGTCACATATTCCTCACAACTGCTGCTTAGCAGCTCCTCCTCTCTCTTCCACCTGTAATCCTACCTCCCAGCACTCGGGCATATTTATAAGCCCCTAGGTCCACCCTGTGCCACAATAGTGTCATTGTTTTTTACTCTAGTGTGGCTCAACGAGGCCAAAATCCTTTCACCATATTTACAAAAGATTATACCTGTGCCAGGCATATTGTATGCAAAGGGGGCATTCCCCTGTTAGGGGAGCTGAAAAAATGGTGCAAGGCATCCTAACAAATTTCCTTGCATTATTTTTTATGGCACTTTTAATGCCTAGTCAGATCAGGGTGTCTTCCATTATAAATACTGGGCCATTATGTACTTTGCAGGAGTAACACCAATATTTTGACGCTACTCCTGCAGAGTACATCAATAGTGTCATGAAAAATGAAGCTATTGCCCCCAAGACTGCTCCATGGTGCGCCATATCCTAGATACGGTGCACACATGGTGTTGGTAGGGGGACGCTAAGAGTCGCAAAAAAAGTGGCGCTGCACTAGATGCAGCGCCACCTTACTTAAATGTGTCCCTCAGTTTTTTTGTCACGCAGCTGCCAGCTCTCTCGCCTGCACAGTTTCTGCCTGTGCACATCCTTCTGGATCATTGGCTGGAACTGCACCACTACCAGGCACGCCTTTGGGTGCACTCTCGGCAGCTCCTGCTGGTGTCGCAAAGCTTGAAACGTCTAATATATTCTTTGCCTTTCGTCTATTGTTTCACCAACACTATTGCTCATTTGTGTAAATAAATAAGGCAGTAGTGGTGCAGCGGAGACACACGCCCAGCTCTATCCATCAGGTGGCTAATTTGGCATTTCAGTTTCTGGTGGGTGTTTTTGAAATTTCAAATCCCCGTATTTGGGATTCCTGTTTTCATTTAATGGCGTCTGCATACCGCTGTAAATTTGTAGTTTGTATTTTGGTTGTTCTCTTAAGGTAGGTCAAGTGCACAATACAAAAGGCACCTTCTTTGAAAAATACTCCTTGCTATCATTACTGGTACACTTTACCCAGCTCTCTCTGTAATATGGGCAGGTGCCCATTTAGCTTGGAATTTTTCCAATTTTGATTTATCAGCCCATCGTCTCGAACATACCATAATTTGCAACCGGAAAGATATACAGGGGCCTGCTGATTTGCGCCCAGCTCATCCCATACAGTGTGATGGGTGGCAGAGTGCAAGAAGCGAAAAGATGGGTCTAAGAGTTCTTCATGTCTGCACTAGTGGTGGGAGGTTCATCATTGTGTTCACGCTTGTTCTCTGACCCACTCGTATTTAGAGGCCTCCACTCTCAGTCCTTTGAGAATTAGATAAGGTCTGTGGCAGCTGGGTCTGTGTACCTTTTCCATTCGCACACTAATCCACTTGGACCTGTACTAGAGGTTTGAAGCCTAACCTTCCCCCAAACTCTCTAGAGCCTCCAGCTCTCATACCAATTCTAAATCCTGCTTTCATGGGAATCCCCCATACCTATCCAAATGTGTTTACCCTGTTGGCACCTGCCCAGATGACAAATGTCAATTTCAAGCCTAAATGTGCCCTTACATAGGTACAGTACATCTGAAGAGTGGTCCATAAACACACAATATCAGCAGTCTTAAATACTAAATGATTGTTTATTTGTAACAAATGCAGAACCTATGAAAAAGGAAAATAAAACTTATTAACAACAGTGAAGTGGGTGAAGATGATAAAATATGCTTGGTGCTCTTTTTTAATTGGTACACACATGTGATAACAGTGGTCAAAACCATATTCACAACAAGACTAGCACAGCCTGTTACAAATTAATAAACTTTGCAAACAGGATCCATAACAACAGTCTACGTTTCAATCCATTAAGCGGATAACAGAATAGTCATCGGCCCTCAACCTTTTTTTTCCAACTTCATTTTCACTTTTGTGTACCTTGAATATCTAAACATTTCAAAACAATGCATTGCGGAAAGGAGAGAGATTACAAAAAGGAACGAGCATGGGGAATAGGGTAACAATTGGAGAAAGGGGAGGGGACATGCATCAGCATTGTATACAGTTTTATGGGGAGATAAAGAAAACAAGAAGCAATAAAGTTACAAGAAGTCTCTACAAAGTATTAGGGTTTTGTAGCAGCAAAGAAAATCAGTGATTGCAGTAAGATCATAAGTACAGATTGGCCATTTTGATCATCCTTTGAGTCAAAAGCCGTGTAGGGAAATCAGGTATCTTCCTCTTCTGAAAGGGAGAAGAAACCAGACGCCCTAGCTACGGGGTATTGGTGCCACCACTATTGGGATCGTACTGGCTCTTCGCTCCCTATTTATGTAAGTAATAAGGGGGCACCATATCTTCTTTAATTTGTACGTGCAGTCGTGTACTAAAGCCGTCAGGTGTTCCAGAGAGTAAATTGACCATTCATGCCCCACCACATGTTAACTAAAATTTTACAGGGAGTTCCATAATGGGGTCATGATAAGCCGAGCAGCTAATAGGAAATGAATTTTAAATCTTCTATTTGGTGAGGTCAGGTAATATGTCCCTTGGGCACCTGGTCAGCCCCTTAGGACCGTCAAGGGGAAGTGAGTGGTGGAGAGTGATATGTGTCATCTCTTGTATCTGGGTTAGGATTTCCCACCAGAACGGTTGGATGCGAGTACAGAACCACCAAGTATGATGTATCATGCCACACTCCCCTCATCCCTTCCAGCAAATGTCTCACATGCCAAACATGGCGTGTAGGCACATGGTGATGAGCTACCATCTAGTTAGTAGTTTATAGGTGTTAGCTCTCTGCTGTAGCCCCATCAAAGACCCTGCCACTTTCCTCCATGTTGCCCTTCAATTGTTATCAGAGATGCCTATGCCCAAGACTTGTTCCCATTGTATAATGTAGGTGAATTTTGGGTGGGGTCCCAGCTCTCCAATATATTTGTAAAGCCAGGAAATGCCTCGCCTTCGCACACTGGTAACAAAGAGGGATTGTAAGTGAGTGTCCTCTCTGTTCATCCATTGTCGTTGTAATCACCCTTCTACCCAATGAATCGCATGTGTGAGACAATAATCATCATGCCTAGTAAAGGCCCATTTTTCTATTAAAGTTTCATGTATTCAGAGCTCGCCCTCCTCATAAAATTCTCTCAACCTAGGGGGATCTCCCACATTCCAGGTAGCAAAGTTGGGATCTGCGACCCCTGGAGAAAAATCCGGTTTGTGAGTACTGGGCAATAATGAGAAGCGGTATTTGGGAAAGGCCCTCTTGTGTGACAGAGGGTTCCAGTGTTTGAGTAGCATTATCGTAAGTGGGAGAAGGGTTCTTCTGTCTTGGAATTGATTATGTGGGAGTCATAAAATATATCTGAGGGAGATAGTGATGAAAGCTTGTTCCACCCCTACCCATGGCTTATTATCTGGATTGTAATTCCAGTGTAGAGTTGGTCGTATCTGAACTGCTAGAGTTTAAGCGATGACATCGGGGAATCCCAATCCCCCTCTTTATGTCTGACAGAAGAGCGTTGAGTGTGCTCCCCTGGCCGCTATGGCTTTCCAAACAAAATCCACATTTTCTGGCAGATGTGTAGCAGGGTTGGCGTGGGGATGACCAAGAGTAGTGTTTGCAGCGTGAATAGAAAGCAAGGCACAACATTCATTTTTAGACTATTCAGGTCCTCAAAGGTGTTTTATGAGTCTGAAAGTCAGCTAAGGCAAAGTCAACAATAGAGAAACCCTTTAATCAGAAAACAGATACACATATATAGAGAGAGGATACAAAGTACAGGGGAAACCATAAGGATTGCTCACTTGGTAAAAGCTTCAAGGTAAAGCACAAAGAGACAAAGCAGCTTGTGAGAGGGTAAAGAAATGAAACTACAGAAGAGTGTGATGTAAACATGGGTCACCTCGGGTGGACATATTGTAAATATGTGTGAAAAATCCAGAATAGGAGGACCCTCGGAGAGTAAGGGAAATAAGTATCAGGGAGCCAGAAAGGAGGTTGAAAAAATAGTGAGTGAAACTCTCAGAGAATCTAAGTGCCAGCATCACAAAGTCCTACAAATGAAGATCTGAGGGCAGTGGATGCTCAATTGAAAACAATGTGAAGCACCTACAAATGGTAGAGTGCCCTGGTGATCACGGTGTGCTACGAATGGAAGGTGAAAACCGTCAGAGGGCAGTGGGCCCTGCAAGGCCAGAGTATGAGTGCCCCGCCTGGAAGCGTGCAGTTAGGGAAGTAAGATGGATAGCAAGGAACGCCTGATCAGTGGTCCACAAAAGAGCTTTGGCGACCAGTGAGACTTTGGCCACAACGTGTGTGTGTGTGTCTCCATGCCTGGGGCAGAAAAGGTAATGGAAATAAATGGGACAACAAAAGGTGGAGCATCCGAAAAAAAGAGAAAGAGAGGGAGCCATATTGAAGGATTCACGAAGAAGTGAACTTCTATCAATAGAATCAATAAAAGACGGAGTAAAGAGCTGGAGTGCAACAATGATCACAGATCAAAGTCAGTTACAGTTCTACAAAAGGGCCAAATAACTCCTCACTGGGGCGAAAGAGGCAAAGCCATTACACAGAAAAGTTTCTGGTCAATGCAATGGATAGAATAACAAAGACAGAGTGAGAGAGAGTTGGCCATGTTGGAAAGCTCAGTGTGGTGAATACTGGAAAGGGCATTACACAAAGAAAAATCAGAGGAACAAGGCACAAACAGGAGGCATAGAATATGAAGTTTCAATATGCGAAGCAAAGGAGTTTCTCATAAGAAATCATAATCGTAGGCTGGTCAGTTCTTGAAGTGTCCAAGTACCTGTTATTGGCACTGCTGCTTAACCCAAAGAAAGCATGATTATCCTCAGAAATCACAGTCATATTAAAGTTGTCCAGTCTTCTGTCTGTTTAAGCATATTCTCATTGTATTCTCCCGTAGGATCCCTCCGAGTTCGTCTTTTGCATATACATTGTAACCCCTATTATCACGTGTGTGTGTCACCGAGCACTTTTTGTCACCTTCTCCCACTGTACAAACATTGATTTTCATTTTTCATAATGTTTTCTTTTGTTACAAATAAACAACAATTCATTATTTAAGATTGCTAAATGTGTGTGTCTAGGGAGCGGAGCACTATTCTGATATACTATGACTATCCAAGGTCCGTGACGACTCTCAGGTCCCCTTGTGTTCCCAGTACTACCTTACATGCCAATGAACACAGTCAGACTTTACATTTCCTAAAAGGTTAAAGGCAGCAGCCCTCTCTGACCTGGTAAGTGAGCTGAACACTGTTCCGTTCTCCACCCAAGCGCTCCAGGGGGAAATTCCCTGTCTGGGGCTTTCATGAAGAGTCCAGTCCAGCTCGTCTCACGGGATTCATTTAAATGCAGGCGTTTTTTTGGCATACCAGGCTTTGTCATAGAAAATCCCCTTACATACCATTGGAAGTCTGAAAAGGTTTATTTTAAACAGAAAACGTTATGGACTGTGGACCACAAGCCAACTGACCATTTTCCCCAAAACTGGTGATAAAGCAAGCTCTTTGTGCATTGGCAGGATGTAAATTGTTACACTAGTTTAAATATCAAAAAACACTCGGAAGTTTTTAGCCTGAGTTAATCAGAACAAATTAAACGACCTTCAAATAGTAAGAAAATATGCAAAAAGTTTTGGCCTCGCAAGTTAGTCTATATTTTGACACCTCAGGAGCCAAGAAGTGAAAAGAGCTCAAAGTCAGAGATGAGATGCTCCTGTGGGAAGTGGTAGAATGGGAAAAAAGATGGGAGAAGCCAGTTACAGTTTCACTAATGCAGGTAAAAATGATTCCACGCTTTTACAGCAGACACATGTTTTGACTCTCAAAGGTGGATTTTATGTTGCACCACAACAAGGTACCTCGTTGCAATTGTATTTGTGCTGCAGCCAGTACTTTGGAAGTTTTATGCAAATGTGCTGGATGGTATGTTACTTGCATCCTGGGGGCACTCAAAAAGCACGTTACTTTCCATTGACGCAATAGTAACTTACCCCAGTGCTCTGGATACTAAGGCCCATATTTATACTTTTTGACGCACATCTGCGCCAACGGAGGTGTGCGTCAAAAATTTTACCGCCGGCTAATGCCATTCCAACGTGCCATGCGGGTGCCTTATTAATGGAATGACGTTAGCCAGCGCTGCGGACTGGTGTGCGTTAAAAAAAATGACTCACACCAGGCAGCGGCGGCGTATGGGAAAATGGGGGTTGTGCGTCAAAAAATGGTGCAAGTCAGGTCTGAGGCAAAATTCAGGCCTCAAACCGGATTTGCGCCATTTTTTTGGACGCCCAACCTCCATTGACATGACTCCTGTCTGCATATAATTAACGCAAGGCTGGTTCCCCCTTCCAAAAAATGATGCACATGGTGGAATTTTGATGCCCGTGGGGTCGGGCGTCAAAGTATAAATATGGGGCAGGGTTTGCACCGATTTTGTGTCAAAATTTTTGATGCACATTCGGCGCAAACAGAGTATAAATATGCCCCTAAGGGTTCCACTCGCTAACACTACACTGCATCTTTGAGACAGTCACACAAACGCCTGCATCCTTATGCCATTACCCACCACAGAATACTGCATCCTTGGACTTTAACTTACTGTATTGCATTACCGGAGAGCATATTGCAGTGCACCCTAATGGCACTACCACCAGGGTGTGCTGCATCCTAGGGGAATGAAACCAGCTCAGTGCATTACAGGTACTCAAATTCTCCGAACATGTCCATTGCGACACCAACCCACCACAATGCATTGCATCCTACAGGCACCAAGCCACCATGCTGCACCATGCTGCATTGTACCCAAAGGACACTAACCCATCACAAAACTCTCAGGAATGGTAATCTTATAGTTTGCCCTGCCATACATCTAAGGTAAACTGAGATTCTCACTATGGCCCTGATTTATACTTTTTGGTACAAAACTGCACTAATGCAGTTTTGCACCAAAATGTTTAGCACCGGCTTGCACCATTTCTGTGCACCAGCCGGGCACCATATTTATGGAATGGTTCAAGCTGGTGCAAAGAGTAGGCTAGCGTAAAAAAAATGATGTTAGTCGGGTGGGGCTGGCGGTATGGAAGGAGGGGGTTTTGCACCAAAAAATGACGTTAAGTAGGTTAGAGTAAAAAAAAAAAAAGACTCTAACTTGCCTAGAGTCATTTTCTGACGCAAAACCATCCATACCACATGACTCTTGTCTTAGAAAAGACACAAGTCATGCCCACCCCCCCAATGGCCAGCACAGGGGACCAGGATCCCCTGGGCATGGCCATTGCAACCAGTACCATGTAGGGGGGCCCATTCCAGGGCCCCCAATGGCACTTAAAAAAAAATATATACTTACATGTACTTACCTATCCTTGCCTGGGATGGGGTCCCTCATCCTCTGCTGTCCCTCTGGTGTGGCTGGGGGTGTCCCTGGGACCTGGGGAGGGCACCTGTAGGCTTATTCCATGGTGTTCCACCATGGGAATAGGCCCACAGGTCCCCTATCACCTGCACCATTTTTTGACCCCTCCCGTGTGAGATTTTAGCACAGGGGGATAAATATGGCGCTAAGGCCATAGAGTCATTTTTTGCACGGGAACGCCTACTTTGCAGCTCATTGATGCAAAGTAGGTTTCCATGTCCAAAAATGACTTTAACTCCATAAAGTTGGTGCTAGACGGGTCTAGGTCCAAAGTATAAATATGGAGTTAGTTTTGCACCGAATTTGTGTAAGAAAAAATGTTGCAAATTCGGCACAAAACAAGTATAAATATGCCTCTATGATCTTGACTGTTAAGTAAGATTGCACCCAAGAATTCTCATACCATGCAGTCTAGTAATGGGCTGCTCTATTCCTGCAGGGTTACCAGTGTGCCCCTTTGAATGGAATAAAACTGAAGAAATCAGTGTATCTTTACAGGTTCCTACATGCTTTTCTCAAAGGGGAGATATGCATGTGAGAAAGAGAAAACGTATAGGGCCATATTTGTACTTTTTGACGCAAAACTGCGTTAACGCAGTTTTGCGTCCAAAAAATTACCGCCGGCTAACGCCATTCTGAAGCGCCATGCGGGCGCCGTATTTAATCAATGACGTTAGCTGGCATTAGCCGCCGGCGCTGCCTGGTGTGCGTGGAAAAAAACGACGTACACCAGGCAGCGCCGGCGTAGGGGGATATGGAGCTTGGGCGTCAAAAAATGGGGCAAGTCAGGCTGAGGCAAATTTTTCGCCTCAACCCGATTTGCGCACTTTTTTTCGACTCCCAACTCCCATAGAAATGACTCATGTCTTAGCAAAGACAGGAGTCATGCCCCCTTGCCCAATGGCCATGCCCAGGGGACTTCTGTCCCCTGGGCATGGTCATTGGGCATAGTGGCATGTAGGGGGGCACAAATCAGGCCCCCCTATGCCACAAAAAAAAAAAAAAAAGACTTACCTGAACTTACCTTAATGTCCCTGGGATGGGTCCCTCCAGCCTTGGGTGTCCTCCTGGGGTGGGCAAGGGTGACAGGGGGTGTCCCTGGGGGCATGGGAGGGCACCTCTGGGCTCCTTCAGAGCCCACAGGTCCCTTAACGCCTGCCTTTTCCAGGCGCTAAGAAATGGCGCAAAAGCGGCAGTACGTCATTTTTTTTTGACCCGCCCACTCCCGGGCGTGAATTTTGCCCGGGAGTGTAAATACGGCGCACATGCCTCGGAGTCAATTTTTTAGACGGGAACGCCTACCTTGCATCTCATTAATGCAAAGTAGGTGTCCACGCTAAAAAATGACGCAAACTCCATGGACTTTGGCGCTAGACGCGTCTAACGCCAAAGTATAAATATGGAGTTAGTTTTGCGTCAGAATTGCGTAAAAAAAAACAACGCAATTCCGGCGCAAACAGAGTATAAATATGCCCGATAATGTTCCCACACAGCTTGCAGTTCTGATTCAGATAGTAACTACAATTTGCACCCAAATCAGAAATACATAGGCAATAACAACCACTGACCCACTAAACACCATCCTTCACTGCATTCAATATACTATTGATCCACTTTGTAGTCCAATTTAGAGGGATTAACTCACAGGACAGTATGCTAGGCGTACTATCTCACCATATTATACACTATCCTCGGGGGACACACCATTTCATGATAATGCTGCCCAGGAGTAGTATTCCAGAGTAGTGCAGTAAGTGATATGAAGCACCTTAATGCACTGCATTGTAGCTACACTAACCCAATCAACACAATGCACATTGTGTTGTACCCTAGAGACACCCAGGAATCAACTACATTGGCGATCTGGGTGAATACTGGCAAGATCCGAC
Source organism: Pleurodeles waltl (assembly GCF_031143425.1). NCBI lineage: Eukaryota > Metazoa > Chordata > Amphibia > Caudata > Salamandridae > Pleurodeles > Pleurodeles waltl. Next base: position 248,524,667 of record NC_090449.1, on the reverse strand, counting down.
CATCATTACCTGCCAGCGCATGATTACTTCTGAAATGTGACCATGAACTCGGCCGCTTTCATTAAGTAGAGATCACAGAAATAAACAGACAGAAGCAGGTAAGAGCTGATGGTTCGTAAATCATGACCTTTCCTTTCTAATCATGAGAGACAAACTCTGCGTGTAGGTGTCCAGCTTTATCCACTTTTAGTTAATATTCTTGTTAAGTCTTTTTCTCAGTCCCTTCTAAAGCACTGATCTGTTTCCACGCAACATCTTCCTGTGGTGAACTTTAACATTTATTTAGCGCCTACCACCATTATATAGGGCGCCAAAGCATTTGCCCGCAGGGGTTACCATGCTATGTCGGGTATGGTGTGTGATCGGAAGGGCGTTGTCCATGTTTTGATACTGGGTGGCAAGTGTTTCCATTTCGTGTTTGCTGATCACCCAGGTGCAGTTATTGTGTTGTAGGATACAGCGCTTAGTGGCTCAGAGGTGTGAGCGATACACGCACAGTTTATAGTTAGTTATATGCTAACAGCCTTGATTAGTTCTGAGGGCAGAGTTCAGTAAACCTCCAGGACAAAGTCTCTGATAAATTGGTGCTCTGAAAAGAAGAAATTAATCCTGGAATGATGCTAGAAAATTGAAAGCTTTGTTTTAGAACTTTGGGGCATATTTATACTCTATTTGCGCAGAATGTGTGCCAAAACTTTTGACGCACATTCGGCGCAAACCTTGCCCCGTATTTAAACTTTGACGCCTGAGCCCGCGGACATCAAAATTCCTCCGTGTGAGTCATTTTTTGGATGCGGGAAACTGCCTTGCGTTAATGACATGCAAGGTAGGCGTTCCCGCCCAAAAAATGACTTTAAGGCCTGTGCGCCTTATTTATACTCCCGTGTCATTTTAACGCCTGGGTTAGGGCTGGTGTTAAGGGATCTGTGGGCTCACTTCCATGGTCTCTGACCATGGAAGGAGTCCAGAGGTGCTCTTCCCTGCCCCTAGGGACACCTCCTGCACCCTCGCCCACCCTTGGAGGACACCCATGGATGGGGGGACCCATCCCAGGTAAGTACAGGTAAGTTGAGGTATTTGTTTTAATTTTTTTAAAGTGGCATAGGGGGGCCTACTTTGGGCCCCCCTACATGCCACTATGCCCAATGGCCATGCCCAGGGGACAGAAGTCCCCTGGGCATGGCCTTTGGGCAAGGGGACAGGACTCCTGTCTTTGCTAAGACAGGAGTAATTTCAATGGGGGTTGTGCATCAAAAAATGGCGCAAGTCCTGTTTGAGGCATGATTTTTGCCTCAAACCTGACTTGCACCATTTTTTGACGCACAACCCCCATTTTCCCCTACGCCGGCGCTGCCTGGTTTGAGTCATTTTTTTTTACTCTGACCAGTCCGCAGCACTGGCTAATGTCACCCCTTAAATAAGGCGCCCGCATGGCATGTAGGAATGGCGTTAGCTGGCGGTAAAATGTTTGACGCAAACCAGCGCCGGCGCTGGTTTGCGTCAGAAAGTATAAATATGGGCCTTTGTGTAGTCCAGCTGTACCATAAAGCATAACAATTTTAATGCTGTTTACAAATACAAAAATAAGTTTATAAATGAATGTATTTAATTTATAGAATCCTATAAAGCTGTGCACATAATACAGCCTCAAGGTGCTGCCGAAGAATCAGGTTAACTTTAAAACACTATGGCCCATATTTATACTTTTTTTAGCACCGCATTTGCGACATTGTTTGACGCAAAAGCGGCACAAACTTACAAGTTAGAATTATATTTTGTAAGTTTGCGCCGCTTTTGCGTCAAAAAATGACGCAAATGCTGTTCAAAATAAGTATAAATATGGGCCTATGTTCACAGCATCATTTTCTAGAAAAATAAAAATAAAAACTGAAGGGGCCCACATTTTTTCTCTTTCCTGATCTAAGTCAATGTCTGATGAAGAGAAATAAGTTTCAGTTCTCAACAATGAGTGCTGTGCCCACCACCTGCAACCATCAGCACAAATTAAGCAATGGTTACCTTCCTTCTTACAGAAAAAATTTCGTCAGGCATCAGATTGTAGGTATTTTCTCAGTTAACTGTTTTAAGAATCCGTATCCTGCGTGCATCTTGAGTCTGCCACCCACATTTACACAGAAAGCACGAGCTCATCAGATTCTCCTCAGAGGACAGAATGTGTAGATATATAAACACATTCTTTATTTGCAAAACATTGTTTTAGTATCCAAGGTGCAAACTTGTGGTTGCATGCCTTTACGGAACGTCCAGGCTACTATGGCACCCACATTCATGTCTAAAGTATTCAACGTCTACTTCGAAACCCAGTTCACACATTTGCTGTAAAGAGGATAAAAAAACAGTACATGAGCCTAAGCTATACACCATGAGATCCACTACTAGGTTCCTGTTCATCTTGATGGGTCTGGCAACAACAGTTACCAGGTCCCATCGAAATCGCAAGGACCCAGTAAGCATCTCCATGTATTCAGATTCAAGAAATCTCTGGAGTACAGTGAGGACTTACTGGCAGATTCGAACCCAGAATTACCAATTACTCTTGTTGCTGATTTATCCTATTGCCTGGCCAGCCAGGATATTATGCAGTGTGTTAAATGATAAGCAGTTAGGGGCATATTTATATTCTGTTTGCGCCGGATTTGCGTCATTTTTTTTAATGCAAATTCGGCACAAACTTAACTCCATATTTATACTTTGGCGATAGACCCATCTAGTGCCAAGTTTATGGAATCAGAGTCGTTATTTTACATTAATAACATGCAAGGTAGGCGTTCCCTGGCAAAAAATGACTCAAAGGCGTTTGCGCCTTATTTATACTCCCGTGCAAAAATGGCGCACAGGAGGGGGAGGGCCTTAAAAAAGGACTCTAAAGCAGTTTAGAGTCATTTTTTAATGCCTAGGTCAGGGCAGGCTTTAAGGGACATGTGGGCTCATTTCCATGGTCTCTGACCATGGAAGCAGTCCACAGTGCCCTTCCCTGCCCCCAGTGACACCCCCTGCCACCTTCGACCACCCCTGGAGGACACCCATGGATGGGGGGACCCATCTACAGTAAGTAGAGGTAAGTTGAGGTAAGTATTTTTTTATTTATGTAGAAGTGGCAAGGGGGCCTAACTAGGGCCCCACTACATGCCACTGTGCCCAATGGCCATGCCCAGGGGATAGAAGCCCCCTGGGCATGGCCTTTGGGCAGGGGGGCATGCCTTCTGTCTTTCCTAAGACAGGAGTCATTTTCATGGGGGTTGTTAGAGTCACTATTTTGGACTCTAACCTAACTTGCACCATACTTTGACGCACAACCCCCAGTCTTCCCTACGCCTCTGCTGCCCGGTTGGAATCATTTATTTTGACGCTAACCAGGCCGCATCGCTGGCTACCGCCATTCCATAAATATGATCCCCGGCTGGCGATTTAGAATGGCGGTAGCCGCCATATACTTTTTGACGTAAATCTGCGTTAGTGCAGATTTGCATCAAAAAGTATTAATGTGGACCATAGTATCAGAAATCTTGCTTGAAAGAGAGAGTTGCCAATGAAGCATAGTGGTATTTTGGCACTGGTGGGCCAATTGTAAACAAGGGATTTGGGTTTTGTTAATAGTTTGGTGGGCCCTGGCCTCTTCTCGCCTAGTGTGGTCCGCTAACTACATTTATGGATCCCAGCCTTCTGGTGAGATCTCTGTGCCTAAACATTAACTGCTGGTGAGATTGATGTTTTGAATGTACTGTATAGATGCATGCTAAGCAGATGCGATCTTTGTGTGGGGCACTTTGCATTCATGTTCAGTTTTTCGAACCAAGGCCCATATGTACGAAATCGTTTTGCATTTCCTAGTGGTGCGAATCACAATTTCGGGCTGTCAGGAAATGCAAGAAGCCATTTTGGTATTACGAAAGGCATTTGTGGTGGTGCAAAATACGATTTCTATCCAGTAGAAATCACATTTTGTAAATTGCAGAATAGGAACTCACTATTAGCGATTCCTAATAGTGAATTGCTAAGTGCATGTACAAAGGATTTTCTAATTGTGGATATCCACAAAATGGCTATTTAGGAAATTCAGTTACCATCAATCTAGATCTGGTTGTAACCAGGTGCAAACTATAAAAAAGACACAAAATGCATCAGGCTCTTTCAGAATGGCGATCCGGTATATTTTGGCGAGAAGGATGAGGATTTTGGCTGGCAGGCAGAGAAGGAAAAAGAGACATGAGAGGATATTTAGGGTCTGGGCCACCCTGTTTGATCAGACAGAGGGGGAGATATTTGGCACAGACTCAGTTATGAGGTAATCCTGGAACTTATTGCTGAGTTAGAACCTCATCTACAGACCCCAACCCTCCGCAGCAATGCAATGGCACCACATCCACAGGTATTGTGTTGCCTACGCCCTAGCATCTGGCAGTTACCCGGGGGGCCATAGCAGTAGCAGAGGGAGTTCTTTATCCAGATTCATTCACAGGTTCCTGGATATCATGATTAGCAAGGTTAACCAATACATTTATTTTTCAAATACCCCACAATGTCTGCAACAGACCAAGCTAATGTTTTACAGAGTATCACAGTTCCCCAGTGTCATCGGCTATGTTGTGGGACACATATTGCCACATAAATGGCAATTAATGCATTCAGCAGATGAATACCTATATAGGAACAGGAAAAGCTCACACTCATTCAATGTGCTGGTACTGTGTGATGTCACATGCATCATAACAGACGTTTTAGCCAGATTCCCAGGCAGCACCCATGACTCCTTCATGTTCTGTCACAGTGGTATACGAAACCAACTCTCACGGAATGAACTTGGCGATGGTTTCTTACCTGGTAAGAGAATAGTTGACTCCATGAATACAGGGGCAGAACTATGTGTGTAATGTGACCTAATGGTATTTTTTTATCATGCCCTTAGGGAGACAGTGCATATGTATTGCATTGCATCCCTGGATTCTCACACCATACCTGACTCCTAAAACAAGAAGTGAGAGGCAGTACAACCAGGCACACAAGACAACACATTCCATCATCGAGAGGACCTTCGGCATCCTGAAGTCCAGGTTTTGCTACCTACACAAAACTAGCGGAGCACTTCTGTACAGACCTGAGACGTGCTGTAAGATCATCAGCACATGTCCCATACTACACAACTTTGCAATGAGGAAGGATGCACAGTATCACCATTAAGGAGGAGTCTGACTCAGAGGATGACTTACCACCATTACAGGTGCAGCAGGATGGGACACCTGCAGCAGATGGTCATGTATGACTTACTGAAATCACCACAACTATTTTTGAGGTAAGAGTCATTACAGCATCTAAGAAATGGAACTCATACAGGATGATAATAAATGGTGTATAAAAGAAAGATAACGTTTTTCTCAGGTTGTTGCAATAATGTCACTCCTGTAAAGCAAATGTATCCATTGCAGATGTAACATTGTGTCAATGAGGCAACAAAGTATGCCAATACACACAAATAAACAGTGGACTCACCACTTTGAGTGTTCAGGGTAGTCACTTCTTCTGGCCTCTGGGTTTGGGTGCCTTGTCCGCATCACTGGCCTGTGCAAGTGGGGACTTTTCAGACCCAGAAGTGTTCTGGCATGGATGCCTGGTGCAGCATAGCTCCTGCACAGATGTGGCACTGATGGTAGAGCCGTCTTTTCTCTAAGTTGGAAGCAGTATGTTGGGGACAGAGAGATTGTGGCTCTGTATGTTCTGAAGGGCTGTGGTTTCCATGGACTAGCCCATGGGCAACATCCTGAGAGCAGTGCTCCATGGCATTTTGTATGTTGACAGTTCTCGTTGCAAGAGTTGTGGCTACTGCCAATCGATTTATGGAACTGGTGAAGGCATCAAATTGTCTCTGCACCCGCTGCTTCTTCTCCATAGCAGCAACCAAACAGTCCTGCCTCTTCTGTAATTGTTGTATTGGTCATGACATCTTGAGCAGATGCCTATTGACAGTCTTAATTTGTTTTGTTTGCAAGTGCTCCACAGAGATGATGGACTTCTCCAGGTCCCCAAACACAGGAGAGTTGTCTGCCACGTCATCTTGCACATGCTCATTGTGGACTGTAGCTGGCTTGCCCCTACGGTGTCTGTGCGTCCTGCCCACAGATGTGTTGATATCCCTGCTTTGGATTTGTCCCTCATCACCGTTCACAGAGCCTTGAAGTGGTGGAGTGGTTGTTCTCCTTGCAATTGGAGTTGGACTGATGGTCATAAAGGTTACTGATGTGCTGGTCTCAATTTCGATATGTGTGTCAGTAGCTTCTTCGACTTCAAGTGTTAGTGACACGACCTAGGTGTGATCTGTGGAAATGCATGTACATAGTTAGTGTAAATACATTACGTATGTCTAGTCACAATATTGTTGTAACAGTGCGTTGTGTGTGACAGGATGGTGATGGACAAGTCTGTGTAGTATAGTCTTCAACCCACAGTACAGCATGCAGCTATGGTGTACCACAACTCCCACGATGCTTTGCCGAGATAGTGCAAGCATCTCGATGGAGTCAGATTTGCTCTGATGTTTTATTTGTGGAATTACAAACATTATGTTATGTAGAGTAATTAAGGGGGAGTTTACTTACCCTTGCTGGGCCTTGCAGAGGTGTCAATGTCAGACACTTTCACCACACTTTCCAGTTCCAGTGTCCCCTCCATGGGAGTGGGAGAGAGGGCTTTTGAGGGTCCACCACCTGTGCCATGACCATCAGCCATCCTGCTAGCCACCTTCACCTTTGTGCGGGATCTCAGGTCATGATATCTGTTGAGGATCATTGTGATGGCCCCTCTGCATTACGCCAAGGGAATCCAACTTCTCTCCAAGATGCTGTTCCATATCATGGTCTTCTGGCTCTCAGGAACAGAGAGAGAGAGAGGCCTTTCCAAATATCTGGTCCACATGGGCCACACTCTGTTCGGAGCTCCAGCTCCTTTTCATAGAATTTGACCTTCCGCTTCCTGTTCCCAGATTCCTCGTCCCCATCTTCTTTGGACATGCTGCAATTTAGTCACAGTCACAGGTGTTCCCCTGCCAGCAGTCACACAGGTGCACTCCTCTCTTCCAGCACCTTCCTAGGCCTCTGGGTTGTGGCCACACCCTGTATTTGTAAACTTCCCGGTCATACATCATCATTCTGCTTTCAGAATGCAACTTTTCAAATTTGCGATTTACAATATGAAAGCTCAATTTTACAATTTCCCAAATTACGATTTCCCATTTACGAATGATAATCCATAGGAATCGTTATTAGTAGAATCTGCAGTTACATACATATAGTTTTGCTATTTTCTAATAGCAATTTCTATGGATTGGCTATTTGGAAATTGCAAATCTGAAATTTTATACAAATCACTAGGTGAGAGTTTGTTTAAAAAATCCCCAAAAAATCAATGGTCTTGAAATTCAGCGATTCTGCGCCCACTGTTTAGAGGCCAATGCATTCTTTTCTTACCCATGGATGCTATTCATGGCAAGGTGGTTGCAGACTTGAAATTAGACCATTGACAGCCATGCCGTAAGCAGGGCGGACCTTTTGTCACTCAGTATCTAGCAGCCATGCACAAGACACCCGCCTGTGGGTCATTCCAAAGGCAGGGCAAGCTCAGTCTTCACAATCAGATACATGGTGGTATTCCAACTCCACACCAGAGCGGGTTTGGTGGGATTGGAGATCAGCCGATTCAGTGGTTCGCTTATTATGTACAAGCCTAAATGACCCCTCTTTTTGCACAAAGCCAACCTTGTTCAAAGTATCCACTTTTGAACACTTACAATATAATTTGCCAATTTGAAACAAGACAATCTGACTCACATTTTCAATTGTGAAACACAACCAGATTCTGACCTCTTGCAAGTCTTTAGCAAGAGGACATGACGATTTCTCTGAGACCTACAAAGACATATGTCAGTGCTTTGTGACCATCACGGCCATTACAGATCATTGATTGATTGTAACCAAGACATACCAATTCACAAAGTCTGGTAGCCTGCTGATACCATGCAAATTATGGCTGCTGTCATCGAAGAAGCATGCAGGAGTCAGTGGCAGAGGTAGGGTTAGTGTCACGGTACACTCTGAGGGGTATCATGGCCGTTGTATTTACAAAACAGGGGTAATGTTAAGTTCAGCTGACGCCACCTTTTTCACTATTCATCTGCCCCATCTGTCACAACCAACCTGCCTTCTGTTTCTGATCAACCTTGGTCACACCTTATCTTCTTCCACCCCTACCCCATCCATCAGACTGTCAGCCACACACCTGCTTCACCTCAGTCACAATTACCTGCCTGACCTCATTCACTACCAAACTGTGTCAACATATAACACTACTACACCAGTCCCGAACCCCCTGAGCACCATAACCCTGTCTTAATCTCAGTCACTAATCAACTGCCATCACACCCCTGTTTCACTAAAGTCACTACACCCCTTTCCCTACTCTAAACATTACTCACCTGTCCCATACTCCAGTCCCATCTGTCCCCACCTTTATGACCCCATACACGGCTGCCCATCCTCAGATGCTGCACCCCTGCCCCAATGCTCCTACCCACACCAAGGCTACAGTATACCTGCCCCACAGCCCACTGGTAAAACCAAAGCACTCCCCAAGTAGTTATGCTGGAATTCAGAAGGTGAATGAGCAATAAAGTTGATAAATTGCTGTTTATTCTTTTAACACAAATGTTGGTGTTTACTTTTCTTTCTTTGCAAAGTGAGAGGAGTTTCTAATGTGAACTATGTGACAATTTTGCTGAGTGTGAAAGGTAGGACTACATGATGTAAATGTGTTTTCTAACATAACAAAAATGTGAACTGTATAAATGTTTCGAAATATATGAGGAGTTAGGAAAGCACAAATGAAGCACTTTCCTTTTTAATTCTGAAATGTGATGGAAACAAGTATTTTACTAGGATGAAAATGAACCAAGATACTTTCATTGGTGATGCACAAAGGATAATTAGTCACTGAAACCTGATTTTCACACATTATGGTCTGTGTAGTGTAATCTGTGCAAATGTATTGGTAATTTAATTGGTAAAGATGCTGTTTGTAACCGCTAGTGCGCTGCACTTTGCTTCAGTAATATATCTGCAACAGTGTGCTCCAATATGCACCGGCAGCTACACCAAATCCCTACCACTCTGCTGAATGGCCGTGGTTCATTAACTGCACTTTTTCTTTGTGTAATGCTTGGATTTTTCACAATCCCTATCCCTTCAGTGACGTAAAACTGGTGGCAGCACCACTACTCTGAACATTTTTCCAGCACCACTGCTGTGCAGCAGCACATGATACAATCATCTCCCTTGGGCCTGGAGACACCATGGACATTTGCACTCAGCCCCCTACTCCCACTCCCTCTGTTGTCCACCACCACAATACAGGCTAAAGACTCAGATTTTTTTTTAGACATATATGCCTTTGTTTGACTGACTGACACTGCTTCAATAGAAGTTAATGGAGAAAATAATTTCCCCCCATTTTTTTTCAATATCTCCTACTTCCTGTTCAAATAATTTGGTATTGTATGCCCATCCCTTCTCTCTCCTACCTCAAGCTCCTCAGTTCTCCAGACATCCATGGTCAAGCCCATTTTCCCTATGCCCCTAGTCTAACCCACTCTGTGCTTATCATAACCAGAACACCTGAAATTAAGCAATTTTTTTAACTGATGCATTTTTTGCATAAATATACATTTGCCACACAATTCATCTACTGCATATTCTGCATATATTAAAAAATGCTCAAACAGTTTAGAAGGTACTAAAAATGCAGCAGCACATCTTGCTGTGCAGTGGCAGGCACCCAGCAAAGGTTGACTGGTCATCTTTTTGTTTCTTATTGCTCCATTGAGTTGTTAAACCAGTACTAATGAAGTGCATTCAATGCTCAGACAGTGTTTACAAGTGTAAAAACGACAACATAATGAAGCAATACTGAAAATGTGATGCATGGTGCTATATAATTTGGCACTTCTTGACGCATAATTTACTCAACCCTGCCACATAATTTGGACATGAAATGATATTTGCTTGACTCATGTCCTGAGGTTCTCCCTTCACCTCGCAGCAGCAGCCCCAGAAACACTGCACCTGTTGCACTTAAGTCTTCTTTCAAACTGTACCGCCCTTCTCTGCTGACTGGCAGATACTGACGCTGTCAACAGGGCCGGCTTTAGGACTGGTGGCGCCCTGTGCAACAGTTTATTTTGCACCCCCCCTACCCCATGACCTCCTCCTCTATTTCACTCACTACCACTCGGTAAATGTGCCCCTCATCTCTCCATTGCACACCTTTC